>NC_088226.1:18118785-18458785 GCF_036934945.1 Oncorhynchus masou masou | reverse complement strand
TACACAGAGAGAGTTATCCAATCACATTAATGAGAGAGCGTGAGAGAGATGTTGTCCAATCAGGATTGAGAGTGCCAGTTTGATTGACAGGAACAACTTTGTCATCAGTGTAGCTGAGGGTGTGGGAAAAAGACATTACTCAGTAAATGGCAGTAGTGGTTTTGGTACCTAGCCTTGCTATGGACACAGAGACATATAGAATATGTCTGTGCGGAGTTAGTGTGATCATGAATGAAGGGAGTTGTCTAGCCCAATAAAAAACACCAACATTAAAAAAAGTCCAATTAAGTTTGCAGTTAGGAGTAAAGTTGAGTAATGCAGCGCCAATGTGCTTCATGACACACTAACTACACAGTACATACACAAAAGTACACTATAACAGATGTAATTTAACATGTGCAAGCACACGCGCACACACACACACACACACACACACACACACACACACACACACACACACACACACACACACACACACACAAGCAGATGTCCCTTCCCACCTCGGCCCGCCTTCTTTCTCTTGTGGCCCGCGGGACTTTCTGTACAAACAGCAAGGGGTCAGCCGGCGACCCTCAGTACAGACCCCAGGCAGGGTCAAAGGTCAGGTTCTCAGCCTGTTGTTGCCATGGCGATGGCATCTGGAGAAGGAGGTGGCAGCCTCGAAGCAGTCGAATTGGAATTCCCTCGCTCCCCTCTCTTCCCCTCTCCTCTCCTCTCTCTCTTCTGCCCTTCCTCCGATACATTACCATGGTAAACTGGTTCTTCGCAATGTCCCGAGGCCCATTTTAGAGGAACATCATTTCTAACACAAGGGAAACTGTGTGTAACAGTAATGATTTGACAGCTATGGATCACATTTATATGGCCCCTTACAGCTGTGGGTCATACTACCGTATGTAGTATACGGGGCGGCAGGTAGCCTAGTGGTTAGAGCGTTGGGCCAGAAACTGAAAGGTTGCTAGATCGAATCTCCGAGCTGACAAGGTAAAAAAATCTGTCGTTCTGCCCCTGAACAAGGCAGTTAACCCACTGTTCCTAGTCATTGTAAATATGAATTTGTTCTTAACTGACTTGCCAAGTTAAATAAAATAACAAATTAAAATGTAGAGGTACCTTGTAACTGGTATTTTTCAGATGGTATTTATTCACAGTCCTATTCCAGATGAGTTTATCTGGTATTCACAGAGACATTACATGGAAAGATACGGAACTCTGTAGTCAAACCATTGGTACCTAAACTATCACACGTCTTTGCCATTATGTTATTTACTGTAAATGGAAAAGTGACACCTAATTAACCGGACCAGCTGATTAACGGTTCAACATAGAAACACATAAATGCCGAATATAAGATAGGAGAGGAATACATGAATAGAAATGATCCTCGTTAGTGGTAATGAAGACCATAGCTCTGCCTGCATGGACACATCAGTGATTCGACTGCACAGATGAGGATTTATATGAGGACTTATAGAAGGCTGACGCACTCAGATTCAAGCCACTCATCTGACACGTCTTGGTGACATCCCAAATGGCGCCCTATTCTCTTAATAGTGCACTACTTCTTGCACTGCCGGTCAAAAGTAGTGCACTATTTAGGGATTAGGGCGCCATTTTGGACGTAACCCTCAAATCTGTGGTTGGTATTTTGTCAATGTGAATCTGAATGATAGTTGTGAACCTAACTCTGATCTCAGAACAGTTTATTAGTGTAGCATAGTGTCTTTGAAATAGAAGCTTCACTCACACACACACACACACACACTACACACACACACACACACACACACACACACAGTGACATTAGAGCCCTGCACGGGCATGGATTTTAGTCCCGAGCCCTACCCAAAGCCCGCGACCTTCAGGCCCTGCCCAGGCCCGATTGCCCCTGCCAAATTTAAGGCCCAGCCCTGCCCAAAACCCGAAATCAGAAATTACTTCCTGCGTTAGTAAATCCATTAGCTGCTCTCTCTGTCTGTCACTCGCTCCCTGCACGCAGCTCACTCTGCATGCACTCTGCTCATGGTGGCTCGGGGTCTGTGAGTATCTATAGCAACGGCATCGCTTGGGCTGCTCTGCTCAATGAAGAGACATGAGAAAGCAGTTAGCTGCTAGCTACTTTTCGTCACTCTGAACTCCAACAAAACTTAAGAAACATTGTTCTTTCCTGTGAAATATATTCTCTCCTGTTTTATACTTGACGAGTTTGAAGCACGTCTGACACCATGTTATGATCTTAGTCGGAAATGACTGCACAACGTAGAAGAGCACGCACAAAGGGCTAGTGATAGTGTTAGTGATCAATCTAGTGATACCCAAGCCCTGTCCGTACACTCGTTATTGATGAAAAAACAGGCCCTGTCCAGCTCTAACCCGTTGTCAAATGCCGGGGCCCATCAGACTCGGGTCGGGTAGCAGAGCTCTAAGTGATAGACACATAAACCATGGGCTCTGGCTGGCTGTCACCCGGCTACCAGAGGTGCCACCACCTGGTGACATCTGCCAGGCGCCGTGGCAACAGCACTAGGGACAGGACAGGACAGGAAAGGAAGAGGAGAAGAAAGGATAGAAGGATAGAATAGATGACACACCCCAGTGTCCCTCCCCTGTCACCCCCTAGCCAAGGCGTCTGGACCGCTCGTCCACTCCCCCCCTCCTCCGACAACGCAAACAGAGGGTCCTTGTGCGTCCATCTCCGAGGGGGTCAATTTACCAGCGCCTCGGGGGTGACATTAAGTTAGGGGTCAGAGGTCATGGGAGGGGGAGGGGGAGACCGTGGCACCACAGAGAAGTGACTGACTGGGTGGGCCTGTTTTTACCATATAAAGTCTGGCTTTTGTTTATCATAGGCTAGAACAGAACACGGCTTTATCTCTAATATGATCCATAATGGATAAGGGACAGTTCCAGAGTCACTCAAACGCAATAGAGCACAAGTAATAGGACTGCTGTGTGAGGTCCCCATTCAATCAAAACTACTAAGCAATACGTTTTTAAATGGTGTAGGCCAATTATTACTACTTTTACTAAACGTAGGTCCCAAAAACATAGATATAGGCCCAAAAACATAGATATAGGCCCCAAAAACATAGATATAGGCCCCAAAAACATAGATATAGACCCCAAAAACATAGATATCGACCCCAAAAACATAGATATAGACCCCCAAAAACGTAGATATAGGCCCCAAAAACATAGATATAGACCCCAAAAACGTTAATATATGCCCCCAAAACATAGATATAGACCTCAAAAACATAGATATAGACCCCAAAAACAGAGATATCGACCCCAAAAAAGGCCCCAAAAACATTCAGTATCATCGTATCTCAAGCTGGTTCTTTGGATGAAAATGAAGACAAACAAAATATGTTGCTCTATTACAGTCAACATTCAATTTCGTTACATTCAAACTGTAGGTGTAATAGTTCACGTGGTTTCACAATTCAAAAGGCGCTCACACATCTCTGTTGCAGGTGCATGGTAACAGTTGAATAACATGAGGGGAAAAAGAAGAGACCCGCACACTTCTGTTGCTCGTCCACACGGTTTTAAAATGATCTGAATAAACAGAGGTTTCCAACTGTTATTCATTCATGTTATTAATAATTAGTTATTCATTAATTCAACACAAGTGATAACAATCAAGTGCTAAATGATATATTATGGTGCTACATTTAATTAATCTCAAAGAAACAAAATAGTAATTATTAGGTCATTACTATGCAATTACCATTTTACAATTTTCTCAATGTGTGTGAATTTGGTAGTAATTGTAGGGCATCACTTAATAATTAAAAGGATGCCATTTATAACAAATAACATCTTTACCTGGATTCCAATGTGTCAACAATATTTGGTAGAGTTTCTCTTCATATAACATGATGTGTTTCATGTCTTGTACTTTTTTAATTCAAGGGGCACAATTTAATTCAGGGGCTAAAATGTGTCATTAGGAACAGACTCGTATAGAATTTGCTCTTCAGTAACAAAGAAACATGTCAACCATGCACATGCACACAGACACACACACACACACACAGACACACACACACACACACTAACCCCGCTTGTTCTGAATCAAGGGTAACCTCTACTGATTTACTCCCACACATGGTTTAGAACCTAGATATCCACCTCATTCTCTCTGAGCTGAGTACTATATGAACCAATACTGTAGGACCCAGTACTGTATGAACCAGTACTATGTGAACCAGAACTATAAGAACCAGTACTATATGAACCAGTACTATGTGAACCAGAACTATAAGAACCAGTACTATATGAACCAGTACTATGTTAACCAGAACTATAAGAACCAGTACTATATGAACCAGTACTATGTGAACCAGAACTATAAGAACCAGTACTATATGAACCAGTACTTTGTTAACCAGTATTGTATGAACCAGTACTGTAAGAACTTGTACTGTATTAACCAGTACTATATGAGCCATTACTATATGAATGAGTACTTTGTGAACCAGTACTGTATGACCCAGTACTGTAGGAACCAGTACTGCGTGAACCAATACTGTGTGAACCAGTACAATGTGAACCAGTACTATATGAACCAGTACTATGTAAACCAGTACTATGTTAACCAGTATTGTATGAACCAGTACTGTATGAACCAGTACTGTATTAACCAGTACTATATGAACCAGTACTGTGTGAACCAGTACGGTGTGAACCAGTATTATATGTACCAGTACTGTGTGAACAAGTACTATGTTAACCAGTATTGTATGAACCAGTACTGTATGAACCAGTAATGTGTGAACCAGTACTGTGTGATCCACCATATGCACAATGTGATGAGGTTGTTGGCAGTAGGCCAGTGTTTCACCGAGCAGCATCTGGTTTCATGAACAGGGAAGCAGCCATGAGAGGAGGGGAGAGGAGGTGGAAGTTAGGGGGTGAGGAGGGGGGACGTTAAGGGGTGAGGAGGGCTTTGCTGTAAAAGCATTGTCATTGATGAGGTGACAGGTAGGAAAGGGGTTAGCAAAGGTGGATGGGGGACAGGGGAGACGGGGTAGAGAGTTTGACGAAAGGAGAGGGCAGCGTGACGGAGGTCGATGTCAGATTTGTAATTTTGCTAGAAGCTTGTCAGTGACAGACGTGGTAGTGCTTTCGCTGTGTTTAGAGTGTGTGAGAGAGAAAGAGAGAAAGAGAGAGAGTCTGACTCCTTTTGTTATAAGTGTGTGTGTGTGTGTGTGTGTGTGTGTGTGTGTGTGTGTGTGTGTGTGTGTGTGTGTGTGTGTGTGTGTGTGTGTGTGTGTGTGTGTGTGTGTGTGTGTGTGTGTGTGTGTGTGTGTGTGTGTGTGCGTATCATCGTGTGAGTGTGTGAGCGTGCATGCATGTGTGTTAGCATTCGTGTGTGTGTGTGTCAGTCTGCCTGACCCTGCTGTAATTGCTGTAACCTAACCTTAGATAAATAGCACTCCTGTAGTGGCCCTATCAGATGGCAGTGTGGCCCTGTGAGGCCCCAAAATCCTCTGGTGTGTCTGTGAGTGAGAGCCCTCACTAACCCAGAGAGTGAAAATGAGCCAGCTGTTCGATTCAGCCCAGCACACACACCCGCACACTCACACACACAAACACACACACAGACATCAAACATACAAGGACAAACACAATAATCATGGATGGGATGAAGAAACTGGTATTTAGTTTGCCAGCCAAATGAACCCTTACTGTAGATATTTACAGAACACAGATGTATATCCACAGACAAACAAAAGCACACTCTCAGATGCACCCAAACAACCCAACATCTTTGAATTCGGAGCTGTCATCAGTTGCCCCCTTTTCCCAGCAAACTCTCAGAAAACAAAACTCTTCTTCCTTTGAGTCAATCAGGCTGGTAATGTATGGCCTCAATAGCCCCGTTTATAAATGGTTCTTAACATGCTGCCTTTTTTCCGTTTATACTTACAAGATCTGATCAAAATCAGTTAAAGATCTGATCACAGTCAGTTCACAATGCATCTTTTAATCGTCTACACCTGTCTGAAATCAGAACGTGTACATGATCTATACACAGGGCTGCTGTGTTGCCGCAGGCCTCTGATGACGGGATCCCCGTGTCAGCAGGACAGAGAAATATCTGTTTTTTAATGGCTCTCTCTTTCTCTGCTCAGGCCTCTGAGGTCAGGCCCTGAAGTCATAAAGCATGGTGCTCTCTCAGAAGAAGGCCCCTCTTACAGAGATGTGCAGTATCAGGTAGCGTACTTTTCTCTCGCTGTTCTCCAGGCCTTTTGTCACGTCACAGATCTATGGCATTCCAAATCGGACATTTCCGGGGGAAATGTTCAGACAACGTGTTCAGAAGCTACTTGGAGTTGATGACAAGATGGCGCCGACAGAGATGGTCGCCTCGCTTCATCTCCTTAACTTCTTCGATATAGGGGGCGCTCTTTTAATTTTTGGATGAAAAACGTTCCCGTTTTAAACAAGATATTTTGTCACGAAAAGATGCTCGACTATGCATATAATTGACAGCTTTGGAAAGAAAACACTCTGACGTTTCCAAAACTGCAAAGATATTGTCTGTGAGTGCCACAGAACTGATGTTACAGAAAAAACCCAGATAAAAATACAATCAGGAAGTGCCGCATTTTTTGAAACCGCCTCATGGCAATGACTCCTTATATGGCTGTGGAGGAGTGAGGAGTCAGCTTACCTTTTCCACGTTTTCCCCAAGGTGTCTGCAGCATTGTGACGTATTTGTAGACATATCATTGGAAGATTGACCATAAGAGACTACATTTACCAGGTGGTCGCTTGGTGTCCTCGGTCGCAATTATTGCGTAATCTCCAGCTGCAGTATTTTTCCGTTTTCTTCTGATGAGAAGCCAGCTGCCACCACTGATAGATTATCGAATAGATATGTGACAAACACCTTGAGGATTGATTCTAAACAACGTTTGCCATGTTTCTGTCGATATTATGGAGCTAATTTGGAAAAACGTTTGGCGTTGTAAGTGACTGCATTTTCGTTTTTTTTTTCTTAGCCAAACGTGATGAACAAAACGGAGCTATTTCTCTTACACAAATAATATTTGCTATCTAACTGAGAGTCTCGTCATTGAAAACATCCGAAGTTCTTCAAAGGTAAATTATTTTATTTGAATGCTTTTCTTGTTTTTGTGAAAATGTTGCCTGCTTAATGCTAGGCTTAATGCTATGCTAGGCTATCAATACTCTTACACAAATGCTTGTGTAGCTTTGGTTAAAGCATATTTGGAAAATCTGAGATGACAGTGTTGTTAACAAAAGGCTAAGCTTGTGTTTCAATATATTTATTTCATTTCATTTGCGATTTGCATGAATAGGAAACGTTGCGTTATGGTAATGAGCTTGAGGCTATGATTACGCTCCCGGATACGGGATTGCTCGACGCTAGAGGTTAATAAACTATGCAGTTATTTGTTTTTTTTAATGTATTATTGACTTACATTGTTAACCCAGAAAATCTCAAGTGTTATTACATACAGCCAGGAAGAAGTATTGGATATAAAAACGATGTCAACTCACCATCATTACGACCACGAATACAACTTTCCTGGTCAGACTCAGAAGGAGAGCACACCATCCACCGCTTCCGAGTATATTACTCGCCAATGTCCAATCTCTAGATAACAAGGTCAACGGAATTATGGCAGGAGTTGCCTTCCAGAGAGACATTAGAGATGGTAACATTCTCTGTTTCACGGAAACATGGCTTACATGGCTCGGGATATGTTGTCAGAGTCGGTACAGCCACCCGGTTTCTTCATGCAGCGTGCCGACAGAAAGAAACATCTCTCTGGTAAGAAGAAGGGCAGGGGTGTGTATGCCTTATGATTTACTGGTGCAATCACAACAACATACAGGAACTCAAGTCCTTTTGTTCACCCGACCTAGAATTCCTTACAATCAAAAGCTGACCGCATTATCTTCCAAGAAAATTATCTTCGATTATAGTCACGGCCGTGTATATCCCCCCCAAGCAGATCCCTCGTCGGCCCTGAAAGAACTTCACTGGACTCTATGTAAACTGGAAACCATACATCCTGAGGCTGCATTTATTGTAGCTGGGGATTCTAACAAAGCTAACCTAAGGACCATACTTCCTAAATTCTATCAGCATATCGAATCCACGACAAGAGCTGGTAGCTTTCTGGACCATTGCTACTCGACTTCCACGACGCATGCAAAGACCTCCCCTCCCTGTCTTTGGCAAATTTCACCATGACTCCATTTTGTTGCTCCCAGTCTATAGACAGAAACTAAATCAGGAAATGCCCGTGCTCAGGTCAATACAATACTGGTCTGACCAATCGGAATCCACGCTTCAAGATTGCTTCAATCATGTGGACTGGGATATCTTCCAGATAGCCTCGGACAATACCATTGACGTATACGTTGACTCGGTGAGCGAGTTTATTAGCAAGTGCATTGGAGATGTCGTACCCTCTGTGGCCATTAAAACCTTCCCTAACCAGAAACCGTGGATTGATGGCAGCATTCGCACAAAATCATGGAAAGGCGACCGGAAACACGGCCGAATACAAACAGTGCAGCTATTCCCTCTGCAGTATAGAGACAAAGTAGAGCTGCAATTCAACGGCTCAAACACGAGACGTATGTGGCAGGGTCTACAGTCAATCGCGGATTATAAAAAGAAAACCAGCCCCGTCGCGGACACGACGTCTTGCTCCCAGACAAATTAAACAACTTCTTTGTACGCTTTGAGGACAATACAATGTCACTGACACTGCCCACTACAAAAGCCTGTGGGGTATCCTTCTCCATGGCCAATGTGAGTAAAACATTTAAACGTGTTACTCCTCGCAGAGATGCTGGCCCAGACGGCATTCCTATCCGCGTCCTCAGGGCATGCGCAGACCAGCTGGCTGGTGTGTTTATGGACATATTCAACCAATCCCTATCCCAGTCTGTTGTCCCCACATGCTTCAAGATGGCCACCATTGTTCCTGTTCCCAAGAAAGCTAACTGAACGAAATGACTATCGCCCAATTGTACTCACTTCTGTCATCATGAAGTGCTTTGAGAGACTAGTCAAGGACCATATCACCTCCACCCTAGCTGATAGCCTAGACCCACTCCAATTTGCTTACCGCCCCAATAGGTCCACTGACGATGCAATCGCCACCACAATGCCCTATCTCATCTGGACAAAAGGAATACCTATGTAAGAATGCTGTTCATTTCAGCTCAGCATTTAACACCAAAATACCCTCCAAACTTGTCACTAAGCTCGAGAACCTGGGTCTCGACCTCGTCCTGTGCATCTGGGTCCTGGACTTTCTGACGGGCCACCCCCAGGTGGTGAAGGTAGGAAACAACATCTTCACCCCGCTGATCCTCATCACTGGGGCCCCACAAGGGTGCATTCACAGCCCTCTCCAGTACTCCCTGTTCACCCATGACTGCGTGGCCATGCACGCGTCCAACTCAATCATCAAGTTTGCAAACAACACTACAGTGGTAGGCCTGGTTACCAACAACAACGAGACAGCCTACAGGGAAGAGGTGAGGGCCCTCGGAGTGTGGTGTCATGAAAATAACCTCTCAAAAGTCAACAAAACAAAGGAGATTATCTTGGACTTCCATCCACATCGACGGGACAGTAGTGGAGAAGGTGGAGATCCTTGGCCTACACATCACGGACAAACTGAAATGGTCCACCCACACAGACAGCGTGGTGAAGAAGGCTCAACAGCGCCTCTTCAACCTCAGGAGGCTGAAGAAATTTGGCTTGTCATCTAAAACACTCACAAACTTTTACAGATGCACAATCGAGAGCATCCTGTCGGGCTGTATCACCGCCTGGTACGGCAATTGCACCGCCCTCAACCGCAAGGCTCACCAGAAGGTAGTTCAGTCTGCACAACGCATCACCAGGGGCCAACTACCTGCCCTCCAGGACACCTACAGCACCCGATGTCACAGGAAGGCCAAAAATATCATCAAGAACAACAACCACTGGAGCCACTGCCTGTTCACTCCGTTATCATCCAGAAGGTGAGGTCAGTAGAGGTGCATCAAAGCTGGGACTGAGAGGCTGAGAAACAGATTCTATCTCAAGATCATCAGACTGTTAAACAGCCATCACTAACATTGAGAGGCTACTGCCAACAAACAGACTCAAATCTCTGGCCACTTAAATAAACAGACTTAATAAAGGTTTCACTAGTCACTTTAAATAACGCCACTTTCTTGATACTCCCCATCCCGGATCCGGGATCGTGAATAAAGCCTCAGGCTCATTAGCATTTCTGAAAATCGCAAATAAAATGAAAATAATGCGCCTGCTCTCAAGCTTAGCCTTTTCTTAACAACACTGTCATCTCAGATTATCAAAATATGCTTTTGAACCATAGCAAATCACTAATTTGTGTAAGAGTATGCTAAGCTAGCTTAGCATTTTGAGTAGCATTTAGCACGCAACATTTTCACAAAAACCAGATAACCAAATAAATAAAATCATTTACATTTGAAGAGCTTCGGATGTTTTCAATGAGGAGACTCTCAGTTAAATAGCAAATGTTCAGTTTTTCCTGAAAGAATCTTTGTGTAGGAGAAATTGCTCCATTTTGTACATCACATTTGGCTACCAAAACGAACCGAAAATTCAGTCGCCAAAACGTCAAACTTTTTCCGAATTAACTCCATAATATCGACCAAAACATGGCAAACGTTGTTTAGAATCAATCCTCAAGGTGTTTTTTCACATATCTCTTCATTGATATGCAGTTCGGGGAAGCCTGCTTTCCCCTCAGAATTGCATGGAAAAATACCAGCAGCTGAAAAAGACGCACCAATTTCGACGGAGGACACCGGGCAGACACCTGGAAAATGTAGTCTCTTATGGTCAATCTTCCAATGATATGCCTACAAATACGTCACAATGCTGCAGACACCTTGGGGAAACGACAGAAAGGGCAGGCTCATTCCTCTCGCATTCACAGCCATATAAGGAGACAATGGAAAACAGAGCCTCAAAAATCCTGCTGGTTTCCTGGTTGCCGTTTCATCTTGGTTTTGCCTGTAGCTCCCGTTCTAGGGCACCCACAGACAATATCTTTGCAGTTCTGGAAAATTCAGAGTGTTTTCTTTCCAAAGCTATCAATTATATGCATAGTCGAGCATCTTTTTGTGACAAAATATCTTGTTTAAAACGGGAACGTTTTTCATCCAAAAATGAAATAGCGCCCCCAGAGATTCAAGAGGTTAATAATGTTTACATATGCTACATTACTCATCTCATATGTATGTACTGTATTCTACACCATCTACTGCATCTTGTCTATGCTACACGCCATTGCTCATCTATATATTTATATGTACATATTCTTATTCATCCCTTTGCATTTGTGTGTATTAGGTTGTTGTTTTAATTACTTGTTAAATTTTACTGCATAGTCAGAACTAGAAGCACAAGCATTTCGCTACACTCGCATTAACATCTGCTAACCATGTGTATGTGACCAATAAACTTTGATTTGATTTGATGTACTTGGGCTAAGAGTGAGAGTGCTGAATGATATGGTAGCAGATTCTCTATTATCCTTTTGTAAAGTTCAAATCATATACCTGAGACAGGGAGTTTGCAGGGCAGGTCAAATCAAGGCCTCGGCACATTGGGTTGAGGGGCCAGCGGGTGTTCTCCTGCAGCTCACGCAGCCCATTAGACTCACACAGTACAATCAAACCACAAGTCACACTGCAGTAAATGAAGAGCACAGCATGGCATGGAGATTCCTTGGTCATAAAAGTAGGAGCTTGAGGCCATCACTTTATTATGTTTGAATAGAGTTGCTCCAACCCATTTCTGAAGAAATACTTGGGTTAGAAGAGAAGCTATTTTTACAAGGGAGAAAATGATATTGATGGTCCCACCATTCAAGGATACTAGCTAAAAAATTGACATCATTATGTAACTTTTTGATATGCAGAGCGATTCACATCAGCCTTCCAGCATGGGCACACACACACATACACTGTACACACAAACACACACACACCCACAAACACATACACCTTACACACACACACGCACACGCACACACACACTGTACACACACACACACTGTACACACACACACACACACACACACACACAACACACACACAAACACACATTTATTTTCCAACACACACACACACACACACACACACACACTGCACACACAGAGATATTTGCCAGCAGCACCTGACACTCGATCATGGTGTCATCTCCATGCTTCCCCTCGGGGCGGGCGGCACAATCCCACGTCAAAAACACATTACACTCCCAAGATTGAGGAGCCGGCGGCCATTATCTCTCTGCTACAGCACTGCTCCTGCAGAGAGAAGGAGTTAGGGAGGGAGAGAGAGAGGGATTGTCAGAGGGAGGGGGTAAAATGTTGAGAAGGAGGGGGGAGGCAGAGAGAGGGGAAATACAGAGATAGGAAGATGATCTTTGAGGATCGACAGTGGCATGGAATATTAGAGACAGAGAGATGGAATATGAGAGACAGAGATATGGAATATTAGAGACAGAGAGATGGAATATGAGAGACAGAGAGATGGAATATGAGAGACAGAGAGATGGAATATGAGAGACAGAGAGATGGAATATGAGAGACAGAGAGATGGAATATGAGAGACAGAGAGATGGAATATGAGAGACAGAGAGATGGAATACGAGAGACAGAGAGATGGAATACGAGAGACAGAGAGATGGAATATGAGAGACAGAGAGATGGAATATGAGAGACAGAGAGATGGAATATTAGAGACAGAGAGATGGAATATGAGAGACAGAGAGATGGAATATGAGAGACAGAGAGATGGAATATGAGAGACAGAGAAATGGAATACGAGAGACAGAGAGATGGAATATGAGAGACAGAGAGATGGAATATGAGAGACAGAGAGATGGAATATGAGAGACAGAGAGATGGAATATGAGAGACAGAGAGATGGAATATGAGAGACAGAGAGATGGAATATGAGAGACAGAGAGATGGAATGTGAGAGACAGAGAGATGGAATATGAGAGACAGAGAGATGGATATAGAGACTATTAAAGGGGGCAACAATAAAGGCGGGAGAGAGAGAAAGAATGAAAGTAAGAAACCATAGAAAGGCAGGTGAGAGACAATGAGGCAATTGAGAGAGGAGAAAATAAGGGCCATTTAAAAAAACACAATTTTGTCCTGATGGTAATGTCAGGCAGAGGCTTCAACTGTTGCTGATGTCGTGTGTCTTTGTGTTAGGCTTTTCATTCAAACCGAAACATGTGGCACGGTGTTCTCATCCCCTGGTGTAAAATACCTTCAATGCACTAATGTTGTGACATGAGATTTGAGCTATTGATTCTTAACGCCTCTTTATTGACACATTTTAGAATGCATTGATGTGCTTGTCATTGCATGTCATTTTAATCAAACGCATATTTTAAAACTATTGTCAACACATTAGCATTGCTTTTAGTCCTTTCATAACCATATGACAAATGCATTCGCTCATAGGTAGCACTTAAGAATGGTTGGTCACTTACTACATGTCCCATGAGGCTATGCATCAAACAAGGTACCATACCAGAATGACTGGCAGGCTGAGACAACTTTCAGGAAGAAGAAAGTTGAGGCCTTCCTCAGACCAGCATGTTGTTTACCTGTGGTCCTGGAGGGCCCATGGTTTACTGTAGTATCCTCTGCTGGATGGGGTGCGTGGATGGGGTGGGTATGGGGGTGCAGAGGGGAGGATGGGGGGGGGGATGCTCCATGGCTGGTCACTGGAGATGACCAACGGAGGGGTCAGGGAGAGCAGGGCTGCCAGGCAAGACAAATGTCCTCCCTGCACTGAGAGGAACGGACCGATGGTTTCATCTCAGCTGAAGGTAAACAAGAACCACTGGGCCGAGAGAGAAAGGGGGCTTCTGTGTGTGTGGATGTGTGTGTGTGTGTGTGTGTGTGTGAGAGGGAGGAGAGATATATTGGTATAGAGAAAGAAAGAGAGAGGTGGGTGTATTGGGAATCCCATGTGTACTCCATCAACAACACAGTGGCTCATATTCAAAATAGACAAATTCACAGATTTTTGGGATGAGTATCTGTATGTTTTTGGGTTCAAACCCATATTTCCTCAACAAACACCGCTTTCTTTTGATCATCAGTTCAGCTCAACAAAGGCGGCTTGTGAGGGGGAAATGTGTTACACATTTTCATTGACTTCACTCATTCTGTCTATTTTCTCTTGTTTCTGTAGAAAGAGGGGGGAAAGGAGGACTCCGGAGGACCCCATTTCCTCCCACCAGTGTAATTTACGGTCTTCCAGCAAAGAGGCAGTTAACACAAACCTAATCAGAGAGAATCCACAGACAGGGAACAGAGTGGGAAAAGAGAAGGAGGGAAGGGAAAGAGAGGGAAGAGGGGAGAATAGGCTATAGAGAGAGGAGTGAGAGTGAGAGGAACGGGAGCAGCTGGACTGATCCAAGCGTATTTTAGAAGGGGGTGGAAAAGGAGAGGATGAGGGCTGGGCACTGCCCCGGGGTATAGGGGGTTGGGGGGTCTTGACCCCAATCAATCTCACTCAGGGCTCACTTAACGACACCAGAGGGGCCCGGGCCTCAGGGGTGAGAGGAGGGGGCCCCTTGCCACTGAGGGGCGCAGAAGAAACCCCCCTATTGTGCGTACCGCTGGGGAGGGATGTCACCCCCCTAAAACACCCTCCACTTCCCCGTGGTCCTGCCACACCAACCCTCTCCTGGAGGCTGGACTACAAGCTTATGTTAGTGTGTGTGTGTGTGTGTGTGTGTGTGTGTGTGTGTGTGTGTGTGTGTGTGTGTGTGTGTGTGTGTGTGTGTGTGTGTGTGTGTGTGTGTGTGTGTGTGTGTGTGTGTGTGTGTGTGTGTGTGTATTCCGTAAATCACTCCACCTCTCTCTGTCTGTTTGGTCTCCTCCTGTGCTTGGCTGATGTTAGAATCCCTGGCTGCCTGCTCATCTCCCACAACAATCCCCTCTGGGCCTGTAGCCATCCTCCTCTCCACACACACACACACACACACACACACACACACACACACACACACACACACACACACACACACACACACACACACACACACACACACACACACACACACACACACACACACACACACACACACACACACACACACAGCCACACACACACACAGCGACACACACACACACACACACACACACACACACACACACACACACAGCCACACACACACACACACAGCCACACACACAAACACACACACACACACACACTAAATAGGGGAGGAGACCAATCAGACAGAGAGAAGTGGAGTGATGCATAGAGCGAAAGAGGGAGGGTGGAGAAAAATAGGCATTTTAAGATAGAGAGGCAGAGGCATTGAGGAAAAGAGGGAGAACAAATGGACAAGGACTGAGGAGAGACATGTCTAACTGAGTGAACGGAGCAGCTAAGTCACTTCAGACATTAGGAAACCCTTCCCACAAACACTTATGCACCACCAATATCGTCACGTAACAGGTTATGAGCAGTCCTGTCGAGCTTAGTTGGTAGAGCATGGCACTTGTGATGCCAAGGGTCGTGGGTTTGTTTCCTGCTGGGGCCACCTATATGTAAAAATGTGTGCACGTATGATTCAATTATTTTGGATTAAGGTGTCTGCTAAATGGTATATAATATTATATTAATTACAGTTATGAGAATCGATTTGACACAGTCACAGACAACAGGCAGTACACTCTTTGAAAAAAAGGTGCCACCTAGAACCTTGAAGGGTTCTTCGTCTGACCCCATAGGAGAACCCTCTGAAGAACCCTTTTTGGTTGTAAGTAGAACCCTTTTGGGTTCCATGTAGAATCCTTTCTACATGTAAAAAAAAAAAAGGATCTCCCATGGAACCAAAAGGGTTCTTCTATGGCGAGCTATTTTGGAACCCTTTTTCCTGAGTGCATGTAACAGTATGGTTAGATTTCATATCGTAGCAACACGATTGTATAATTGGCTCGAGAACTTTGTATTTCGCTTTAGTCTGTCTCCACTGGATGTGTGTGTGACCAACTCCCAGAGAGGGAGAAGTGTGTGTGTGTGTGTGTGTGTGGGTGGGTGGATGGATGGTTGGGAGTGTTGCAATGAGACAGGGGTGTTAATTAATTTGGGGTAATTGATTATCACCATGTAGCTATTAAAGCTGTGCCCGGCAGTGTGTGACTCACGTGAACAACAACAGTAGTGTGCTTCTAGCCACTAGTATAGCAGTGGTTCCCAAACTGAGGGTTCGGCGGGGAGGACAAACCCTCAGTCTGGCTTTCAACTTACTCTTGAAAATCGTAATAGTGGAATGCACAAGGTGCAATTTTGAAATTGGGTAGTGCATCAGTTCCTCTTGTCATGTTAGTCGTTGCATACCCTAGAGAGCTATTTATAGCTTGTCAGAAATGTCCAGATCAACTAGCCCATGTCAGTTAATGTATTTTTTTAGCTAGGTTTTTTGGGGGCCCATAGATTTTGTTGTAACTTTTGAGTCACTCAAATATCACATAAATGACAGGGAAACAGGAGGAGGACAAGGGAGGAGAGAAACGGGTAAATGGGTGGCAGGGAAACAGGAGGAGGACAAGGGAGGAGAGAAACGGGTACATGGGTGGCAGGGAAACAGGAGGAGGACAAGGGAGGAGAGAAACGGGTACATGGGTGACAGGGAAACAGGAGGACAAGGGAGGACAAGGGAGGAGGAGACAAGGGAGGAGAGAAACGGGTACATGGGACAGGGAAACAGGAGGAGGACAAGGGAAACAGGAGGGTGACAGGGAAACAAGGGAGGAGGACAAGGGAGGAAAAATGGGTACATGGGGGACAGGGAAACAGGAGGAGGACAAGGGAGGAGAGAAAAACGGAGGACATGGGTGACAGGGAAACAGGAGGAGGACAAGGGAGGAGAGAAACGGGTACATGGGTGACAGGGAAACAGGAGGAGGACAAGGGAGGAGAGAAACGGGTACATGGGTGACAGGGAAACAGGAGGAGGACAAGGGAGGAGAGAAACGGGTACATGCGTGACAGGGAAACAGGAGGAGGACAAGGGAGGAGAGAAACGGGTACATGGGTGACAGGGAAACAGGAGGAGGACAAGGGAGGAGAGAAACGGGTACATGGGTGGCAGGGAAACAGGAGGAGGACAAGGGAGGAGAGAAACGGGTGACAGGGAAACAGGAGGAGGACAAGGGAGGAGAAAACGGGTACATGGGTGGGTGACAGGGAAAAACACAGGAAACAGGAGGACAAGGGAGGAGAGAAATGGGTAAATGGGTGACAGGGAAACAGGAGGAGGACAAGGGAGGAGAGAAACGGGTACATGGGTGACAGGGAAACAGGAGGAGGACAAGGGAGGAGAGAAACGGGTACATGGGTGACAGGGAAACAGGGAGGAGGACAGGAGGAGGAGGGAGGGTGAGAAAACGGGTACATGGGTGACAGGGAAACAGGAGGAGGACAAGGGAGGAGAGAAACAGGTACATGGGTGACAGGGAAACCGGAGGAGGACAAGGGAGGAGAGAAACGGGTACATGCGTGACAGGGAAACAGGAGGAGGACAAGGGAGGAGAGAAACGGGTAAATGGGTGACAGGGAAACAAGGAAACAGGAGGAGGACAAGGGAGGAGAGAAACGGGTACATGGGTGACAGGGAAACAGGAGGAGGACAAGGGAGGAGAGAAACGGGTACCTGCGTGACAGGGAAACAGGAGGAGGACAAGGGAGGAGAGAAACGGGTACATGGGTGACAGGGAAACAGGAGGAGGACAAGGGAGGAGAGAAACGGGTACATGCGTGACAGGGAAACAGGAGGAGGACAAGGGAGGAGAGAAACGGGTACATGCGTGACAGGGAAACAGGAGGAGGACAAGGGAGGAGAGAAACGGGTACATGCGTGACAGGGAAACAGGAGGAGGACAAGGGAGGAGAGAAACGGGTACATGCGTGACAGGGAAACAGGAGGAGGACAAGGGGGTTAAAACACAAAAATCAATTCCCCAACTAAACCAGATGACCCTAAACACTCTGCAGCCCAGTAATGGTGTGGCCCTCCCATGCTAAATCTGATTTGCTAAGCAGAACCAACTCAATTTGTGGATCCATTTGGCTCACTGGGGAGGGGGGGGCGGAGTGGAGGAATCGGGCGGCGCCACGGGATCAGGAGTCCCCCCCCTTCCCTAGCCGCCGAGGCTCCTTTTGCATATGTTGCCATTCTCAAATGTAATCACAGTGACTGAGAGGGCCCTGGGAGACCCCCTCCTATCTCTTCCTCTCTCCCCTGTGACAGCTTTGATCAGGAAGAGGGGTCCAAATTCAGAACCACTAAGAGACGAGGCAGGACTCTGATCACTCGGAGGCAGTGCAGTAGGGGTTATGCAATCTTTCACGTGCTGAAAGGTGTTGGTTTTCAAGATGGATAACCGAGGAAAGCACTGATAGAACGTGTGGAAGAACGTGTGGGAAATATGAGAATGAAGAGAGAGGGGTTATCTCCTTTGTATTGAGCGTTATCCAGAGGGATTCAACTAGCCTTGAAGTCTGTCTTTCACTTTCCTGCTCCTACCTGACTTGTGAGACTATGGTTCACCAGGCAGTCCTGCCCCGTAATACCATGGTGACAGGGACACTATGCAGTACAGTACAACCCCCCGAGACATTTTCCCAGAAATCTATTGTCACAACTAAGGCTCTGGGTATTTCCTGATCAGGTGACATGACCAGAATCATAAAGTCACAGACGTTTTAGTTGTCTGGTCTGTTCATGTGGTCAGGAAAAACTCCTGCCCCTTAGTCATAACTTATCCCAACACAACACAATGCCGACATAAGGATTGTCACAAGTTGACGTACACTGAGTGTACAAAACACTATGAACAAGAATCGGCACGGCGGGTGGGGGGGGGGGGGCTGAGAGACAGAGCGTGGAACGTTCTCTAAACATTAGCCTTCAACCTGTCCATCAACGGTAGGCCTGTGGACTTGAAGCACAGCAGGTAGCCACAGACTCACTCATGCTGCACCCAGAGAAGCACAGGCAGCCAGGCACACACAGATAAGCTACGACCACAGACACATATGCCCAGCACAGTGAAACGAACAGACTCACATTTCATTGATTCACAATCACACACTAGATAGAAATACAGGAAGAGAGTAACAAATTATTGTGTGTCTAGGCCTCAGCAGTGGTCACTGATCCCATGTGAATGTGTGTTTGTATATACACTGAGTGTACATTTCATGAAGAACACTAAGCTTTTTCCATGACATACCCTGCCCAGGTGAATCCAGGTGGAAGTTATGATCCCTTATTGATGTCACTTGTTAAATCCACTTCAATCAGTGAAGATGAAGTGGAGGAGACAGGTTAAAGAAGGATTTTTGAGCCTTGAGACAATTGAGAAACGGATTGTGTGTGTGTGTGTGTGCCGTTCAGAGGGTGAATGGGCGGACAAAAGATTGAAGTGCCTTTGAACGGGGCATGGTAGTAGGTGTCAGGTGCAGCGGTTTGCGTCAAGAACTGCGACGCTGCTGGGTTTTTCACGATCAACAGTTTCCTGTGTGTATCATGAATGGTCCACCACCCAAAGGACATCTAGCTAACTTGAAACATTGGAGTCAACATGGAAGGCTTTCAACACCTTGTAGAGTCCGTGCCCCGACAAACTGAGGCTGTTCTGAGTGCAGAAAGGGGGGGGAGGGGTGCAACTCAAAATAAAGAAGGTATTCCTAATGTTTTGTATACTCAGTGTAAATCTGGCCATGACAAATTAGGGCAGATTATGACAGCTGGCATTACTTTTAAGAAGAATATACACGTTGAACATTTGAAGCTGGTTGTGTTTCGGTGTTATGTATGTCATTATAAATGTGATAAACAAGTTTATTTTACATTCCTCTAATTGCCTGGTGTTTATTTCGAATCTTCTTGGTAAATGTAAATTAACCTAAGTAAGTGTGGTGATATTTTATTGTCTTTCATCTAAATTGAAACAAGCACATACACCATCTGGTTTCCCGTGTCGTATTCATATTTGCATGCTTTAATCAACATGACTCAATTTCAGTGATCCAGTGTCCTCTGTTTAACCCAATGAGGTTGTCAGAGGGAAAGGGTGTGAAACAGTGGGAATGGAAACAGGTTGGTTAAACTGAGCAATATTGGTGATGGCAGATGAATCCACTAACACCAAGTGTGTCAGTGCCCACTGTGCCAAGACAAAGATATGGACACACAAGGCACGTTTCCTGAACCTTTGTATCCAAATATGGAACCTAGAGTAATACAAAACCTCTCACAGTCCCTCCCTCCTCGTTCTCTCTCTCCCACTCTTTCTCTCTTCTCTCTCTCTCTCTCTCTCTCTCTTTCATTCTCTCTCCCAGCAACGCAATAGGACAACCCAATCCCTCTCTCTCTCTCTCTCTCTCTTTTCTCTCTCGCTCGATCTGCTTCTCCCTTGCTATTGGTGAGTTTTACCTTTTTCTCTTACACCATTGGACGAGTAAATAACTCCTTCTCCTCTCTCTCTCTCTCTCTCTCTCTCTCTCTCTCTCTCTCTCTCTCTCTGTCACAATGCTGCCCATGATAAGCACTGAGCCGGGGGTCTGTCCAATCATTGTCGGAGCCATCAATCAGGGCTGACAGGCCCAGATGACATGAAAAGGAGCGGCAGAGGCAGCCATTAACCGCCGCCCCACACCCTCCCTGCATCCCCCCGGCCCCCTGCGCTTTGTTTTCCTTTCAGCGGACAAAAACAGACTGACAAGATGGAGGGCTGGACATTAATCAAACCACCCTGTGGAACAACCTCTTCTAAGCAGATAATAAATAAATTCCACTCCTCTCATTGGACAGATGCTCTCATTTGGGCCCTAACCCTGCCTACGTACCCGGCCCACCTCCCTTTTACCCTTTACTCTCTCTCTCTCTCTCTCTCTCTCTCTCTCTCTCTCATTACATTTTTAAGGGTTGTCATCTGCTCTCTGCCACTATTCCCCACAGATCGGGGGTGGGCAGGTGTTAGTGCTCTGTGAGGCAGACCAGGGCTGGGGCTGAGTCGAGCCCTGTCCCCTGGTTCAGAATCAGACATCCCCCTGCTCTCCCCTCACACACACACACACACACACACACACACACTACGATCGGCCATCTCGAGGGGCTGGAGTTACCTGGGCAACCGGCCATGCTGTGGTGGTTGGTGCATTGTGTGTTTGGCCGCTGGGGCGATGGTCACCCAGACCGGCAGACCGACAGACCGACAGACCGACAGACAGACAGACAGACAGACAGACAGACTGGTTTGTGTTTGGCCGCTGGGGCGATGGTCACCCAGACCGGCAGACCGACAGACCGACAGACAGACAGACAGACAGACAGACAGACAGACAGACAGACAGACAGACACTGAGTCGTCCCCAAGAGGAGCGGCTACCATCAGAGAGAGCACGAACACTGCTCCTTGCGCCACGACAAAGAGATTACACTCACATGGACATGTGTACATGCTTGAATACAGACACATTCATTAACGTGTGTGTTCTCCAAATACATATGGATCGCAAAGGTTTTGTATGTAAAGACAAAATGTGTGTCCAGTTTACACACACATTTAGTCACACGTCAATTCCTTTATTCTACCCTCTCGTTTATTCGAACCCTTTGGTTTGTTTCTCAGAGAGAGAGCGAGGCCATTAAATTGAGCAGAGGAGCACATCACTAGCCATTCAATCATGTAGACCAGACCCTTTTCCTAGGAGCCTTACCATGTTCTGTTCCGCATACTAGCCTATATCCTCATTGGGACTTGAGGAAAATGACCCCATCTCAACAACATTATCCTGCATTGCTGTGATGACTGTACGGCGCCAATGTTGTTGTGACATCACAGGACTCTGGTTTGTCTGCTGAGTATCATGTGAAATGAATAAGATAGTAGTGCCAGCGTGGATGACTGGGCAGCTACCGTGTTAGCCACTCGTATCAGTGTTATTAGATTCCATACGCTCCTATTTCTGAGTACTGTAATACCTGTAAGCCTCTCTATGCTCTGTCTATGGGACACATCACACTTGAGGACATTGGGAAAGCATGTGTTCTCTAAACAGCCTGACTGGCCACATACACTCACTGGAATAAAGCTGATTTGAAGAAATATTACTCATAGCTTACAGCATTCTTGAGCAGAGAACAACTTAAAATCCTGACTGTAACAGTTGTACATTAATATTACAGAGGAAAACTATTTTCTCCAGAGCTACAAATCTAAAATACTTTGTTGGAAGAAATGTATTGTTGGCAAACAACTCACAACAAAGACCAATCATTATTCTGTCAATTAGACAGTCTACTTTCCCCCAGAAATATTTGTCTGCGGTTTGACAGAGATGGAAGATAAATGTAAAGTACACGCGGCGCGTGGGGTGTGTGTGTGTGGCACTGTGGGTACCCTGGGGCCCTGCATTCCAAGGCATTGTGGGATATGTTTGCTTACTACCAGAAACGTGGCATAAATGATATATTAAAAATCACAGCAGGGGAAAGACACTCAATTCACTTTTAATACGCATCTAATCTGTTTCCCTCCCTGCTGTTTCTGACCCAGTTCAGGGAGAGAGCCATGGTAGGGTTATACATCTCCATGGCCCCCACGGTTTAGAGAAGAGGGGCTTGAAGGGGCCACAGTTATCTAGGCCCGATCGTTACCGCCACACCTTAGGAGAAACCTCTGCCTCCTTTAATTGAGAGATGACTATCGAGATGTTAGATGGTCTCAAAGATCTACTGAAAGAGAAGATCTCTGTATCACAGATGAGTATTTATGGTGTCACAGAGCAATGCATTGGGTAGTATAATACAGTGGTGTACAATTCTTTAAAGTACTACTTAAGTCGATTTTGGGGGTATCTGTACCTTACTTTACTATATTTTTTAACAACTTTTACTTTTACTTCACTACATTCCTAAAGAAAATTATATACTTTTTACACCATACATTTTCCCTGCCACTCAAAATGACAGAAAATGGTCCAATTCGCACACTTACCGGAACATCCCTGGTCATCTCGACTGCCTCTGATCTGGCGGACTCACTAAACACAAATGCTTTGTTTTTGAATGTTGTTGGAGTGTGACCTTGGCTATGCGTACATTTTAAAAATCAAGAAAATTGTGCCGTCTCGTTTGCTTAATATAAGCAATTTTAAATCATTTGTACTTTTAATTTTGATACTTAAATTTATTTGAGCAATTACATTTACTTTTGATACTTAAGTATATTTAAAACCAAATACTTTTAGTCTTTTACTCAAGTAATATTTTACTGGGTGACTTTCACTTTTTGAGTCATTTTATAGTAAGGTATCTGAGAATTGAGTACTTTTCCCACCACTGGCATAATAAATATGTTCAAGATATAAAGCAACATCTTTTATGAGTTGCTGAGAAAATGACAGGATCACATTTCAGTCATGGATACTGCAGGACAGAGACACAGTGGCAAAACAACGCAGATACACATAACATCCACAGAAAGGGGTTAGATGACAGGAAACAGACTTGATTATTGCACTGGCTCTATGCAAACTCGCTGGACTTTACACACACACACACATACTACTCTGACACTCCAAACACACACACACGCGCACTACATTCACTCACAGACACAAAACACGTACACATATTGACGCCACACACTTTCATACTTTTCATATACGCTGCTGCTACTCTGCTTATCTATCCTGATTGCCTAGTCACTTTTACCCCTCTACCTACATGTCATATTACCTTCATTCCCTCAACTACCTCCTACCCCCTGCACATTGAGTCAGTACCATGCTCCTTGTATATAGCCCCGCTATTGTTATTTTATTGTATTACCAACTCATTTTTTGCTAATACAAATTCTAGTAAGCATTTCCCGGTAAAGTCTACACCCGTTGTATGCGTTGCATGTGACAAATATAATTTGATTTGATGGCTGAGATAACTGATTGTCTAAAAAGACACACTCCCTTGTCCAACCCCGGTCGAAATAAAACCCTGGTCCAACACAAACCATTGTCACACACTTATCTGCAGTGATATTGACACCTAAAATGGATTAGCTTCATGCAGCACAGATGATGATGGAGCAGATTTGTGGCGTACATGCGTTTGTTTTGAGTGTGTGTGGGTGTGGGATAAGAGAGATAGGACAGGGTTGTATTGATTATGGAGCATATGTGGTTCCCACGCCATCCTTTGTTCCCGGTGGGAGCCTCTCCGTTGTGGGTCTTTTGTGAGGAGCACAGCTGGTGAGTGAGGACCAGGCTGGGTTCCTCTGAGGACCTAGGAAAACTCTTGTTCATCCTGGGGCTTCAGGAAGAACACAGGTCCTTTTGAAAGATTGGTCATTGGTCTCCAGTTGCATTGGCATAGTTGTTAGGTAATAATTAGGCGTTCATTTTGATGCACCATACAACGTAAAGAGTAATGATTAGAAAAGGGTAGGTTAGATCTCTTCATTTTAAAATCATTTCAATGTTATGTTTTATAAGATACCATAGATATAAAAACGAAGATATTTCTAAAATGTCTTGAGGGTATTACTGCTATGATAACATGACGTGTAAGTATCAGTTCTAGTTTCGTCAAGTTCTGACAGAATAATGTTTTTTTTTTAAGTGTAAAAAAAAAAGCACAATGATGCTTTGGGGAAAAACAAAATCATTTTTTTTATTCAGCAACATTGTACTTCATTCAATACTAAGGCTAGGTTCATTTCACGAGGTCAATGACAATACTGTAAATCAAACTGAAGTGACACAGAGTGCAGCGCAGCTTGACTGACGGCTATACGTTGTCGACTTCCCTACAGAGCACCGACTGACTGCCACCTCCTTCAGAGAAACAAGAGTACGAAACTTGGATACAAATCACTTGCCATCTACTAGGCCTACTACTGCTGGCTGGCTAGCTGAGGCTTGAGAACGATGCCAGAGGGCAGAGGAAGAATAAGCTACAGTATCACCTAACTTCACCTGAGCAGTAACTAGTCTCGATCAGACTGGAGTCAATAACACTTCCCCTGGAATGATCACGTTGTCAGACAAATAGACTCCTCCCTCACTAGCCTATTTCTCTCCCGGACCAGAGACATGGCTGGGAATGGACATACAAACAGATAGACTAGACTGGTGTTGATAAGGCTGCTCCATTTTGGTTCCCTCTCACAGCAGTTATTATGTGAGTCTCCCTCCCATAATTGCACTTTAACCTGGACAGGGGTGGAGCACTTCACTCCCATTAGATGTAGAAAGTACTCTCCGCCCCCTCTGACCCGGCCTCTGGCTCCACCTTCACGGCCAGATAAGGCTTCTTGCGGAGCCGCTTGGCTTCGTTCTGCAGCTTCTGGCGGATGTAGCCCTTGATCTCCGAGTCCGTCTTCCCTGGGAAGTAGTGCTGCACCGCTCCTGTGGGTGATAGGTCAAAGATCAGAAACCTATAGAGATGTAAAGTTATCATTACTTGGAAATAACCCGTTTTTGCAAGGACATTGCCATTAAGGGGTTCCACCATTTTAAAGTAGTCAACTGCGTGGGGATTCCTATGGGTTGGGGGCGATCCGCCAATGATCAGAGCATTGTCAAATCAAATTAAATTGTATTTGTCACATGCGCTGAATACAACAGGTGTAGACCTTACTGTGAAATGCACAAGAAAATTACATAACAATAACGAGGCTATATACAGGGGGTACCTGTACCAAGTAAATGCGCGGGGATATAGGTTAGTCAAGGCAATTTCTAAAGTGCCTATGCATAGATAATAAACAACAAGTGGCAGCAGTGTAAAAACAGAGGTGAGATAGAAGTGGTTAAGGAGCATTTTGGTCCTAGACTTGGCGCTCCTGTACAGCTCGCCATGCGGTAGCAGAGAGAAAGGTTTATGACTGGAGTGACTGGAGTTGGTGTGTTTGGACCATGATAGTTCATTGGTGATGTGGACACCAAGGAACTTAAAACTCTCGACCCGCTCCACTTCAGCCCCGTCGATGCTCGTGATGAGCATTGTTTGGCGCATTGGTGTCTTCTGCAAATTGTTTTGTCTAGCTTGTAAATGGCTTTAAGCTATATCACCGCCATCTAGTGGGCACAATAAATGAATGACAAGATTAGGTTCAAGACTCCAGCACTGCAGGTGTGGGGAAATCATGGATTAGCTTTACGCTTTTCTTCAAACACCAAACTCATCAAAAATCTTTCAATTGGTGATAGCCTCAATGGCGCTGCCCATGTTGTCAGATGCCAAAATAGCACAGATACAAAGGTGAGATCTCTATACATCTCTAAGCCTGTATCTAGAATACCGTGGTCTATAAACGGCAGTTCGGGTCCCAGACAAGGGCAGATTAGAAGTCAAACGGAAATAACAACACTGTTACCGTAGTCATTAAGCAGACAACATTGTCCAGATCGACTTACAGTCCCGGCATTCAACTAACTTTGATAGGAAGGTATGAAGTTCATTGTGAGAAGTATTTCCATTGTAGCATGAGGTAAGTGCAGGAAGTGTGACATGTTCAACTGCCGTATGGAGGTGTGACTAGCTGTTATGAGGGGATGTGACTAGCTGTTATGAGGGGGTGTGACTAGCTGTTATGAGGGGATGTGACTAGCTGTTATGAGGGGATGTGACTAGCTGTTATGAGGGGATGTGACTAGCTGTTATGAGGGGATGTGACTAGCTGTTATGAGGGGATGTGACGAGCTGTTATGAGGGGATGTGACTAGCTGTTATGAGGGGATGTGACGAGCCATTATGAGGGGATGTGACGAGCTGTTATGGGGTGGTGTGACTAGCTGTTATGAGGGGATGTGACTAGCTGTTATGAGGGGATGTGACGAGCTGTTATGAGGGGATGTGACTAGCTGTTATGAGGGGATGTGACTAGCTGTTATGAGGGGATGTGACGAGCTGTTATGAGGGGATGTGACGAGCTGTTATGGGGTGGTGTGACTAGCTGTTATGAGGGGATGTGACTAGCTGTTATGAGGGGGTGTGACTAGCTGTTATGAGGGGATGTGACTAGCTGTTATGAGGGGATGTGTTATGAGGGGATGTGACTAGCTGTTATGAGGGATGTGTTTAGCTGTTATGAGGGGATGTGACTAGCTGTTATGAGGGGATGACTAGCTGTTATGAGGGGATGTGACTAGCTGTTATGAGGGGATGTTATGGGGTGGTGTGACTAGCTGTTATGAGGGGATGTGACTAGCTGTTATGAGGGGATGTGACGAGCTGTTATGAGGGGATGTGACTAGCTGTTATGAGGGGATGTGTTTAGCTGCAATGAGTGGATGTGTTTAGCTGTTACGAGGGGATGTGACTAGCTGTTATGAGGGGATGTGACTAGCTGTTATGAGGGGATGTGACTAGCTGTTATGAGGGGATGTGTTTAGCTGTTATGAGGGGATGTGTTCAGCCGCTATGAGGGGGTGTGACTAGCTGTTATGAGGGGATGTGACTAGCTGTTATGAGGGGATGTGTTTAGCAGTTATGAGGGGATGTGTTTAGCTGTTATAAGGGGATGTGTTTAGCTGTTATGAGGGGATGTGTTTAGCTGTTATGAGGGGATGTGTTTAGCTGTTATGAGGGGATGTGTTTAGCTGTTATGAGGGGATGTGTTTAGCTGTTATGAGGGGATGTGTTTAGCTGTTATGAGGAGAAATGACTAGCTGCTATGAGGGGATGTGTTTAGCTGTTATGAGGGGATGTGTTTAGCTGTTATAAGGGTGTTTAGCTGTTTTGACGGATGTGTTTAGCTGTTATGAGGGGATGTGTTTAGCTGTTATGAGGGGATGTGTTTAGCTGTTATGAGTGGATGTGTTTAGCTGTTATGAGGGGATGTGACTAGCTGTTATGAGGGGATGTGTTTAGCTGTTATGAGGGGATGTGTTTAGCAGTTATGAGGGGATGTGTTTAGCTGTTATGAGTGGATGTGTTTAGCTGTTATGAGGGGATGTGACTAGCTGTTATGAGGGGATGTGACTAGCTGTTATGAGGGGATGTGTTTAGCTGTTATGGGGGATGTGTTTAGCTGCAATGAGTGGATGTGTTTAGCTGTTACGAGGGGATGTGACTAGCTGTTATGAGGGGATGTGACTAGCTGTTATGAGGGGATGTGACTAGCTGTTATGAGGGGATGTGTTTAGCTGTTATGAGGGGATGTGTTCAGCTGCTATGAGGGGTTGTGTTTAGCTGTTATGAGGGTGTTTAGCTGTTTTGACGGATGTGTTTAGCTGTTATGAGGGGATGTGTTTAGGAGTTATGAGGAGATGTGTTTAGCTGTTATGAGAGGATGTGTTTAGCAGTTATGAGGGGATGTGTTTAGCAGTTATGAGGGGATGTGTTTAGCAGTTATGAGGGGATGTGTTTAGATGTTATGAGATGATGTGTTTAGCTGTTATGAGGAGAAATGACTAGCTGTTATGAGGGGATGTGTTTAGCTGTTATGAGGGGATGTGTTTAGCAGTTATGAGGGGATGTTTTTAGCTGTTATGAGGGGATGTTTTTAGCTGTTATGAGGGGATGTTTTTAGCTGTTATGAGATGATGTGTTTAGCTGTTATGAGGGGATGTGTTTAGCTGTTATGAGGGGATGTGTTTAGCTGTTATGAGGGGATGTGTTTAGCAGTTATGAGGGGATGTGTTTAGCTGTTATGAGTGGATGTGTTTAGCTGTTATGAGGGGATGTGTTTAGCAGTTATGAGGGGATGTGTTTAGCTGTTATGAGTGGATGTGTTTAGCTGTTATGAGGGGATGTGACTAGCTGTTATGAGTGGATGTGTTTAGCTGTTATGAGGGGATGTGTTTAGCAGTTATGAGGGGATGTGTTTAGCTGTTATGAGTGGATGTGTTTAGCTGTTATGAGGGGATGTGTTTAGCAGTTATGAGGGGATGTGTTTAGCTGTTATGAGTGGATGTGTTTAGCTGTTATGAGGTGGTGTGTTTAGCTGTTATGAGTGGATGTGTTTAGCTGTTATGAGGGGATGTGTTTAGCAGTTATGAGGGGATGTGTTTAGCTGTTATGAGTGGATGTGTTTAGCTGTTATGAGGGGATGTGTTTAGCTGTTATGAGTGGATGTGTTTAGCTGTTATGAGGGGATGTTTTTAGCTGTTATGAGGTGGTGTGTTTAGCTGTTATGAGGGGATGTGTTTAGGAGTTATGAGGAGATGTGTTTAGCTGTTATGAGAGGATGTGTTTAGCAGTTATGAGGGGATGTGTTTAGCAGTTATGAGGGGATGTGTTTAGCTGTTATGAGGGATGTGTTTAGCTTTATGAGGTGATGTGTTTAGCTGTTATGAGGGGATGTGTTTAGCTGTTATGAGGGGATGTGTTTAGCAGTTATGAGGGGATGTGTTTAGCTGTTATGAGTGGATGTGTTTAGCTGTTATGAGGGGATGTGTTTAGCAGTTATGAGGGGATGTTTTTAGCTATTATGAGTGGATGTGTTTAGCTATTATGAGTGGATGTGTTTAGCAGTTATGATTGGATGTGTTTAGCTGTTATGAGTGGATGTGTTTAGCTGTTATGAGGGGATGTTTTTAGCTGTTATGAGATGATGTGTTTAGCTGTTATGAGGGGATGTGTTTAGCTGTTATGAGGGGATGTGTTTAGCTGTTATGAGGGGATGTGTTTAGCAGTTATGAGGGGATGTGTTTAGCTGTTATGAGTGGATGTGTTTAGCTGTTATGAGGGGATGTGTTTAGCTGTTATGAGTGGATGTGTTTAGCTGTTATGAGGGGATGTGACAAGCTGTTATGAGGGATGTGACTAGCTGTTATGAGGGGATGTGTTTATGAGATGTTATTATGAGGGGATGTGTTTAGCTGTTATGAGGGATGTGTTTAGCTGTTATGAGGGTGTTTAGCTGTTTTGAGATGGATGTGTTTAGCTGTTATGAGGGGATGTGTTTAGGAGTTATGAGGAGATGTGTTTAGCTGTTATGAGAGGATGTGTTTAGCAGTTATGAGGGGATGTGTTTAGCAGTTATGAGGGGATGTGTTTAGATGTTATGAGATGATGTGTTTAGCTGTTATGAGGAGAAATGACTAGCTGTTATGAGGGGATGTGTTTAGCTGTTATGAGTGGATGTGTTTAGCTGTTATGAGGGGATGTGTTTAGCAGTTATGAGGGGATGTGTTTAGCAGTTATGAGGGGATGTGTTTAGCTGTTATGAGTGGATGTGTTTAGCTGTTATGAGTGGATGTGTTTAGCTGTTATGAGGGGATGTGTTTAGCAGTTATGAGGGGATGTGTTTAGCAGTTATGAGGGGATGTGTTTAGCTGTTATGAGGGGATGTGTTTAGCTGTTATGAGTGGATGTGTTTAGCTGTTATGAGGGGATGTGTTTAGCAGTTATGAGGGGATGTGTTTAGCTGTTATGAGTGGATGTGTTTAGCTGTTATGAGGGGATGTGTTTAGCAGTTATGAGGGGATGTGTTTAGCTGTTATGAGTGGATGTGTTTAGCTGTTATGAGGTGGTGTGTTTAGCTGTTATGAGTGGATGTGTTTAGCTGTTATGAGGGGATGTGTTTAGCAGTTATGAGGGGATGTGTTTAGCTGTTATGAGTGGATGTGTTTAGCTGTTATGAGGGGATGTTTTTAGCTGTTATGAGGTGGTGTGTTTAGCTGTTATGAGGGGATGTGTTTAGGAGTTATGAGGAGATGTGTTTAGCTGTTATGAGAGGATGTGTTTAGCTGTTATGAGGAGAAATGACTAGCTGTTATGAGGGGATGTGTTTAGCTGTTATGAGATGATGTGTTTAGCTGTTATGAGGGGATGTGTTTAGCTGTTATGAGGGGATGTGTTTAGCTGTTATGAGGGGATGTGTTTAGCTGTTATGAGGGGATGTGTTTAGCAGTTATGAGGGGATGTGTTTAGCTGTTATGAGGGGATGTGTTTAGCAGTTATGAGGGATGTGTTTAGCTGTTATGAGTGGATGTGTTTAGCTGTTATGAGGGGATGTGTTTAGCAGTTATGAGGGGATGTTTTTAGCTATTATGAGTGGATGTGTTTAGCTATTATGAGTGGATGTGTTTAGCAGTTATGATTGGATGTGTTTAGGAGTTATGAGGGGATGTGTTTAGCAGTTATGAGGGGATGTGTTTAGCTGTTATGAGGGGATGTGTTTCGCAGTTATGAGGGGATGTGTTTAGCAGTTATGAGGGGATGTGTTTAGATGTTATGAGATTATGTGTTTAGCTGTTATGAGGAGAAATGACTTGCTGTTATGAGGGGATGTGTTTAGCTGTTATGAGGGGATGTGTTTAGCAGTTATGAGGGGATGTGTTTAGCTGTTATGAGTGGATGTGTTTAGCTGTTATGAGGGGATGTGTTTAGCAGTTATGAGGGGATGTGTTTAGCAGTTATGAGGGGATGTGTTTAGCTGTTATGACTGGATGTGTTTAGCAATTATGAGGGGATGTGTTTAGCTGTTATGAGGGGATGTGTTTAGCAGTTATGAGGGCGTGTGTTTAGCTGTTATGAGGGGATGTGTTTAGCTGTTATGACTGGATGTGTTTAGCAATTATGAGGGGATGTGTTTAGCTGTTATGAGGGGGGTGTTTAGCTGTTATGAGGGGATGTGTTTAGCTGTTATGAGGGTGTGTGTTTAGCTGTTATGAGGGGATGTGTTTAGCAGTTATGACTGGATGTGTTTAGCAGTTATGAGGGGATGTGTTTAGCTGTTATGAGGGGATGTGTTTAGCTGTTATGAGGGGATGTGTTTAGCTGTTATGAGGGGATGTGTTTAGCTGTTATGAGGGATGTGTTTAGCTGTTATGAGGGGATGTGTTTAGCTGTTATGAGGGGATGTGTTTAGCTGTTATGAGGGGATGTGTTTAGCAGTTATGAGGGTGTGTGTTTAGCTGTTATAAGGGGATGTGTTTAGCTGTTATGAGGGTGTGTGTTTAGCTGTTATGAGGGGATGTGACTAGCTGTTATGAGGGGATGTGTTTAGCTGTTATGAGGGGATGTGTTTAGCTGTTATGAGGGTGTGTGTTTAGCTGTTATGAGGGGATGTGTTTAGCAGTTATGACTGGATGTGTTTAGCAGTTATGAGGGGATGTGTTTAGCTGTTATGAGGGGATGTGTTTAGCTGTTATAAGGGGATGTGTTTAGCTGTTATGAGGGGATGTGTTTAGCAGTTATGAGGGGATGTGTTTAGCTGTTATGAGGGGATGTGTTTAGCTGTTATGAGGGGATGTGTTTAGCTGTTATGAGGGGATGTGTTTAGCTGTTATAAGGGGATGTGTTTAGCTGTTATGAGGGGATGTGTTTAGCTGTTATAAGGGGGTGTGTTTAGCTGTTATGAGGGGGTGTGTTTAGCTGTCATGAGGGGATGTGTTTTGTAGTATGAGTGGATGTGTTTAGCTGTCTCAGGCTGCAGTACAGACGAGACCTTACTCAGTATTGCCTGGATCTCGTCTGCAGGCAAGGCAGGCTTGGGTTGGCCCCTCTTGTTGTTGACGATGCCAGAGATGGAGTGAGAGGCCAGGCAGTCCCTCTCATAGAGGCCCCGGAGCAGGTCATTGGTCAGCTTCTGGGCAGTGGTCCCCGTGTTACAGCGGTCAAGCAGCTCCGCAGTGATGAACTGAATGGTATAAGACATTAGGTTGCACCTTAAAAATTGTAGTGGCCCACCCCATTTTAGAGATACAGTGGAGTCCGTAATTGTTAATGATGAGAAAAAAAGACTGTGTAAAATTTAATTTAAAAAAGACAAATACTCAGCTATATTTTAAGCTAAACATTTTTACTGATTATATTATTATATATATTATATATTATTTTATATTACTACAATTGCCCAGAGAAAGACATAGGGGTAAAAATGATTTTTGCTTCCACTGTTCCTGGGGCCCTTGTTATGGTCAACGGCATCATGAACTTTACCCAGTACCACGACATTTTAGCCAAAAAAACCTGGTTGCCTCTGCCAGGAGGCTGACACTTGGCCTTAAGTGGATCTTCCAGCAAGACAATAACCCCAAGCACTAATCGAAATTCACAAAGAAATGGTTAATTGACTACAAGATCAACATTTCGCAATGGCCATCTCAGTCTCTGGACATTTCCCAATTGTTTTGCATACAATATAGCTCAGTATTTGTATTATTTATTTTATACAGTCTATTTGGCTCATCTTTATCAAGGATGCCAAACATTATGGACCCGGCTATATATTAGCATTCTGCTATAAGACAAAGACCAAAGGCCTATTCAGTCAACTTCAAAGAATAGATATAATTTTGCATATTGCATGACATCAAAAAGGACTTCTAGTATATTTTTGACGTCAAAGACATTTAAAGGGTTCATCACCTCCTGATAGAGGGGTGGTCCGTTGATCTGGGAACCCCCCTCATGAGACCCCGGAGGGTATCCATTCTGGTGGGAGTGGGGGGGCTCTAGTTTGGCCGCCCAGCACCCGTTCAGCACCCCTGGAGAGGCCAGCAGGGCCGACGTTGTCATGGCACCACTCCTCACCAGGATCTCAGGCATGCTGGGAGATGTAGTTCTCAGGTCTGTGCTGCTCGACCACACCTCCGTCCTCTCGATCAGGGTCTCCAGGTTACGTGCCAACTTTCCACACGCTAGCATACCATAGTATAGTATGGCAGTCATTAGTATGAATCCCACAAAAATCCAAGAGATTAAAGCATCCTGGGTTGTTCTTAGGCACAGATCTAGGAACAGCATTTCCTCCCTGACTCCTGACCTTAATCATTAGCAGGGAAAATATAAAAATGAACTCAGATCAGTGTCTAGGGGCAACTTCCTCCTACTACTCCTGCTGGCCCTCACCTGTGAGGCATCTGATTTGCTCCCTCAGGTTGTCCATCTCTCGCTGCATGCTCAGCACCATGGCAACCAGGTCAGCCTTCGAGCGTGACTGTAGGCCTCCGGGACCCTTGAGAGAAATTAAGAAGTCAAAAAGTCATACATAGAAAGTCTAAACCACAAGCAATCACTCACACACACGCACTCGCACACTGCCGTCATCCAGTGTACCTCTGCCATGAGGTCGCCATCCTCGATGCGTTCGACACTGGGGTTGTCTGACACTAGTACCTGCTTGGAGATAAGAAATGAATCATACAAGTTGTCTCACTCATATGGAATTGTGGGTCAGTCAGTGTTTTTTAATTTGATTATATGATCAATATGATTATATGATGTATTGTCAGCTATGGTCCGCTATGGTCAAAATCATAGCTAGATTGAAACATCAGAAAATCCCTGTGATGATGATAAAAAATATGATTCTTCATAAATTCTTATGTCTTGCCAAAAAATAAATAGAGTTTCATTGTAAAGCTATGATTCAGAATCCTTCTTTTATTTAGGAGTAGCAGCAACAAGTCTTGGCTTGGCGTTCTTTTCACCACCTCCCCTTGCCAAAGGTTTGTGCTCTCCTCCCCCCCTCGCTCCATAATTGAGATCAATGGCTGCCCCTCACCATGCCTCTCTCTCATATTAGCGCCATTATGACAAAACACCGCTGAGAGGTGAATGCTCTCTGTGTCACTACTACTACAGCCTTGTGGCTTCCAAGTTGTAAACCCTCAAGCGAGGAAGTGAGGTGCTATATTTACTAACGTACAAATAGGATTTATGTCGTTCGGTCAAGATGCGCATATGATGCCATCATAATGAGCAGACGCGTGCCAACCCCGACAGATTAAAGAGCAAACTTTGACCCAAAAATATTATATGATAATAGTCGAGCCAAACCCTTGTTTTCAACTTCTGGAGAGTGGTGTTGCATGGTGGGTTCTCTTCTACGTTATCTTTCACCAGGTGTGTGTGCTTTCTTCTCTTCTGCAGTCTGTGCTGTAATAGACAGTCCGGGTAGGGTAATTAGCGACATAAATCGTGAGCGACAAATACTCGCTCCTCACCGAATGGGCAGCTACTATATAAAGACCAGACTACAAATAACCGTTAAACGTTTACGTACACATGGATGCTGGCTGTGCGATGTCGTGATGCCAAAGTCTTCATATTTAGGGTCTTCCTCCTCCTCCTCTTCATATTCGAGGTCGAAAATGCGCTTTGCTATTGTTTTCCTTCTCATCTTTCTCCCATTATCCTTTTCCCCCGCTGAAACACTGGCTGCTTCTTGAACATGCTGGTCAATGCACTGTGCTCCGCTCCCCGACTTTCGCGTCAATGCTGGGTAGGCACCCAGCACAACCGTGGCGCGGGGAACAATATTTGTTACGGTTGTACTTATTGTAGCTCATTTAGTATAACTGTGTTCCACACACTTGATTCAAGCTATTTTTCGGTTTAATGTACCGTGGCATGACATGGCAAGACTGCTCAAGATGAAAGCAGCAGTTATAGCTTTGGGCATGCTCATGACTTTCAAGTACATTTATTGTTTAATTATTTAACAATTATTTGAATGGGAGGGTGTATTCGAAGAGATAACGTACACTATGTGAATTTCAATTCCATCACAATGCTATAGGGTACTAGGGGGTAACTAGCCCTCCCTAAGAACAATGTTTAATTCCCTAAAAAAAACATGTCTAATTGCTGACACAAAAAAAGCAAAGTTTGGGAAATAAAATCGTTTGTGGATGAAGATCATGCTTAGGCGAATAAACTATAAAGGGAAATAAATGGCGACAGTTTACACTTTTTTTGTTATTTCATTAAATTTAGTTTTTAGAAAAGGGGAATTTTTTTTAAAGTACCAGGGTAACTCCTAGCAGCTTATGCTAACTAGATACCTGGCTAGCATTTACTGATAGTGAAGTTGCTAGCATAAAGGAGCACTTACCGGGCTAGTCATTGTCTAAATGACAGGTAGAAACACATTCATAACCATAAAGGGGTAACTAGCCCCCAGGGGGCAGTTACCCCCTAGTAGAGGGAGGGGGTGGGTCGAGTTGCCCACAACACACTCATCCAACATATTACTGCTTTACTCAAGAAATATCAACATTTTTCTATTTAAACAAGTGGAGGATTTATCTTAAGGCTTTCCTTCTCCTATATTTAAAAAATATACAGTACCAGTCAAAAGTTTGGACACACTCACTCAAGAGTTTGTCTTTATTTTGACTATTTTCTACATTGTAGAATAATAGTGAAGACATCAAAAATATGGAATAACACATATGGAATCATGTAGTAATCAAAAAAGTTTAAAACAAATTAAAAAATATTTTATATTTGAGATTCTTCAAAGTAACCACCCTTAATGCCTTGATGACAGCTTTGCACACTCTTGGCATTCTCTCAACCAGCTTCATGAGATAGTCACCTGGAATGCTGCGCTACAAAGTCTATAGCATTTTCTGAAGTCCCCTACGCATTCATTATCAATAATACATCTCCGCACTTGGCAAAAGTGCCATCTGCACTGCTGTTTTAGTTATCAGTTAATCTGGCTATTCTCTATTCATTGATTTCATTGACTTATTTTAGCAATTCAAGGGTTTTCTGTATAGTTGTCTAATGTTGTAGGGCGTATTACTCCTGAATCACTATGATAAATATAATAGTTTTTCTTGAGTGTATTATACAAAGCTGAGAATTTCTTTGAAGTCTAAAGTGTAGGAATACAGGTGAAATCAGTCATTGACACAGACATGATGGCATAGCAGGAAGACTGGAATGCTGTGAACCAAGAGTATGTGAGTTAAAATCCCAGGTGAGGACATGTTGAATAATAATGCTTGTATAAATAAACATACACAATGTATGTCAAAGTGTGTCAAGTAAGTGGGAAACACGGTGCTATTTTGTAATGTTTCCCTCGACATCCTAACGACTAGTATTTGTTAGCAGGGCATCATGTGAAGATTTTAATCTGTGTGTGCGCCCAAGAAACTTTGATTTGATTTGTTACATATAATACATCTCTGGTCTTGTCAATATGTAATTTTTGTTTACTTACTTTGTAGTCAAATCATAATAGTCACAATCACAGTGGTACATTCAGTATATTATACTTGATATGTTTCTACTTCACAGAAATACATTTTCATTATGTACTGTACTGTAGTTCTCAAAATCTATAGTATATATGTAAAATCTATAGGTTTACCAAACTATTAAGTGATCATCAATTAAGAGCAGTCGGATTAACTAATAGTCAAATGTATTTTAACAAAAGAGAAGAGAATCATATTAAAAGTAATGTGACTGTCGCATTGTGAAAGGCAATTACGTTATATGAACATGTATTGCAATGTGAAACATGGATTTCTAGATGAAAGTTTGGTGAAAAAGTGACTGTATGATTGGATGTGTTGTACTTATTAGTCAGTTGAAAATGTGCTTAGAATTTTGTAACAACTGCCTTTTTGATGATCTGTTTTGAGTTTTTTTCTAAGAGTTGTGAAAATGTACCACATTAAAAAAAACTGTAATCCACCAGTACATGAGCTTTCAAAAGAGGAAACAGATTCAGGGAACAGGTATCAGAGGTGGGTGGGTGGGTGGGTGGGTGAGTGAGTGAGTGAGTGAGTGAGTGAGTGAGTGAGTGAGTGAGTGAGTGAGTGAGTGAGTGTGCGTGTGTGTGTGTGTGTGTGTTTGGCCCCATAATGTACAGTGCCTTGCGAAAGTATTCGGCCCCCTTGAACTTTGCGACCTTTTTGCCACATTTCAGGCTTCAAAAATAAAGATATAAAACTGTATTTTTTTTGTGAAGAATCAACAACAAGTGGGACACAATCATGAAGTGGAACGACATTTATTGGATATTTCAAACTTTTTTAACAAATCAAAAACTGAAAAATTGGGCGTGCAAAATTATTCAGCTCCTTTACTTTCAGTACAGCAAACTCTCTCCAGAAGTTCAGTGAGGATCTTTGAATGATCCAATGTTGACCTAAATGACTAATGATGATAAATACAATCCACCTGTGTGTAATCAAGTCTCTGTATAAATGCACCTGCACTGTGATAGTCTCAGAGGTCCGTTAAAAGCGCAGAGAGCATCATGAAGAACAAGGAACACACCAGGCAGGTCCGAGATACTGTTGTGAAGAAGTTTAAAGCCGGATTTGGATAAAAAAAGATTTCCCAAGCTTTAAACATCCCAAGGAGCACTGTGCAAGCGATAATATTGAAATGGAAGGAGTATCAGACCACTGCAAATCTACCAAGACCTGGCCGTCCCTCTAAACTTTCAGCTCATACAAGGAGAAGACTGATCAGAGATGCAGCCAAGAGGCCCATGATCACTCTGGATGAACTGCAGAGATCTACAGCTGAGGTTTGAGACTCTGTCCATAGGACAACAATCAGTCGTATATTGCACAAATCTAGCCTTTATGGAAGAGTGGCAAGAAGAAAGCCAATTCTTAAAGATATCCATAAAAAGTGTTGTTTAAAGTTTGCCACAAGCCACCTGGGAGACACACCAAACATGTGGAAGAAGGTGCTCTGGTCAGATGAAACCAAAATTGAACTTTTTGGCAACAATGCAAAACGTTATGCTTGGCGTAAAAGCAACACAGCTCATCACCCTGAACACACCATACCCACTGTCAAACATGGTGGTGGCAGCATCATGGTTTGGGCCTGCTTTTCTTCAGCAGGGACAGGGAAGATGGTTAAAATTGATGGGAAGATGGATGGAGCCAAATACAGGACCATTCTGGAAGAAAACCTGATGGAGTCTGCAAAAGACCTGAGACTGGGACGGAGATTTGTCTTCCAACAAGACAATGATCCAAAACATAAAGCAAAATCTACAATGGAATGGTTCAAAAATAAACATATCCAGGTGTTAGAATGGCCAAGTCAAAGTCCAGACCTGAATCCAATCGAGAATCTGTGGAAAGAACTGAAAACTGCTGTTCACAAATGCTCTCCATCCAACCTCACTGAGCTCGAGCTGTTTTGCAAGGCGGAATGGGAAAAAATTTCAATCTCTCGATGTGCAAAACTGATAGAGACATACCCCAAGCGACTTACAGCTGTAATCGCAGCAAAAGGTGGCGCTACAAAGTATTAACTTAAGGGGGCTGAATAATTTTGCACGCCCAATTTTTCAGTTTTTGATTTGTTAAAAAAGTTTGAAATATCCAATAAATGTCGTTCCACTTCATGATTGTGTCCCACTTGTTGTTGATTCTTCACAAAAAAATACAGTTTTATATCTTTATGTTTGAAGCCTGAAATGTGGCAAAAGGTCGCAAAGTTCAAGGGGGCCGAATACTTTCGCAAGGCACTGTAGGTTCTCATATGAACTCTGTCCAGGTGTTTTATGTACCTCTGATCTGATGGTTGCTAAAAATAGACACTTTCTGGGATAAAGTTGAATTGAAAAACAGATGGTTCCTCTCCTTAAAGAGCAAAACACAATGGCACCTCAATGTTCTACATCAGAGTTCCTTAAATGGTGATATGCAGTCACTTCCTGGGTTGTCACTTGTGACCAGATGCACATTGTGTGGTTTATTGAAATCTTTTCATGGTGCCAATGTATTCTTGGTGTTTTCTTCTTTTTTTTGGGCCCCTTTTTCTCCCAAATGTTGTGGTATCCTATTGGTAGTTACTGTCTTGTCTCATCAGTGTGCACTGCGCTCAGCCCACCACAGGAGTCACCAGTGCGCAATGGGACAAGGACATCCCTGCCGGCCAAACCCTCTCCTAACCAGGACAACGCTGGGCCAATTCTGCACCGCCCCTGGGTCTCCCGGTCACGGCCGGCAGCAACAAAGCCTGGACTCGAACCCAGAATCTCTAGAGGCACAGTGCCTTAGACCACTGCGCCACCCGGGAGGCCCTTTCTTGGAGTTTTCTACCCATTGGGCAAAAACTGGTTGAATCACCATTGTTTCCATGTCATTTCAACAACAAATGCAATGTGATGATGTTGAATCAATGTGGAAAACTGATTGGATTTGCAAAAAGTCATCAACGTAAGAATGTGGTCCTTTTTTCACCCAACTTTGAACCTAAATCCAATGGCATCGTGCATTTCTTTGGTGATTTCACATTTAATTCATTTTAGTTGACAACTCAACCAAATATAAATCCAAACTAGACGTTGAATTACGTTTGTGCCCAGGGGGTAGTGACTAATAACCTTAATAACCACTGAAGTAAACAATATGTCCCACAACTTGTCTCCTGATGTGCAATATGAATCAATAGCCTTTTCATTAATGTACAGTTCCTTCCTAATATCCTGATAGTTCCCCTTGTGCTCTTCTAAAGAAATGTTTGCAGAACTTAATCTCATCGTGACCTAAAATGTCAGAACCTATATAAAGTGTGGCATTGAACTACGACATGGATGTTGAATAAGTCTATCCAAGAAGTGCATAGTTTCACTCTACCTAGACATAAAGGAGCTACATAAATGTAACAGTCCCTTTCCCTAGCAATTGAGTCACAGATAGCACAGGGCAGCTCCCCCTAGGAATAACCTATTGATTCATCCACTGCATATTTGTCACACTTAAGTGGGTCTGACACTTGAAAAGGGAGGAATATTGATAATGCATCGACGTCTATTGTTCTCTCTGAGGAGCATTCGCCTGCAGAGGACCAGCAAGCAATCTACTCTATACTCTGCCTCCTGTCTTTGATGGAGAACGAAAATAGAGAGAGCGAGAGAGAGCAAGCGAGAGCACAGAAAACATACAAGCCCAACCCCAGCTATAGCTTGTTGCTTCACCCCCCCCTCCTTCTCATGCAATCACACTTCTTTTTAGAAGCCTATCTCCGCCAAGCCAGGTGACTGGTCCCTGCTCAGAGGTCTGACTGCCCCACTCAGGGGTGTCCCTATTGACAGCCGTGGAGCCAAACACAGATTATAGCAATATTAGAGGGGCCAGGGGTTCAAAGGAAAAAGTCATGTTTATCAGGCGGCGATAAGGTTACACACGGAACCTCTCCTCCAGAGTGAAATTGAAACTGTGGCCCCATGCCCCTGGAGATAATTGAAAAACGAAGGCTCCACCCAAAAGAAGCAGGACTTTTTCCCTCCCTCCCGGCCTGGCCCCCATTACAGATTGATAGAATGAATGGGGCTATAAAAAGAGAGGCTGGACTTTGGCATTGAGTGGGTTTTGATTGACCAGACGGGGGCATCAGGTTTGAACTTTAACCCCTTCCCCCAGCAGCCCTGTAGGGCTGTAAATGATTTCTTTGCTGATGAACAGAGCCGGTGGGGCCCGAGGTGGACACACACAAGCACTCTCATACAAACTGTAATCCATTCTCACACAAACACACACATACAAGTATACAAACACACATTCACATGGAATCAGTGACCACTGCTGAGGCCTAGACACACACAAATAGAAACACACACACACACAGTAACACATGAGTTACACATGAATAAAAGAAGTCATGCTTATAGACATAACACAACCCAATATAGATGTATCTAATAATTTGTTACTCTCTTCCTGTATTTCTATCTAGTGTGTGGTTGTGAATCAATGAAATGTGAGTCTGTTCGTTTCATTGTGCTGGGCATATGTGTCTGTGGTCGTAGCATATCTGTGTGTGCCTGGCTGCCTGTGCTTCTCTGGGTGCAGCATGAGTGAGTCTGTGGCTACCTGCTGTGCTTCAAGTCCACAGGCCTACCGTTGATGGACAGGTTGAAGGCTAATGTTTAGAGAACGTTCCACGCTCTGTCTCTCAGATCTGCCCCCCGCCGTGCCGATTCTTCCTCTCCGCTGACACCGTTTTGTTCGCCCCTCATGAATATGCAGCGGCTGATTTCTGGGGGAAATGATGTTTTCTGGGAGAAGCATGCTCTGGCCATAACTAAGACTGACACATGGTGTTCTGGGACAATGCTCTGGCATTCTGTGTCGCAGGCATGGCCAGGCTGTGAACAGTGAATGTCTCTTCCTGAGTAGAGGGAGAGGCCTCGGACATGAGGAACCATGCGGAGAGCAGAAGCTCCAGCGACTCAGCAACCCTTACAAAGACAGTGTTTTCTATTTCTCTAATGAGACTAATGCGGTTTGAAAATATATGGAGGTATTTTGGTTGAAGATGTATGGAGGTGGTTTGGTTGTAAATGTATGGAGGTGGTTTGGTTGAAAATAAAGTGATGTGGTTCGGTTGGCCAAGGTGCATTATTGTGATAGTTGTGAGCACAGTCATCAAAAAATACAATATGGCAATGTATGGCCTTGGTATAAATGTGAAGAGAATTGAGATGAATCTGCTGAATTGATTGATACTGAGACTGGATTGACCCCAAATGTGCCAGATACAGCACATTACTACACATTTCTTAGAGAAGTTAAGCCATTGTGTCTTCAGGTGTCGGAATAGTAGTAGAGTTTTGGGTGCTTTAGTTGTGCAGATGCCATTCACCCAGCCAAAATCCTGTCAGCCAGTCTGTCACGTTTTATGTCAGCCATCTTAGCCTCTGTGTCCTCCATTTTAGCCTCTGTGTAAGCATCTTAGTGTCCTTTCTTCCTCTATCCTCAGTGACGTCACCGATGGGAGTTTCACCCTTTATATCATTTGGCGCAGGTCACTGCAGAGTCCGGACAACGGGCTTTTTGCATGAGCTGTAATTCTCAGTGTTACTTTGAGGATAATAGCACTAATAGTGGTGTGACAGTGACGGATGGGGCAGAGTGGCTTTAGAGGCCTAGAGACTGACCCCTGGTCCAATCAGAGCACTTCCAGGTTAAAAGGCTTCTACAGCCCACCAAAGGCCTTCCGCACTGTGAATGAATGAGCGAGAGAGAGAGAGAGAAAGAGGGGGGTGGCTGGGAGGTTCAATCAAGAACCCTTAGTCAGGGCTATAGACAATAGACACACACACACACCGATACCTTCAACCACCATCCATCCAAACATAAATTATTTTCCTATTCATCGGTAACCACCCCACCACCATTGCTAACCAATACGCAAAGGCAAAGAAAATCCCTAGGCCCGAACCAAACCACACGTCAAAATCCCTGAGAAAATCCTGTTTTGTTTACCGCTTGCCAAAGCAGTGGTCTACGACGCCTGGCTTTCAGTTGGTTCCTCTCTTGATCAGAGAGGGCGTCTCTTCTAGAGCTCTGGTGGGAAAGTTGCGCCGGCCGACCAGGACCATGTGTTTGACATTAAGCCCAATCAGGCTGGGTCTCGTTGCTGGTGAGTGCCGAGAGATTGAGAGGAAGGCAGATCCAGCGGGTGATAGATGGCCGGGCCTACTTTCCAGTGGGCGGATGGAAATCAAGCATCACGACAGAACCATGTGGGCTGTTTGCTTTATTTGCAAGGCCCGTCAAGACCCGGGGATTTATTGCAAGCGCACGCGGGGTCCTGATTGGCAGAAACACGGCTCCGCGTTGGGAGAGAAGAAAGACCCGCGGTGGGATGTGTGACCTGTGTCAGTCGTAGAGGTGTATTTTTATTCCTGTGTGACGTAAACAAGCGTTCCAACCCGTGGAGGTTGGATCCTTTACAGTGCGTAATGGTTTCATACGTGGAGAGCTGACGTGGGGGCAAGAGAAGACTAGAGACAGCTCCAGCCTCACACTGCTGGGTGCAATTAGCATCATTTCCATCATAAATCTCTCTCAGTCCTCCACCAGTATGGCCTCACACACTGATACTAACGCCTGCTTGTACTTAGAATTAGGCACTACACTCTCGGAGGTCCCTTGACTTGAGACGTGCCAGTAAGTCAACGCTTTCAATCAAATCGTCCACTGACATCAGCATAGGCTACATATTAAAAATCGATGCCAATAGAAGATTCACGTGACAGTTCGGGCAACGCCGTGACAATCCAGTCATTCGCTTCTCTACGCTGCTGTTACGAGCACGTCTGACATCAGTCAGGATTTTGCTCTTCCTTCGGGCGGAAATATGTCCTCGACTCTCACTCAGCCTCACACACTCCTTCATGTGACTGCCTGCCTGTGCTTTCCTCCATGGTTCTCCTCAGAGGTCTCAATACGTCAACCTGCACTCCCGAGCCTCCGGTCCCATCCCGTCCTGCTCATTGATCCTCATCCCTCTACCCCGTAACGTCTTGCACATTAAATCCATTCTAATATCATAACAGGAGCCTGCCCTGCAATTAGTTCAATTAGAATCCCCCCCCCCCCTCTCTATCCTCCAACGGCCATTAAACACTGGACCGTCTCCTGCTCCTCGGCCACTCTGACGCTCTTCCATTGATCCCCGTCCATCCTCCGGTCAGCCTTAATCACCGACCACGGTCCCCTCGACCATAATCACCACGCTGGACCGTGCCTTGTCAAAACCCTGCGGGGGTGGTGGAATTTTGTCGGATCCTTAAAGGTAGGAGTTTGCACAGGGGAAGGAGAGGAGGCCAGCGGAGTGGGTAACATGGCAGACAACCATGCGGGCTGCCTAGCGTGTCATAATTCAGCGCCTAAGAGCCAGAGGCCCCGGGGATGAAGCGTGGTTGGCGGATTGATTTCGTGCCACGGCAGGTCTCGCCCCCTTCATATGATTATGTGTCTCACTACGTGATCCATTGAGCGTGACATATTGACGTTATTGAGGAGCACCCACTCACTGGCCCGTCTTTTTTTATCCACCAGTGTATTGGCATTACCTTCCTTCTACCTTCAGTCACATCTGAGCTCTTCCTCTTTATTTTCATGGAGCAACATTGGTTAGTTGTTGTTCCATTTTGTGGCGGCCATTTTGGTCTCAGGCTTTCCAGTGTTGGCATGGCCTCAAGGGGACTTGGGAGGCAGGCTGCGTTCGGTCACATCACACCAGGAGGAGTTATTTTTGCTGAGCTTGTACCTCTATATGTAACACAAAAGGTGGTCTTTGTTCCCCATTGGTGCAGCATGTGAGCCAATTGAAATCTTTAGTACTTAATCTCTTGTTCTTCAAGTGATTTTCAGATCCTTATGCTACCATATCAAGCGGTCTTTCTTTTTTTTTTTCTTTTTTTTTTCTCTTTTTACATTTCATTGTACAATTTAGATGCAGCTAGTTCGAAGAAAAGGGAGACAAGGAAAGAAAATCTTGAACTCGAAGAAAAAATCATCAAAGCTTCAGACCGGGGAGAACTTTACTCTCTGTGGTGGATGATTCCTGGTACCCGCTAGCCACTCATGGCATCTGATTTCCTCGAAGAATAGAGCAGTTCCGTCCAGAGGGAGTCAGCTGAATCACCAGTTAGCAGAAATAGACAAAGCACGCATAGTTGAAAGTGTGTCATCCATTTTTTTTTTTACATTGAGCATTACCGCACACCTCCAGGCAAAGCTGAGGTATCTTACGTGCTTTAGCGAAACATGTGCTTTGATGGTATCTATATCTGGTACTGTTGTCCACGGAATGCAAAGAAATATCTAAGAATCTCTGAGTGTCTGAATGTAGTGTGATGTCCTGTAGTTGCCACAGTGTCTGCTGTGAACTCTTCTCAAACACTTACAGAGAGACCATTGTCTTTACAGTTTGCAGGATTACTAAAACATTTGATAACAGTGTCATGCTGTATAGGTATGCTTCTCCAGACCGGTGGTTCATCTTACTCCAACTTCACTACACTCTGGCCCTGCAACAATTTCCAAAGGTAGATAACAGCTAGAACTACTGTGCCCTCTGAATGGGGACATCTTCATTCAGCAGGCGTGTAACCTGGACGCTGTGTAAAACCTTTCACTCTATCACTTTTGCTTTCCTTCTCAAGCCTTTTTCTCTGTCGTTAACACCCCCCGCCCCCCCGCCCTTTCTCTTGCTAAGGCCTGCCACCAATTACATGTGTGTGTGGTAGTCACACCCATCGTCAGACATCACAACACTCCGACAGCCCTCCACCAATTTCTCAGAGAGAGAGAGAGAGAGAGAGAGAGAGGCAGACAGACAGACAGACAGACAGACAGACAGACAGACAGGCAAAGACAGAGAAATGTGTTTGTTTGTGCCTGTGTGAGCATTCTGACAAGCCTTTGTTGACTCTGTCGGCCTTTGTAAATCTGTCCAGTGACAGGGTACTGAGGCTACATCAGTCTCCCACACAACCAGCCTAACTGCCATGCTCTGTCAATCAATAGCCAGCCACAGCCAAGCGAGAAGCCTTCCCTTCCCAGTCACCACCACTATTTGGTCCAGCTAAGTAACTGCAGCTGGAGGCATGTGATGGCCATTGAAAGCATTTGACGGCGGCAGCGTTTGAAAGTTTGAATACGCTTTGGTCCCCATCTGACCCGATCAGACAAGACCCATGGGTGTCAAACCCCAAAGTAACGTCATGGCAACGTTTTAAGAATGCTGCATTCCACATATGCCTTCCTATGGACTTGATTGTGTACAGGATGGGGGTGAGAGAGTGCTTGTTTACAAAACTCACACCGTGACATTTTCATAAAACTCTGGCAATGGTTTGATATGCATTGTAAACCAATGGTTTGATATGCATTGTAAACCAATGGTTTGATATGCATTGTAAACCAATGGTTTGATATGCATTGTAAACCAATGGTTTGATATGCATTGTAAACCAATGGTTTGATATGCATTGTAAACCAATGGTTTGATATGCATTGTAAACCAATGGTTTGATATGCATTGTAAACCAATGGTTTGTAGTTGTACTGGAAAGAACACATAAATACACTACAGCTCTGTAAACTTCTACCATGTATGTTTACCTTGTGTTTACCACACTGTGTAGCTGTTTATGTTTAAATTCTCCTCCTTTGTCTTCAAACTGTCTCACATTTGAAGTAAATATCTTTGTTTTGGGAAGATTCTTCTGGAACGGCAGTGACCACATTTGCTATTGAAGACAGGTTTGATATGTCTGTGTTCTTACTTTGGACTGAATGTAAAGCCAATGTATGTAAGAAAGAAGCTCTAAATATGCATTCTCAGTCCAGGTGGATACCATCATTATATCTCGTGATAAAGATATGAGCCCACTGTTGGTTCCTTTTAGTGTCGTTTTTATGTAACACACGTCACCAGTTTCATTTTACGTTCAGATTGAGCGAGAGATGTGCCGGCAAGAGACTGAGGAGTGATTTTAGTGTGCTTGGTTTTTCTGAAGACCATTGTACTCTTCTGCCATCTACTGGCTAAAGGGAGGTACCGCTTGCATGCCCATCATGTTTACGTAGCCTATCTATACACGGAGTATACAAATAGTAGGAACATCTAAATATTGAGTGGCCTGTCTAGGAAAGAGCAGGTGTTCTTAATGTTTGGTATACTCAGTGTATAGGGAAAACAGCTCTTGTTTCTATGAGATACTACAAATGATTATTAATTCCCAAAATCGAATAATTATGATTAAGCCTTTAAATATGTAAGTTTAATACAAATTACTAATTGATTAAGGGTTACTTAGTTATAAACAAACCAATCATAGCGTACCAAATTCATATTTTGTCAAACATGTGCGTTAGAGTGTATGCATTGAAGGAATAAAAACTCCATTAATTGTCCCTCAATATTTTGCATGAAATGGACCTTGTTGTGAACTATTTACATATAAACATTTGGTAGGCAAAACAATTACAATGTCCAGATTTGGGGAAATATAGGCCCTTTTACATTTCAATACATTTACATTACATTTAAGTCATTTAGCAGACGCTCTTACCCAGAGCGACTTACAAATTGGTGAATTCACCTTCTGACATCAGTGGAACAGCCACTTTACAATAGTGCATCTAAATCATTTAATAGATTATCAAATGCAACTAATGCCGACATGTTTATTTTTCAAATAGCTTACCATATACATTACATAATTTGAATTAATTTGAAACGGAATTCAAAGTTTATGTGTAGGGTATAGCCCTAAAGCATGGTTATATACGTGGCTTATTGGGCGCTCTGGTTCTTTTAGTGACAGCATGTGGCGTTTTGGAGACCGAGTGGCCAGGTCCAATATTGGGGAAATCGCCTACAAGCTTCGGCCTTATATGGCATTGAAAATCCCATTTTCAAAACAAGGTAGTCTAGGTTAGTCTACTTTAGCCTTTAATTTCCAACATCAGGCTCGAATTTACTTTTGCTTGATTGACTTCCTGTTTATTATATTTTCTGTGAAACCTCTCAGCCCCGCCTGTCACCTCATATTTTCAGAAACCTGTCGCCTTGTTTACCTTTCAAGACGACAAATCGTTTTATTTTTTCTAATTCGGCTCCATTTTACGAAGATTGTGTGCGTCCGCGGTCTGAGATTGTGTGCGAGTTTATTTGTTTAAGAATGGGCCATCATTTATATCCCGCGCGCTCTGTTTGGGCAGATGGCTGGCTTTGGTGCGCCAAACAGGGCTGTTTATTTGAAATGGAGCATGTGGCACGCTAGGGTAAAAAAAACGGCCCCAATGAGCATGTGGTCCTCCCGTCGCTGATTGAGAGACGAGAGTTTGGCAGCTTGGCTCGACTTTTGACAAGATGCAGGAGACAGGACTGGTGTTCTGTTGAAACAGACCCGACTGTTTCCACCGGGCAGGGCGCGCGGGGCACAGAGAATGACTGGCCTCGAATACTGGCTGTCCGTTATTCTTTATGGCGTCGTTCGCAACCCGGTGTGGATGTGATAATTAATTGTATATGTCCAGCTGGAACTTCATATAAATGTAATTACATTTCAAGATGACATTAAATATGACATTTCACAGACTAAAGCATTTGGCAATGGAAGAATATTGGAGAGTAAAAAATGTGGACATTTTAGGACATATTGTGCTTCCATAGTGCAGGTGAGAATATGAAATGAAACTTTCATATTCAACGAATTCAATCTTTGCAAGATAATTAGATTGGGAAGGGGGTTTGTTCAATTAAAACCAATGCAATCATTAAAACATAATAAATATAGGGACTACTATTAGTCAAATTATAGTTGCAAAAATTATTATGGTCTGTACTCCACAGACCGTCAGTAAGAGACCCACAGGGTGGAAGGGCTCACATTAAAGTGTACAACAATAAGGCAGAGGCATTTGACGGTTATAGCCTAGAAAATATAGTGTAGTTCATGAAAATGTTACGATCTTATTTCAATTGTAATTGCATAAAATGTTTTAATTATCATAGTCCAGTTTATCAGTAAAACACTTTCCATTTGTATTCTTTATTAACAAGGCGTTAGACAACAGCTACAACTAATATGTAACCCCACAGTCTTATTTAAAGAAAACAGAAAATAGCACGTCTTTGACCACAGTTGATGATTGACAGTGTACCCCCTATTCCACCCCACCCTTCGCTGTCTCCATCCAGCTCAGCCCACTTTTACACGTCACTGGAATATCCAATCAGCTGGAGACCAATTTGTCAATGTCAGGTCACACACCAATCAGCAAAAGATATGGTAATACATTCCAGCCAATAGAGTCAGCCTTTGCACTTCGTGGCTATATATATATATATATATATAGAACTGAGCTGCATCTGTCACATAGACAGTTGGGAGCCAGCTGGATCATCTTAAGGAACTAAATGAAACTGAACAGAACAAACCTTGAGGCTGATGTTATAGGCGTATTGATAGAGACCAGGCATAACTAGATTACTTTTGCATTGGGATGTAGGCCTATTTTAGGGGAACAGAAAGGCAGAAAGAAAGGATATACACACCTATTTATGTGGGTGTCCTTTCTGAATTAGATTTTTTCAATACGGCTACTTAGGTAGCCTACATGAAGAACATTAAAAACATTAGTAACACGTCAGTAACATTACACAACACAACAGACGGAAAATACATTGAGAGTGGACACGGGCAGGATTTACAGACTGACGTAACCCCATTCAATGTCTGTCTGTAACATTGTCCAGTGTTGTCTTAGCTAAGTGCTCCCTAGATAATCCCATGACCCAGCTTTGGGAGAATCTGACCCAACGGCCCGACTGCGGTCCACGTATCTTAGGAATCCCAGCCCCAAATCCCCATTCCACTCCTGGACACCCCTCCAGAACCCCTCCCATTACCCAGAGCACCATGGCCCCATCATGGCCATGCACTGCCTCTGCCTGGCTTGTACAAATCACCCCCTGTCACTCTGTCAGATCTGTGGAACATAATTCACCCTATTTGACTTGGCTCTCTCACAAAAGGGGCTGAATGTGTGTAAGTGTGCACTTCCCACCTCTACGTCACACCTGCTTTGATGGAGGCCAGACCCCGGGGCCGCAGAGCCAGTGTGTGTGTGTGTGTGTGTGTGTGTGTGTGTGTGTGTGTGTGTGTGTGTGTGTGTGTGTGTGTGTGTGTGTGTGTGTGTGTGTGTGTGTGTGTGTGTGTGTGTGTGTGTGTGTGTGTGTGTGTGTGTGTGTGTGTGTGTGTGTGTGTGTGTGTGTACATGTGCTTGTCTATTGTCCATAGTCTCTCTCTCTCTCTCCCATCACTGCTTTCCTCTCTCACAACCCTCTCAATTTCACTCCCTGTGTATTTTCTCTCTTTCACTCATTCCATTTCTCTGTATTTCTCTTTCCCACTCACTCTCTCTCTCATATTGTAACCTATCCCTGTGTGAAACCCCCTTGTCAAACTCCCACTCCCACTTAGGCTTTGCCAGTGGGAGTCACTGGGATGGGGGCTAGGGAGGTTGTGTTGCCAGAGAGCCCTCCTCACTCTCTCCATCTGCCCCCCCACCTCATTCATCCTCTCACCAGTCACTGAGGGGACATTTTGACTGATGATATGGTCACTTCTCTGAACTCAAGCTGCTTAAAGATCATACAACCTAAATAAGCTGTTGTCTTTTTTTAGGTATTTATGGTAAAGGGTGGCGTTGTGGGTTTGTGGTTCTCAAATAAAGTTGGCTGTGAAAGGCATTTGTATATATATTTTTTAATCTCTCGCTCTCTCTATATATACTCTCTCTATACATTTTTTTTTATTATTTTACTTTTCTCTGATTAGCTCTGTGGCTGAAACCAATATGAATTCATAGTTTTACTTGGTAAGCATATATGCTAGGCCAAGGCCTATTGGTCTATCAAGCCCCAAAAAAAACAATGAATATCTGATGTGTATTAAAGTGTCTGTTTTAATTTAATTACGGGGCTATTGCTAGCCTACCGTTGTTGTTATTTTATTCTTCCTCTTGTGAAGTTGAACTCTCTCTGACCTTTCAGCATTCTCTTCTGCCTCTGTCTGATATGAGAGGACGGAACCATGTGTTTGTGTGCGTTTTATTGCCCATACAGTTCAGACAGTGGCGGGACGTGAACACATTTGAGAAAACATCCGGAAAACAGATGTTAGTCGGCTTTAAAAAAAATTATCTCATAAAAAGGCCAGCTGGGTTGCTTTTGAGTCCGCTGTGACAGATGGAGATGTATCTGATATCTATTAACACTCACTCCTCGCATCTAAAAGGCCATAATGGATGTTGCGAGTTTCCTGAGGATGTGGCACACGTGCTCAGAGTCAACTGGTGCGTTTATGACGATAGCTTGTGCTGAGTGCAGCGAAGGACAAGAGAGATAGAGGATGTCATGACTGACCCTTTCGCTATGGAAATGTATCATCCCATGTAATTAACCAATTAATGCCATGTAATGCCACAGACTGGAATATATTCCGGAATTCATCTGATAACATTGAGGAGTTTACCACATCTGTCTCCGGCTCCATTAGTGCATCGACAACGTGACCATACAAAAATACCCCAACCAGAAGCTATGGATTACAGGCAACATCCACACTGAGTTAAATGATAGAGGTGCCGCTTTCAAGGAGTGGGACACTGATCCGGACGCTTATAAGAAATCCATCTCCGACCTCCGACGATCGATCAAACAGGCAAAGTGTCAATACAGGGTTAAGATCGAAACCCTACTATGCCTGCTCTGACGCTCAACGAATAAGGTAGGGCTTGCAAACTATCACGGACTACAAAGGGATACCCAGCCGCAAGCTTCCTAGCAAGGCCGCAGGGCTAGACAGAATACCAGGACGCATACTCAGAGCATGCGCTGACCAGCTGGCAAGTGTCTTCATGGACATTTTCAATCTATCCCTGAACTGGTCTGTGACATAAACAACTTGTTTCAAGCAGACCACCATAGTCCCCGTGCCCAAGAATGCCAAGCTAACCTGCCTAAATAACTCCCGCCCAGTAGCACTCACATCTATAGCCATGCAATTCTTTGAAGGCTAGTCATGGCTCACATCATCCTGGACCCACTCCAATTTGCATACCACCCCCACAAGTGACCAGCCTTTCAAAGAAATGTCATGGCTATAAATGTGAGTGCTACGGGATGATAATCTTTTAGGCAGGTTAGTCCCCTCAAAGCTCATCACCAAGCTCAGGACTCTGGGACTGAACACCTCCCGCTACAACAGAATCGTGAACTTCCTGACGGGTCGCCCCCAAGTGGTGAGGGTAGGCAACAACACATCCGCCACGCTGACCATCAACACGAGGCCCCTCAGGGGTGAGCGCTGCTTAGTACCCTCCGGTACTACCTGTTCAGCCATGACTCCATGGCCGAGCACGACTCCAACACCATCATCAAGTTTGCTGACGACGCGGCGGTGGTAGGACTGATCACCGACGATGATGAGGCAGAGCTTCAAGTTCCTCGGTGTCCACATTACTAAGGAGTTAATATGTTCCACAACACACACACACACAGTTGTGAAGAGGGCACGACAGCGCCTCTTCCCCCCCTGAAAAGATTCTGCATGGGCCCTCAGATCCTCAAAAAGCTCTACAGCTGCACCATTGAGAGAGTTTTGACTGGCTGCATAATCGATTGGTACGGCAACTGCTTGGCACCCGCCCGCAAGGCGCTTATACAAAGGATGGTGAGTTCGGATCAGTACATCACTGTGGCCGAGCTCCCTGCCATCCAGGACCTCTATACCAGGTGGTGTCAAAGACTCCAGCCACCCAAGCCATAGACTGTTCTCTCTGCTGCCACATATCAAGCGGTACCAGTGCACCAAGTCTGGAACCAACAGGAAACTGAGCAGCTTTTACCGTCAAGCCTTAATCCTAAATATCTAACGAAACGACTACCTGCATTGTCCCTTTTTTGCACAAACTCTCTTGCACTGACTCCATGCACACACACGGGACTCTACCCAAACACTCACAAATGCTTAAACTGACACATCAACACACACATACACATAACATGCGCACACATGCATACTGATGAGACACACATGCTGCTGCTATTTATTCTCTATCCTGTTTGCCTAGTCACTTTACTCCTCTATTCATACATACATACAGTGGCAAGAAAAAGTATGTGAACCTTTAGGAATTACCTGGAATTCTGCACAGATTGGTCATAAAATGTGATCTGATCTAAGTCACAACAAAAGACAAACACAGTCTGCTTAAACTAATAACACACAAACCATTTTATGTTTTCTTGTCTTTATTGAACACACCGTGTAAACATTCACGGTGCATGGTGAAAAAAGTATGTGAACCCTTGGATTTAATAACTGGTTGACCCTCCTTTGGCAGGAATAACCTCCACCAAATGTTTTCATGTATAGTTGCAGATCAGACCTGCACAAAGGTCAGGAGGAATTTTGGACCGTTCCTCTTTATAAACAGTTTCAGTTCAGCAATATTCTTGGGATGTCTGGTGTGATCTGGTCTCTTGAGGTCATGCCAGAGCATCTCAATTGGGTTGAGGTCAGGAATCTGACTGGGCCACTCCAGAAGGTCTATTTTCTTCTGTTGAAGCCATTCTTTTGTTGATTTACTTCTGTGTTTTGGGTCGTTCTCCTGTTGCATCACCAAACTTCTGTTGACCTTAAATTGGCAGGCAGATAGCCTTACATTCTCCTGCAAAATGTCTTGAAACTTAGGAATTCATTTTTCCATTGATGATGGCAAGCTGTCCAAGCCCTGAGGCAGCAAAGCAGCCCCAAACCATGATGCTCCCTCCACCATACTTTTCAGTTGGGATGAGGTTATGATGTTGTGTTGTGTGTTCCTTCCAAACAACACAACCTTAGTTTCATCTGTCCACATAATATTTTGCAACTGGAACATCCAGGTGCTCTTTTGCGAACTCCAGACGTGCAGCAATGTTTTTTTGGACAGCAGTGGCTTCTTCCGTGGTGTCCTCCCATGAACACCATTGTTTAGTGTGTTACATATCATAGACTCATCAACAGAGATGTTAGCATGTTCCAGAGATTTCTGTAAGTCTTTAGCTGACATTCTAGGATTCTTCTTCACCTCATTGAGCATTCTGCGCTGTGCTCTTGCAGTTACATTTGCAGGACAGCCACTCCTAAGGAGAGTAGCAACAGTGCTGAACTTTCTCCATTTATAGACAATTTGTCTTACCGTGGACTGATGAACATCAAGGCTTTTATAGATACTTTTGTAACCCTTTCCAGCTTTATGCAAGTCAGCAATTCTTAATCTTAGGTCTTCCCAGATCTCTTTTGTTCGAGGCATGGGTCACATCAGGCAATGCTTCTTGTGAATAGCAAACTCACATTTCGTGTGTGTTTATTATAGAGCAGGGAAGCTCTAACCAATATATCCAACTGATTGGACTCCAGGTTAGCTGACTCCAATTAGCTTTTAGCCTAAGGGTTAGCATACTTTCCCCAACCTACATTGTAAACAATTAAATTATGTATTCAATAGACAAGAAAAAGACCATCATTTGTGTGTTATTAGTTTAAGCACACTACGTTTGTCTATGGTTGTGACTAAGATCAAATTTTATGACCAATTTATGCAGAAATCCAGGTCATTCCAAGGGGTTTGCATACTTTTTCTTGCCACTGTAGCTACTTCCATTACCTCGTACCCCTGCACATCAGCTCAGTACTGGTGCTCCCTGTATATAGCCATTTGAGTTTTACTCTTTATTGTCATTTGTTATTCCCTGTGTCACTATTTCTATTTTATCTTTAAATTGTTTTGAAAAAGAACCTGTAGGTAAGCATTTCCCTGTTAGTCTACATCTGCTGTTTACAAAGCATGTGACAAATAATATTTGATTTGAAATAAAAGCTTTGGCTGTGGTAGAGGATATGTGAACAATGCTATAAAAAATGATGTTTTCAATCTCTGTAGATAAAAACAGACTACAATATGCCTATTATTGAATTTTAAAAGGCTTGGAAATAACCTAGGTCTATATGGTTTTTCAATTATTATTAGCATGTTTCTGGAAATTGCAATAAGCCTAATGGTAATGAATAAAACATGATAGGCTATAAGCATAGGCCTACCTTACTACAAGGTACTAGTTCTAGGCAATCCATGATGAGATGGACATTTTCACAGCTGTTTGATTGGGCTTGGTTATGAGATTGATTGTCATGGTAGTTTGTCAATTCCGATACTATGTCAACGATATCCCTATCAGTGACTTTTCATTGGAGAGAGGAAATTACTCCACATGAGATGCTGCAAGGCGGTGAAATGCCAGTAGATGGCAGCAATGGCATAGTTGGGGAAACGAATCCTTGGTGGGCTGTGTACGCAGACAGGTTTAATCATCAAGCCGATTATAATTATGAGCAGGCAGTTTCATGCGTTCAATAAAAAGATTAATTAGTTTTTGTTGCCGTTAAAACTAATGAATGGACCGCTATCGCCTAACACAATGTATAGCTTACATACCCTGTGTTGTGAACATGTTGCCTTTGTTTTCCCTATTACGCATTTATTTCCATATAGGCATATTTAAAAACGCCAGATTGAGAAGCGTTTTGTGGCGTGTAGCCTATAATAAAATGTTTTATTTATAATGCAATTCAAACGAAAATAGGCTAAACACGAATGGCAGTAAAATGGCATAGAACATCGTAAACTAAATATTTAGAGAGTTAAGATTTTTAGAAGTGTAGGCTAAATAAAGAATTTCATCCGTTTCCGTTTCTTCCATCCTTATATGAAAGTAGCAGGTGACCCTTGTACATTTGAACAATTGTTTATTTTAAAGAGACCTACATGCCCTCTTGCCATCAAATTCGTTCAACATTATCATTTCAAAATCGAAATAATTCTTAAACCTGTTTTCCAATTATATAATATCGTACCAGTTATACCAATTCCTAAATCTAAAGCATCGCAATGTAATCTAAAATAGGCCTACAAGCAACTTTTGTATGCTATTCAATTTCTTTACATATACTATAACATTTACCACAGACACGTCATTGTCCATGCTTAATTTCACCTTATTATGGCCTATATTGAACAATTAAAACGATATTTAGCACAGACTGATATGGAATATAGAAAGCTCCACCCTGCAGCAAACACGTCCAATCACATTTTGAGATTTAACAACTGAAACGCTTCATTGGCTCTTGCTATGAAGGCGGGGGATGTTGACGTAAGACCCTGACGTCCAATCAAAACAGACACCACACCCCATGTCTCATGACTATTCACAACTGAGATTACCATTGAAAATATTCATTTCAAAAGACACTGTGGGCTACAGCCTTCACTGCTCACAGGAACCCTTTTCGAAGAAACAAGAAAACACAGTGTCAAATTAGGTATGATATATGGAACAAGAGCCATTTTGACAACACAAAATATACATTTTAATTAGCTTGACAACAGGCAGACTACATTTGAAAAAAAAAAAAAGCTGTCAATAGAAATCAACAAAGCGAAAAATTATTAGCCTCTTCTTCGTTGGCGTTAAAAATGGAAATATTAAAAGTGTATTTGTCCATCAGACTAGTAACAAAATATGTTATTCTTATAGTCCTAATGGTGTTCTCAGTGCTTTAGAAAAAAACAGGCCTACCCACCTACGCCAACTTCGTTTTAGTATGAACACAAAATAATTCTAAAACAAATTTAACATGGGGTAACCAGACTTTCAACTAGACACAGGACTACTGTAACACTACACAGGCTATTGCCTTTTTCTGTTCAACTTAAAGCTTTAAAAGTGTAGTATAACATAACTTCATATTTCAAGTTCTCTGTAACATAACTTCATAATTATTGAAGCCCAAGCAACAGTTTCCCTAGTTGTGTAGGCCTGCACACATTACAACAAAATGCAGTTGATTTCTTGGTTTGGTTAAAACATTTTAGAGTATTTTGGTGGGTTAAGGGAAATTAACAAAATCATATGCTATAATCTAGCATAATATCTTGCAAATTATTGCAAATCAAATAAATTAAATAGATTATTTCCAAAATAATACATACAAAATGTCAGCTTGCCTTCATATGAAAAATGCCCATACTTGCCACTAGTTACCATAAATATAGCCTATTTAAGCATAAAACGCTAAATACACCTTTAATATTTACACATACATTCGTACTGTTCATTCCACTGTAAGACATTTGACCTTTGGACAGGCGGTGTAGATCATTTGAGTATTGACCACTTTATTTGTTCTTTGGCAGACTGCATTATCTGGAAAGAAAAACCCCAGAAAGAACACTTTCAGATTCAGTGTGGAAAAACAACATTATCACAGATCATATAGTAAGTAGCCTATTATAGTATGCAGTGTTATATTTATTGTTCATTGTGACACTTCAACCAGTAGGTGTCACTATTGTATTAATGTGAATTTGAATGGAACTGCTCACGCTTTCATTATTTACATGAAATATGAGCTCCTTAAACTTGCAAGTGTAACATCAAACGTTAAGTGTATTTTGTGTAGTAGACACAAAAAAGTGACAGTCAGTTTCTCTGAGCAGACAAATTAATTTTCATCTTGCTTAGAAACAATTTAATTCTATTCAACATCGGCAATGACATGATGCAAGTGTGACTCAGTGATTTATAAAATGTCACTCTAAACGAAATTCCACAAAAGAAACAAACTGCATTTTTTGGGCTGTTGAAACAGAGATGCATAGCATAAAACTACACACCAGGGGGCGCAAGGAACCCAGCTAAAATTATGAACTTGTGACTAGCGTTTACTGTCTACCTCTAGTCGTTTACGGTTTTGTTTAATGTTAGTGTTTATTGTTTTAGGTTTATTGTCAAGGTCTAGTGTTTTTATATAGGCAACATGACAATTCCATTTCTATTAGAGGATCGAAAGGTATTGTCATTGACATTTGGTTCCAACAAGGGAGAGAAACTGCCACAAGACAAATAGTTAATAGCTTTGGATATGAACCCTTCCTTGCAAGCAGGGTCTGACTCAGGAGTACAGGGCAGTCTGAAAGTCACACAGAGAGATGACCAGTATAGAACAGTCATGATGTGTCCATTCTATACACTTCATATCTATCTGCAACATTCTGGTCTTCTGAACACACCCCAAGAGACTCAAAATGTCCCATGTTGGAGGGTGAAGAGTGAGAGGACTTACATTGGAGGTCATAGCCAATTTGTCCGTAATGTGCTGTGAGGGTTAAAGTAGAGGGTTAGGAGAAGAAGGAAAGAGGAAGTAACAGGCAGAACATTGCATGAAGGTAAGAGCAATTCAGCAGCCATGTTGATCATGTAATGTGGCCCATTCCATAATTTACTATGCAGGTGTGAGCATGGCATCAAATCCAGATGCAGGTTAGTTCATGCTGGCAAAGCTGGCAAAATGATATTGAAAGCATTCTGTATGAATGCAGTGTGTTTGGCACTCAAAGAAAACACGATTCAAATGGATAAATCTATGTTTGAATGCAGTGACTTTAGTCAAATGGAAACCCTATTGCAGTATGATGTCATATAACTGGACCCTATATTTTAAATCAACCTTCAAACATTCAGGTACTATGAGTAGTAATATGATTGTTTTCAAATTGAACAATACTGGGAGAAAATTATCCATATATTGTGTACTGTGGCTTTATTCTACAGAATATTTAGTATAGAAATTATGAAAATGGGTAACTGGAAAGACACGAATCAGGGCTGGGGTCAAATCCATTTAAAATCCAGTCCATTCAGGAAGTACACCAAATTCCAATTCCAAAGCATTGAAGATAATTTGAATTTTGGTGTACTTCCCGAATTGACAAAAATTAAAAATGGAACTGACCCCAACCCTGATAAGAATCATGTTATAGTTTATATGTAATTAATATACTGTACATGACAGTATAATAGAAGGTTATGTCATCGGGTGTGAGCTGAAATTAATGGCTAAAGCTGTATCAATGGAAAAGATAATCATAGTCTATACATGCAGTGACATTGCTTTGTGTGTGTGTGTGCATGCGTATGACCTCACCTGAGCCACGCTCTGCTCTGACAGTGGGTTCTCATCCGCCTGGAATAGATACAGTAAAAGAGGGGACATGACGTCATAGCAATCACACACCATTAGGGGCTGTGTGTGTGTAAAGAGTCAAACACATAAAGCAAGCAAGATAACATAATACCCTTATAACAATCATGTGATGCCTTGCATTGCTAATGTAAATGCACTCTGACACTGGTGAATGTCAATGACCACCGCAATCCAATCAAAATGGCTGCCTCACACAAGGCATGCATTGTGCAAGGGAGTACTACAAAGGGCCCCGCTGCTCTTAAAGTGTACCAACACCTATGGTATTTCCTGGAACCCCATACGGACTCCTTGAAACACTCTGGGTAACCTCAGTCTAACCACTGACAAACCCAAGCAAGACAGACTTAGTGGACAGTTGTTCCCACATTGTGAACCTAAAGTGGCATGCTCTTTCACCATGCAGTTACCTGCACTGGATCTCCCTCAACCCCTCCCTCCCTCCCTCACTCGCCCTCTCTGGTTGTTGGGGCAGTCTGTTGCTATGCACACTGGCTTCTGTCCGTCTGTCCATCAATGTTACCAACGATGTAATCAAAGAGGTCGAAGCCGTAGGCTTGCTCTGAACCATCCAGCTGACAGTGTGAGGAGATGGGTGGGGTCGGGGGAGAGAGAGGACACATGTAAGAGGAAGATGAGATGGTCTTGGGTGTTGAGGGTATGGTGGGGAGGGGGGCTGAAGACTGGCATTTGGTGTTGTGACATCAAATAAGTTAATTAATTTTCCTCAAACATACAGGTTAATCAGATTCCACTAAACACAATCCCTACCTCAGTCGGTCCGAAAATATCATAATTTCCTATAGTCATCTGTGTCTTCGAGTATTGTACTCATATCAGAATCTGTATTCATCCATACAGTAGACACAGTCCGTGATTGTAGGTGTCTTACCCTGTAATTGACCTTCTGGATGACCTGTTGGGGGTCGCTTTCCAAGATCACCCTGGTAACACAATGCTCGGGTCAGTAACTCAGAGAACACAAGATATTGTACCAGTAACTCCCAAACCCCAACTCCATCCCATGAATGATACCTCAAATCAAAGTTTATTGGTTGTGTACACAGTTTAACAGATGTTATAGCGGGTGCAGTTTAATTATTATGTTAATAACCCCCGAACAAGGCAATCCAATTATCAACACAAATAGCAATGCAACATTAATCCAAATGCAATCTATACGTTACCCCCCGTCAATAATTTCGTCCACTACTAAGAAGACTCCGTCCATGTTGTCCAATAGACACCTTCTCTCCACATTTTTCCTGGAAGTAAGAAAACTTGATTGACTTACTTGAATTGTAGTTAGTACGTGGAGCCCAATCTGTGATTGGGTCTCATATTATTGCCTTGTGACCAGAAATGTAGGGGACACTACTGCTCACGTCACCTTAGGCTATTCTGTACATTTCAAACACCGACTTAAATTAACTTCCTGTAGTACCAGTTGTCAAGGTTTGAAATGATACTTAACAGTTGGCATTTTGTTTTTGTTAAATAGGAGAAAAACTGCATGAAATGAGTAGAGAGCAAACAGATGAATTGACTCTCTCCCTCCCTGCATTGCTACTGCATTGGTTTCTATGGTAACGGCTCCAGCCCCTGTCAAGCTGTTCCACTACACAGAGGGCTCTGGGTGTGTCACTGTCATCCGATCATAATTTAACCCAAAATAAAGAATCACTAACTTACTGCGGGCATCAACTGTTTCGGTTCCCCATATTTTGAACGCATGAAGGAAACAATTACACCAGAGTTACTCAAATCAGAAATGAACTTTTCTAATTTTGTTGACCTGTCCCCATATTTACATTTTTTTTCCCTTTATTTTACTAGGCAAGTCAGTTAAGAACAAATTATTATTTTTCAATGACAGCCTAGGAACAGTGGGTTAACTGCCTGTTCAGGGGCAGAACGACAGATTTGTACCTTGTCAGCTCAGGGATTTGAACTTGCAACCTTCCGGTTACTAGTCCAACGCTCTAACCACTAGGCTACCCTGCCGCCCCACAAGAGTGATGTTTTCACTAATTATTTACCAAAAGAAATGGAATAATTGTTTCTTGCGTGGCTGTTGACTTTGTTACGTTTTTCTCCTCAATGTTACTACAATCGTTAGCCTCTAACGGCCTCCTCACTTTTAAAATGTGAGGTTACTTCAACATAGGACAACACTTGTACGCTTACCTTAGGATTTGACCGAGGGACTCAAACAGACAGTTCAGTACAGCCATGAGCATGAGCTATAGGAAGAGAGAGAGAGCAGTGGAGGATGAAAGGAAAACAAGAGAATTGAGAGGTATAGATGGAAGCCAGGAGAACATAGAAAGGGTGTGTGAAAGAGAGAGCAAAAAGTCAGGTGTGGTTGAATCACTCTGCTTGTTGTATATAAATGCTGAGATGCCAGAGGGGCTGGTATTTCGCTAGCAATGTACACAGCAACAAGAAGTGCTAAAGAAAATGAAATTATCAGCCACTTATTCTCATGGGCATTTTCTATATATAGGGTCTCCATTGATGACATCATGCAGACAAATGACCTGTGGCATGTATTCATGGATGCCAATGGCAGTCAGGCTTCCCCAAAAATGTACCAATATATACAGTATATGTTTTTTACATATATTGTCTCTCCGCGTTGAATCATTTTCATTCAATTTTCAAAAGAGGCTGAATGCATCTCACCGGAGAAAGCATCCGAGCGAGCCAAACAGCAGCCCTCTATCTCTACGTATCGGCCATCTATCTGATGCCATCTGGTCCAAACTAGTATGACATTGAATGCAAGGGAAGTCAGTGAGCATTTGGCCTCCCTTGATTTTAAAAGTTTTTATTTTTTAAAATTGCCAATCAACATTGAGCTAAACTGAGCTCAACTGTGAATAGTCCTGGCGCACCAAACAAAAAGAAACAAAAAAAAGGGGGGGAGAAAGGAAGCCAGTCTGGATTTTGGCATCACTCCAATCAAATCACATTGTGAGCATACGTCATTGACAGAAACAACTTCATTTGTTGCATCTCATTGTATTGTTGTTCTCTGGTGCCTTTGCTAGCTAGCTCAAATTGGCACTTTCCTACGCTCTAACCACTAGACTACACTGCCACCCTACATACATACACACACACACATATATATATATATAACGGACGCAAGACATAATAATTAGCAGGTTAAAGATGAAACAACGCAATTATCACAACACAGATTGTAATAGGGGGGAAGCCATTTTTACCCATGCACCACTACTGAAAATGACATGTTGCTTTCTGAGATCCGAATTCTAAATTGATATGCGAGGGCTTAACGCAGACTTTGTGTGAATTATGCATTGATGTCAATGCAAGATTAGTGCAAAAAACTTGAGTTGCATGCGGACTGCGGATCTCAAGTCAGGATCCGGGCCATAATGCAGTCTTTGAAGCACCAGTCTAGCCTTGTACTCCTTCTGCATCTGAAGCACATTACCTACCTCATTCTCCTGTGAACTGCCCACCACGTAGAAGAACAGGTCAATGCTGCACTTATACACGATCGTCATCCCCTCCACAAAGGCAATCTCATCTGCTTAGAGAAATGAAAGAGCGAGAGAGATAGAGAGCGAGACGCTGAGATTTCAAGCCACCAAGTGACCTTTATTGCAACGTTAAAGCACATCCACACCTTATTCACATATACAGACATACCCAAGTGAGAGGTTTCATGGATGTCGCCAATAATGGAGGCTTCCAATTTAAACGAGTGTTGTCACATAAAATGCTAATCTCCTATGTGTGTGGGGAAGAAGGGATGGAGAGGAAGGAGGGATATTGAGATAGAGAGTGGGTATCCTCCTTAGGGGCAGGTGGACCCAGGGTGTCAGATGACTGCTGTGAATTTCATTGGAACAAAAGAGTGTGAGAGCTGTCTGTCGCTGAACTGGTTCCCTCCCCTTTTGTTCACTGTAAGGTGAGCTTGGGAGGACTGAAGAACCCAGAGGAACCAATACTGTTTCTCAACTTTTAGACAAACTAACCAATGAGGGTTGAGCCACAGGCTAATACTATAAAGCCTCATGGTTTTCTATGGTGGAGGATACACAGAAGGTGTGTGTACAACAGGTCGTGACCTAATAATGCTTTACACACAGTATCCTATTGACGAGAAGCCAAAGAAGACTGGTACACATATGCAATGATTTACATTATGATCCTGATTTCACTGACAATGCACATCTTCTCAACTCTCACCACATTGCTAGAAGATTTAAAAAAATATATATATATATATTTTTTTTAAATCTTAGTGGTTCATTAAAACTATAAAATGGACCAGAATATCAGGCCTCAAGCTCAACTATCCACTCCAATAGTCTCCTGGGACATTTTTATGGGGTAAAAACTCACTGTCAGCTTTGTGTGTCTTGTTGAAAACGTTCTTTTCAAAGTTCTTCTGCTCCTTCATGGAGGGGTAGAGCTCTTTGTCGTAGTACTAAAACACAACAAAGACAGAAGTTTGAGTCATTAGTTATGATTAATACACCATCTACAACAAGTGCTCATTTGGGGCAGTACTCACAACGTCGACTCCACAACAATAACCAACGTGGGTCGCTATTGGACAACTTATTAGCATACCTTTGATAGAAGTCTATTGCCATCGTTATCCAAAATGAAGACCGCTTTCACTGTGTAAAGTGAGGGTTCCTGAAAGACAGTATGACCACATGTTGACCAGAATCAAGGAATTTGCATTTCCATAGGACCTAGGCATGCTGAACACATTCCTAACAGTTATTACTAGAGCACTGATGATGATGATGATGATGATGATGATATTGGTGATGATAATACAGTCAAGTTATTCAAAAGCATGAGGAATACGACAAGATCAGGAAGAGATGAGAGTGTAGATGACGATGGTCCCAGAGCCTTCAGTTACTTCCATCCCACGGTGCCTTGGTTGAACCGGGCCAAAGTTCTGTTATGCACTGACTACCACAGACTCAGAGCCTAAGTGTATCACAGAACTTGGGCCAGGAACATCACATTCAGGACTTTATAGAGTTGAACTGGAGGAAAAGTCCAAACCAGTCATCCAGATGTATATGGCAATTAGAAACAGTCAATAGTGGAACAAATTCCTTGAACAGTTCAATGAGGTGCAGGTGTCCGGTAACCAGTTCTATGGTCCTTTGTGCAACATTACTTCATGCATTAAGTACAGTGAATATCAATATCAAGAGTGCATAACTTATTGAAATCCACATCCAGACACTGTACTGTGCAGCCATAATGACTGCCTACTAACAGAAAACACTGCAATTTACATAGAGCAATACATCAGTTAAAATGTTATTAGTAAAAAAAAAAATAAAAAAAAAGTGTGTATATATACGAGAGAGAAAGAGGCTGGGGGTCAAGTGCTGTACAGCGGGTATTAATCAACGAAAAGTAATTGCGGCCTTGTCCAGCGCTGCTTGTATTATTTAAAGTTTAAATTACAGTATAAAACAAACTGTAAAGTCGAAACGTAAACCTTAATTGATCTTAGTACAATGATAATCTGTCTAGAGTTTAGCTCAAAAGTGTGAAATTATTCTATACATATTTTGTTGAAAAACCCACCTGTGGAATCAAGTTTTTGGTAAGCGTAAAATGCTGCGCAACGCACCTCCTCCGGTTGAAACCAAATATCGTAGACGTGGCACACAATATATTCAGTGTTCACCCTTCAATGCTTGGGCAGGGTGATGTCACAGTTATAGTAAAAGTATAACGGATAACCGACACCTCATGCCATTCGTTTAAGTGTAAATCATAACAAATTGGGTTATAATATCAGATATGTGACATGGGGTAGCTTTTCAGACAGTATTCCCCTATCTCTGGGATGATTTGGCAACTGTTCGAGTTTGTACAACAGCAATTGCCCATTGACGAGGAAAAAGTACAACACATGTTGCTGCTGGTTGTGGAATTTCAGTACGCTACACTCAAATAACGCATAGACTACAGTCAGATAACAACGACAGTCGTGCAGAATACAGTACCTCCTAATGTCTGCTATCGCACCTGAAAAGATTAGATCCAGCCAGTCAGAGACCTCAAACAATCACGTCTTAGGCTGGCCATACTGCAAAATACTGAATACAACATCTTACGCAGCAAAGGGCTATAATGAATGCTATTCAAGCAATGGCCGACGAGGCCTAATCATGCGTTTGCAAGGTAATGCTCGTTTAGAAATATGTTTAAAGCGCCATATCCCTACCGATTGCTTACCAGAGACGCGATCTCCATAGTGGTTCTCTGGTGTTGACGTGGACAGGTTTGAGCTGTCATTCTAGGAGACCTCGCAAAATCCTCTGACTCATGGGTGGGCGGGCCTGGAGGAGGCTCCGCGAAACCAAGCCCTTCATTCGGCCATGTTGGCTCCCTCTAGTTCGTGAATGATGTTAGGTCCTTGTTCTCTCGGAACCACAATGGTGTCCGTTTCTTATAGCGATGCTTTAACGCGTTACTCCAAAATTAACACCGATGAGGATTTTGGTGACTTCACCTACTTCATATGGCCAAGCAGTGCATTATGGGACATGATGCATATAAATCCTATCAGTAGTATATTTAATCGCATGTATTTAGTGCATGTCATACATTAATTACTCTTGTTACAAGTGATAGCCTACTTTATTCTAAAATATGTGATTCAATCCATGTTGCGAGGCATGTCTGGGTTACCCAGCGTGGGTGTCATTATTTTCCTAGTTCATTCTAACACGGCAGATGGCAGCAATGCACATAGGGATGGATTGACAGACAGTATGATATTCTACTTTGGAGCCTGCGCACGGCGTGGCTGTGTGTGTGTGTGTGTGTGTGTGTGTGTGTGTGTGTGTGTGTGTGTGTGTGTGTGTGTGTGTGTGTGTGTGTGTGTGTGTGTGTGTTTAGCCATTGATTTGGCAGGGTTGGGCGGTATAGTCTATGGTTTTTGACGCCGCACAGTTATAGAAAAAATAAAAGTGAAACGGTAGGCTTTACGTCATGTAGGGAGGGGACAGCGAACTGCGTGGTGAACTGAGCAGGGTTTAAACGTCTTCACTCTCCGATTTAGAGTCAGAATACAACATCTTCCAAAAGGATTGGGTTTGCTGCTTTTCCACTGATGTGCCTATTGTTGACAACTTTTGTCTCCATAGTCCGGTAAGAGAATCAAAACAAGACACTGAATTACCTACTCGTTTGTGTTATTTGGCGGTTATGTCGGCCTAATATTGGTGTTATTCGTGTAAATAAGTACGTAAACAGGCTATACACATTGTAGACCTTAAATTGAGATGGAAGTGGAGTTTATGGCAGTTAATAACAGTTTTACATGGGATATTCAGTTGCTGGACCCATTTCTGAAGAACGGGGGTGAAAAAGTATTGTCAACGGTTTTTAGATCCTTGACGTTCATACATAATTCCAGATATTTTTAAATGAACCTCTAATGATTTCGCGGGATCGTTCAGTGCCCTTTGATGAAGAAGCCTACAGGTTAAATTCTCAACGTTCTTCCTGTCAGACAGGTTCATGTTCAGTCATTTAAACCATATTTTGTTGAACTGTCTCCTCATATGACATGATGTTTCATGCAGGAACAAATGCAATATACTTGCCTATTGAAAACACTACAGAATACCATTGGTCACTAGTTATTTACATGTCATATAACATTACAAACAGTCGTCTACAGTTGCCTAAGTAATGATGAGGAAATGTGTTGTCAAGTCATTCATTGACCCATTGATTGGCAGAATATGCTTGTTATTTCCCGGGTAACAGTGTGATTACATCATGTGGTGTAACCTTCACCACTGTCTGTCTTGTACCCGCCCTGGCGCTATCTACCAAACAACTTCTAGAACGAATAGAAGGAAGTAGGTCGAAGTGAAGTCACTGGTATCTGTTGATAACAAGAATACTTCCCTGTTTGTCATCTTTAGGGAGAATGTTTCAAAATTCCCAATGTGTCTTAATCTTAAGTGTACAATAATCTTATATAGGGCAGACTTAAGTCTTTTGGGGGCCCAAAGTGAGATTTGGTTGGGGGGCCCCCCACCTCACTCAAAACATGTTAGTGGCCCCCCTCTTGACAGTGGAGAGAAAAATTACAGTTTTAAAGTTAATTTCATGCAACTCTACATATTTTGCCATGGGGCAGAGAAAAAAATAAATCTGTTTTACAGCAAATTTCCTGCAATTCTACACATTTGCTATGGGGTGGAGAAATGTCTGCTGTTTTAGAGGACATTCATGCAATTCTACAAATTTCACAATGACTTATGCCATATTAATATAGTATCTGAGTTAGAATGACTAACAAAATTATTGGGGGCCCCATGGAGGTCAGGGCCCACGTGCCCAGTCGGTATTCGGCCATGATTACTAGCTACTAATGTAAAAATATTTTATTTTTGGGTTGTGGGCCACCTAGTGGCCGGAGGCCCTAAGCGACCCCTGATCTATGCCTAGAAGCGGCCCTGATATTATAGCAGTGTTGAATTCAGCAGCCTCTTCCTCTGCTATTACATCAATTACGTTGGATTCACTACTTATAATTTTATGAATGATCTTTTCAATGTGATATTCTTTTGAAATAACTTGTCAATTAATTGAATTATCTAACTTTATTTTTTCATGTTGTGTTTGTCTGTATAGGATTTAACGATATTTGGAAGGGTGAAGAGGAGAGGATACACAACTTTTTTATTTCACCATAGTGTCTATTTTGGTGTATCCTAAATAGTTGTATTTTCCCTCTTTATTACATTGACTTGAAGCTATAGATAACCCATCAACAGACAATAAGTTATCAGAGGCTTACACTTGGCATTTTGCCACCCCACCACGGCTCCATTTCCTTTCCTCTCATTTCTTGCACTCACCCTGTAAACTCCGAAGACAAGACATGGTGTGTGTGAAGAAATATTTCACAGAGGGCTTGATCCAGGTAGCCATCCTGCTCAGTCTGGTTGGCATCAGAGTAGATGTGGGCCCTTACCTGCCCCCCTGGAACGAGATGATCTTGGGCCCCACCTCTGCCCTCACCCAGACTCAGTTCCACAACCTCCACAACCAGCTGGATGGCCAGGACCTCCACCCCAAGAGTGTAGACCTGGACGGCTTCTTCACAGCCCGGAGACTCCTGGGCTGGGTCCGCTCCCTGGACCGCCTCCGGGTGCCTAGCTCGGAGCTAGAAACCTGGCTTGTGCGGCGCGAGCCTGATGCCCTGGTGGTGGGGGCTCAAGGTCAGCCAGCCCCCCTGGAGGAAGGGGCAGGTGGGTTGGAGGATCATGCGGGTGACCAGGTGGAGTCGGTCATGAGGTTAAGCGTGGTGGCGGGGTCGCAGGAGTCGGGTTACGGGCCAATCAGAGAGGACAGTCTGGACACCACGGCGCCGCTTCTAAGAAGAAGCCATGAGGAGGAGGATGAAGATCTCTATGAAGAGGTAAACTATGGTGAACTCTTCTATACTCTTTCAGTAAGACCAGTGGCAGAATAGAGTAGTAGTTCAAGATAATGGGCTGTGTCAGAGCTTATTCAATGTTCAAATACAATGCAGTGCCTTAAACAAATTAATTCCATCCTTAGATACACAATAGTGAACTACATTTTACTGCAAACCAGTCCAAGGCTCTGCCACTGGAGAAGTGTGTTCAATTAGGCAACTATTAAACTGTTGATTTACAGAAGGCAAGTGATACGCATGTCATATATCATTAGGGATCAAGGGCAGGATTTACTGGAGGCTGAGATCACTCTATAAAAGGAGGCTTAACTGGGAGAGAAGAACACCCTTGTATGAAAACAGCCTTACAGTAAACAGAGTGGGGATTCCCACCCTCCTTGGATTCAAGCAAGTGAAAGCTTCCTGGTTGTATTTGCTGTATCATGCTCTTAATTTCAAACCTGCATTGCAAGACATTTACAACTTAATTTACAGCATTAAGGAATGCAATCTAAGATTGCAAGTCAAAAATGAAGTGTAGGTTACTTTTCAGAATAAGTGACTGATAACTAATCCTAAAGGCTCGTTCAGACTGTACGATTTTAGCTGTCTTATGCCACAATTTCCACTTTGTGCTCAAATTCTTAGGTTGTAAATGATTGTCAGACGTCTTTGCTTATTCAGTGTGACTAACAAATCAAATCAAACATAATTTAGCAGGCGTAAAAGACATTCCTGAAATCTACCTACTGGTCTTGACGAGAAGGGAAAAAATGTTGGGGGAGGTTCCATTCTGCACTGTTCAACCAATCTAGTAAATGTGGAGGAGGAGTTAAGATGGAGTGTAGCCTTGTTAACATTCAAAAGAGGAAGTCGCGTCACAGGCTCTTTCCATTTCCCCTGAAAACCGTAACATCCGGTTGTTGTGCGACAGGGTCTAGGTCTGCCAATTTAAGTACCACTATGTGTGGTCGTAGCCTCCGACAAAGTGTTTAGCCTTTATCGTGTAGTGTGGCTGGGGTTACAAGCCAATCCCAGTGACTGACCAAAAGGAACACAGCTGGCACAGAGTTGCCCACAATATTATGATGGAATAGTCAGATTAGTATAATAGTTTGATTTAAATGTTTACATGCTTTGCAAGAAGAATGATTTCTCTAATCTTTACATGACTTCAGAAATCAGGCTCCCTAATGGGATTTTGATAAATGCACAAAATCGCAAATCAAAATAAACGTTTTACCAAAATGACCGTGTTATTTTTTTGGGAAGCATGTTTGATTCTGACATATAAAGGTTGTATGTGAAAACAATTAATAGACACATTTCAGTGTTTCTGAACTAATTTCACTAATGCATAAATGTGGGAGACTTGCACTGCTGGTGCCAGTACATGCGCTGGTCAAATACACCGCTGCAGTTGGTCTAGTTTACGTCAGCTGACGTAACCTCTCAAGCCAATCGCAGAATGTGATGACAAAACTGAAGCAAATCATACAATCTGACCAGGTTGATAAAGACTTTTATTTGGTAACATGTAAAAGACTGACTCCGACGTACATTGTGGGAAGGCCTGAAAGTGAAATATTTTTCATGTTATAACGTTTGTTTCATTCTAGTAAAAAAGTTCAGGGAATTGTATATTAGGCATGGTGTTTGGTGGGTTGTCCTCTTCAGATTTCAATAGCAGAAGGATAATAACTAATATGACGAGGCAAATTATTTAGGTTATTAGTCAATGTTTATTCTCTGAGGACTTGCTGAACTTGAAAACAAGACATAAATCACTTTAAAGACAGGAAAAATATCAAGTCTTGTTTTATCTAGTCTATTTCTGATAAGTGTATTGCAACAGTTACATTTGTTTAATTGTAAGAAATTACAATTAACCCAAGTCACAACCCCATCATTATGGTTTAGCATTTGCTCACTTTTGTTCGAGCCTGTGTTTTGGCACCCAAAACACTAATTGGGCAATGACAGAATCACGCGGAGTTAACGCAGCAGCATGCTAAAAGCTTGGCTGGACTTCCCCTTGTTTTTCAACAGCTGAGGGAGAGCTGCTTGTTGATATGTTCCATTAACTGTGAGGGGTGCGCTGGCCAGGCCCAGGCTGCTGTGTGTCAGGGGAAAGTAGACCAGAGAGGGGTGTGTGACTGGAAATGTGTACCACTTTAGCCACTGGCTGTTCAGATTTGTCCCATACATACAGCTTTCCACACCCATCACAGCCCAGCTGATTTGGTGTAGGAGTACCCTGGCTGGTATAGTCATCATAATTACACACATTCTGTGTAGGCTAATTGTATTTGTACACCAATCATATTTAGAAGTGCAATCACAATAATACTTGAATTTACTATGGAAATAAAAGTATCAGAAGATTCATCAAATATTACTGTTAAAACATGTATTTATTTATTGAATATTGCAAACATGGGGTCAGTTTTTTTCTGCTCTAACTTAGACTTTGAAGGGGAATTCCCAAATCACTTTCATTTAGCACTGAGGTACACTATTAGTCACTTTGGGAGTGTATGGAGTTTTCAGTCACTGTAGGGTCTAAATATATATCTGCTTGGCAACCTGCCTGAGTATGCACCCTACACTGGACTCCTCAACACTCCATAATGAGCTTGTTTTGGATTGGGGAAAGTATGGGGGTTGTTTTGTTTTAGTCCTCTGTGTGTCATTGCTATCTTCTGGCTTCTGGTCTTCTGGGCCATTTGACTGCGTACCCAGTCTCAGCCAAGATGACTGCAGACACCGGGGAGGCTTTAGTTTTAGCCTCCCAAATCAGCTCTCAGGGCAGAGAAAGTGGTGTCATTTGGCCTGTCCAATGTCACAGTTGACCAAGTATGCAGTTCAGACTGGACATGTAGCCCTGTTGGCTATTTCTGGACAGGAGGGCATGTTTTTTGGCATTGCTAACTGGTACTCAGTTCAAAATTGACATGCCTCATGTTTTCCCACCAACCAGTATTCCTGCTGAAAAATATTTTGTTTTGGAACATAGTTATGCTCTTCCTTCCATCGATGGTTATGCTTTCTGGGTCAACCAAGATCCCAGTAAGTGATATTGAACTGACCATCTGAGACTAAGTTAGGGGCTGCAATCATGATGTAACAATTCAGACATACTGATAATCTTAGTTCCTGCCAAGGAACGAATCGTCCCTGATAATGACCTTCACCCAGACTAACTCATCCGGGAAGCAGCAACCGCACGGAGACAGCTGGGCTGTATTGTTTTTTAAACTCCAGCTGCATCATATTATGGCAGAAATGTGTTGTACTATCTGGGGCATGCCACCACATCTCCCCCTCTTATAGATGCTGTTATTGCTACAGGGCTAGGTTGGACATGTCTAAAGTGCCAGACATCACAAGTCCTACAGTATTGTTTGAGGAGAAAGGTCAACAAAGCTTCCTCTGGGATACTGCTCTGTGAACCTTTTGCCCTCTCCTCTCTCTGCTCATTCGTACAGAGAGAGGGGTCAAGGACCTCTCCTAAGGCCATGAGCTATAATTAAGCAATAATGCCGGACGGGTGTGGTATATGGCCAATATACCATGGCTAAGGGCCGTTCTTAGGCCAAAGCCCTTAGCCGTGGTATATTGGCCATCAGTGGGGCGGCAGGTAGCCTAGTGGTTAGAGCGTTGGGCCAGTAACCAAAAGGTTGCTGGATCGAATCCCCAAGCTAGGTAAAAATCTGTCGTTCTACCCCTGAACAAGGCAGTTCACTCACTGTTCCGAGGCCGTCATTGTAAATAAGAATTTGTTCTTAACAGACTTGCCTAGTTAAAAAGGTGCAATAAAAATATCAAACCCTCAAGGTGCGTTATTGCTATTATAAACTGGTTACTAATGTAATTAGAGCAGTAAAAATAAATGTTTAGTCATACCCGTGATATACAGTCTGATATACCACAGCTTTCAGCCAATCAGCATTCAGGGCTCGAACCACCCAGTTTATAACTTGTCTTAACTTCCCAAACTTATTATTCAGTTCTATTACAACTAATCTCTGCTCTATTACCTTGACTTGCTCAATGAAACACTGAAGTGCTGCCAGGCTCATTTGTCTGAGCCTCTCAGGGAAGTAACATTGTGACATGTCAATATTGTGGAAAGTGGAAAACTGACAACGTCAGTGTTGACTCGCCAGCTCAGCTGTAACTACTGATGTTTGTCTTGAAAACTTGGACTCAGAGTGCTTTGTAGGTATATTTCACTCAGAACACTACCCGTGACCACAGCTCGTTTGTTTTGTAACACGAGGTGGCATCATTCTAGCACACATTCATACCTTCGATTTCACAATACTTGTTTACTAGCTTAGGCTAGTAGTATATCACCTCTTCAGACAGGCACATGTATATGTATAGCCCTATACCCAGAGCCCTCTGGACCCCATCCAATGCCCAAATCTGTCCAGAGCTGCCTTCTTTGCCCCCCCCCCCCCCCCAACAATTCTCATGTTGTGCTTATGCTTGAGGAAAATATGCTGTGCAATCCCTTCCAGTCACATTCAGGTACACATTGACCCAAACCCATAAGTGATTGCAGAGTAGCAGTACCACAGGCCTCAGGGAATGGTCAAAGGCAGGGGTTGGAACCGATTCAGGGAACAGAAAAGCAGACAAAAAAAATTGAGGAAGGGAAACAGAACCAGGAACAAAAGTGATCTATATTCTTCCGGAACAGAACCGTTATTTTCTAACCTTGAGCCGGTTCAAATCAAGTCAAATGCATTTATATAGCCCTTCGTACATCAGCTGATATCTCAAAGTGCTGTACAGAAACCCAGCCTAAAACCCCAAACAGCAAGCGATGCAGGTGTAGAAGCATGGTGGATAGGAAAAACTCCCTAGAAAGGCCAAAACCTAGGAGGAAACCTAGAGAGGGACCAGGCTATGTGGAGTGGCTAGTCCTCTTCTGGCTGTCCCGAGTGGAGATTATAGTAGAACATGGCCAAGATGTTCAAATGTTCATAAATGACCAGCATGGTCAAATAATAATAATCACAGGCAGAACAGTTGAAACTGGAGCAGCAGCACGGCCAGGTGGACTGGGGACAGCAAGGAGTCGTCATGTCAGGTAGTCCTGAGGCATGGTCCTAGGGCCCAGGTCCCCCGAGAGAGAGAAAGAAAGAGAGAATTAGAGAGAGCATACTTAAATTCACACAGGACACCGGATAGGGCAGGAGAAGTACTCCAGATATAACACACTGACCCTAGCCCTACGACAAACTACTGCAGCATAAATACTGGAGGCTGAGACAGGAGGGGTCAGGAGACACTGTGGCCCCATCCGATGACACCCCCGGACAGGGCCAAGTAGGAAGGATATAACCCCACCCACTTTGCCAAAGCACAGCCCCCACACCACTAGAGGGATATCTTCAACCACCAATTTACCATCCTGAGACAAGGTTGAGTATAGCCCACAAAGATCTACGCCACGGCACAACCCAAGGTGGGGCGCCAACCCAGACAGGAAGATCACATCAGTGACTCAACCCACTCAAGTGACACACCCCTCCTAGGGACGGTATGAAAGAGCCCTAGTAAGCCAGTGACTCAGCCACTGTATTAGGGTTAGAGGCAGAGAATCCCAGTGTAGAGGGGAACCGGCCAGGCAGAGACAGCAAGGGCCGTTCGTTGCTCCAGAGCCTTTCCGTTCACCTTCACACTCCTGGGCCCAGACTACACTCAATCATATGACCCACTGAAGAGATGAGTCTTCAGTAAAGACTTAAAGGTTGAGACCGAGTTTGCGTCTCTCACATGGGTAGGCAGAACATTCCATAATAATGTTATTTTCTGTTACCAGAATATTCTTAATGTGTAGTATATAATTTCAGTTCCAACCCCTGGTCCGACCTCAAACATGTTGTCAAATACTGTTCAAGGGGTCACAAGATCAGAATGTTCCAAACAGTCAAAGTGTAAACAGTCAAAGAAAGTCAGTCAGTTTCACTCAGGTCGCTGTACTGTAAGGTTAGAATCGGGGCATCACAAATGGCAACATCCCGAACTCCAATAGTCCCTTTCGGTGGAGGGCGAGAGGATCAGCTGCAAATTTAGAACTGGTTTAGGGACATGACTGGAACAGTTGGTATCACTAAGCTCCAACTTAAGGAAAAGGTTAAGTCTATTCATAGCCATCTCACTGTTTGTATGCAATGTCTACTAATGTATGGGCCTGTATGGAAAAATTAACTGTAGTAGATTAAATGCAAGGTGGCTGCGATCCCCTTTCTCTTTTTGTTCCTGGCCCGTGTCCTATCTAACAATACTGCCCTACTGAGCAAAAAGGCAGTAACTGCTCATAGCGTGGAACTGAGGGGGGAAAAATGGCTTTTATTTACCTTTGTTTCACAGTAACCTTATGCAGTTACTGCTACTATGACACCCATTTTCTCCAAAACACAAGAGGCAGGATACTTGTCCACATGATTAAGCATGTATTTAATGTAAAAAAAAAAGACTAATTTTCAACCAAATTAGCAGTTACTGCCTTTTTGCTTGGTAGGGCAGAATAGTACAGCGAGAACTTGAATAAAACATACAAGGATACATAGGGCATTGTATGGATGATTAATTATCATAGTTAATATGCTTAATAAAGGTGTAGATAACGTCGCTACACCTGACATTAATTATTATTATGCGTTCACAGGATACAGATATGCTTTGGCAGGATCACTCTGATCTTGGACGTCATCAGAGGCCTGAGGAGGAGCTGGTGGGGGACACCTGGAGAGAAATCTGGAGGGATGGTGGACGCTCTTATGACCTTGCGAATAGAGAACTTGCACAGGATTTATCTGATCAGGTGGGACTCAGTCCGGAGGCTTATAAAATGTCCATATTTCATACATACCTGTACCCTTGGACTTGTTCTGAGACATCCTGGTTCAATTATGTTATAAAATGCAACATGTTGAAATGTAAGACATGGTGCACTTTGGGAAAGAGTAATGCTCCGGTTGCTTGAAACCAAATGAGTTTTCTATCCTGGCTGTGCGTCGTGAAGCAGGATAGAGTGTTTGGGGTAGATGAGGTGGAGATAGGAAGCAATCTTCCCATGTGTGTACAATAAGAACATGAACTGCAGGTTTCTGGGTTCTAACCCCAATCTCTTGCACTCCTATGGGTTAGAAGAGACCTGAAACTCTTGCTAATCCACTATACCTCATTTTGGGAACAGGGGCAGCCACATATCATTAAAAGGCATTTGCACTCATCAGTGGTGTATAGCTGGAGCATGAGTTTCCTTGACCCAAGGAGAAATACAGTCTAGTGAAACGAAATTAACATTTGATACCACACTACAAAACGTTTCAGATAAAGCCACGCTGTTCCAACTGTTGGGTTTTATCCTCTTGCCATAACATGTTCTGGAAAAGCCTAATCATTTCCACCATCTGTATCAGTTCAGCTCAGAAGAAAAGGAACCATTGTCAACATCCAGAACATCCAGGTAGCTCTCTGCTCACTCCTGTTCTCTTCTCAGTTTGCCAGCTTGGAAGCTCAGTCCTCAATGTCCTTCCAGGAATGTCTACGGCTCTTGGAAGACACCTTCCCTTTTGGAGAGGAGACAGAGGTACAGTTTCATTTGATGGTACTAGGGTAAGAGATGACCATTGATAGGTTTGTTGACCACAGGATAACCATTGTGATGTTTCTGTTTTTAGCTGTCAGACCCAGTTGGCGTAGATCGGAGGGAAGCCACCAGCGGAGAGGACCCAACCCCTGTCCGAGAGCTTCTCCTGTCCCCCCTGCTGTCCCACGAGGAACCATCTCTGGACTTGGAGCAGCAGTGGCATGATATTCTCGCCACCATGGAGCCAGAAGTAAGTTCTACGTGGTTTCTGATTTTTTTTTATCCCCTTCATAAACATAGTTTATTTAAAATGTCAAGAAGTGTATAAACGTTGAAATACCCTTGCCCTGAAAGTAATTCAAAATAAATGTAATCCAACTTCTGGTAATATTTTGGAAGGATATGGACCTTGGCAGAGCTGAAATGCAATCTGGATCTATTCAGAGTTCCAGCTTGATGGACCCCGTTCACCAGGATGTCAGCCTTCATCAGGCAATCCTGCCCGGAAGCAGCCAGGATAGTTACCCCTTCAACTCCAGCTTTGGGGGCAGTGTTCCCCTGGAGAACCCACTCCAGCCAGCCCTGCTCAGTCAGTCCTCCAGCGGACCTGATTTTGACCGTAACTTGACCTTTGGCCCATCTGACCTGACAGATAACACTCTTCCTTTGGCACTCAATGGCACAGTTGGCAACCCCATGGCTTCCATTCAGTCAAGCCTCTTTCTGGAGGAACCAGTCCTGCCTAGCCCACTCGGCTCCCTATTGGATGATGCCTTGCTGGATGAGATTAGTTTCCTGGACCTGGCTCTGGAGGAAGGCTTCAACCCAACACAGGCCTCCCAACTTGAAGAGCTAGACTCTGACTCTGGACTTTCTCTAAACTTCAGCCACAGCCCTGCATCCCCTAGCAGCTCGGAGGCATCCTATTCCTCTTCTTCATCCTCTTCATCATCTGACTCTTCTGTCTTTTCTGACGAAGGGGCTGTGGGCTACAGCTCTGACATGGAGGTTATTGTGACGCGAGAGGAAGGTGCCGTGGGAGGCTACTCCCCAAAAGTCCGTAACATGTGCAGCACAAGCTACCAGAAGCCTGGGCGTTTCAACAACCTCCCTTGGCTGGAACAAGTGGGCCACGACCATACCTACAACCAGCCAAGGGCCACCTCTCCCACGCAGGGAAAATCACATTACAGCAAAACCTATGAGCATGACATTTCCGATAAGCTTTGGGGCCGTGATGAGCGCCGGGCTCTCGCCATGAAGATCCCCTTCTCCAACGATCTCATTGTCAACCTGCCCGTGGAGGAGTTCAATGAACTTCTGACCAAGCATCGTCTCAGTGAGGCCCAGCTCAACCTGATCCGAGACATTCGCAGGCGGGGCAAAAACAAGATGGCCGCTCAGAACTGCCGCCGACGCAAGCTTGATGTCCTGTTTGAGCTCGAGGAGGGAGTAGAAGGATTATACCGCCACAAGGCCCGTCTGTTAAAGCAAAAGGCAGAGAACCTTCGCTCTGTCCGGGAAATGAAGCAGCGGCTCAGTGGTCTTTACCAGGAGGTTTTTTCCCGTCTGCGGGATGAGCAAGGAAGACCCTTGCCTGCCACTGACTACACCCTCCAATTTGGCAATGATGGACAGATCCTGCTTGCTACACGGAACGGTTCAGCCAGTGAACAAAACCGCAAGCCCCACAAGAAACAGAAGAACAGAAAAAAGTGAACTTTTGTTGGGTGTGCAGTTTGGTGTAGCACTCAAGGAGTCGCTTGACAAGGGGATGGCTGTAAAGATTAAATATCTCACAATAAGAGGGAACTGAAAAGGAAAGATGTAAGAGGAAACCTAAATCAGTTTTAATCTGCTCTGATAGTTTATTTGCTGGAAAGGACATGTAGCACAAATATGATCATGCAAGAATCTTGTGAACATCTTGGAAAAACAAAGGGAAAACCTGTCTCAGGGGCAAAATAACTGTTGGGAGAACCATGTCAGCCTTCCAAAGAAATACAGTACATAAAACACTAAGGTGACAAGGAGGAATGGCTCGCCTACGGCCTTCCGCCAACAGACACAAGACCGGGCTCTTGGCGCAATGCGGGCACATTGCTGTCCCAGTCTTCCAGTGCCTATATGTTGAGGGTAGGCCTAGGTTCCTTGAAGTCATCACTCACCAGACAGTTTTAGGTACACATCTAGTACCAGCTCAGAGCCCTCTTTGCCTCCAGAACAACCCAAACTCTTCGGGGCATGGATTCTACAACGTGTCGGAAACGTTTGTTGCTCAATTGGTATCAAGGAAAAACATTCCCCACACCGGCATGTACCAGGCAGGATGGGTCCACGGACTCATGCTGTTTATGCCAAGTCCTGACTGAGAGGAACTGAGATTCAACAGACCAGACAATGTTTTTCCAATCCTCAATTGTCCAGTGTTGGTGATGACATGCCCACTAGAGCCGCTTCTTGTTTTTAGCTAATAGAAGTGGAACAAGGTATGGTGTCTGCTGCAATAGTCCATCTGTGACAAGGATCAACAAGTTGTGCGTTCCGAGATGCCGTTCTGCACACAACTGTTGTACTGCAGCGTTATTTGCCTGTTTGTGGCCCACCTGTTAGCTTGCAGGATTCTTGCAATTCTCCTTCGACCTCTCATCAACGAGCCGATTTCACCCACAGGACTGCCGCTGACGATGTTTGTTTGTCGCACCATTCTCGGTAAACCCTAGACCCTGTTGTGTGAGAAGCACTGGAGGGTGGGAGTTTGAGATACTGGATCTGGTGAGCCTGGCGCTGAAGATCATACCATGCTCAGGTCACTTGTTGCCCATTCTAACATTCAATCAAATAGCAACTGAATGCCAATCTGCCAGCTTTACAAAGCAAGCCTCAGCAACAAGACTCCCTGTCTTGTCTGTAAGAGTTATACATTTTCATGAACAGGGTGGTGTACCTTTATAAATTGACCGGTGAGTGTATACCCAAGTAAAAAGGACAAGGGAGCCTGGTTGAGAACAAAAGGGAACCAAAAAGATTTGCACCAGTCTAAAGTGAACACAACACACAAGTTACCATTAACTGGTGCATTATGGCTGTCAGTGAAGGAGTTGGATAGTGCTTTTAGTAAAGCCTTAGTTACCCACACAGATATCTGTGGTTCTCAGGGGATGTGACATAATGCAGACAATGGTACAATGAAATTCAGGAAATAGACTGCTTTAAAGTACCTGAATATAATATCTACTCAGGGCCAGTGCCAACAATATTGTGTTAATGATATGGTTGTGGACTTTTATTTGTAACAAGTTGAAATTGAATGCCTTTATCACCGGTATCATACTAGAATATAACTTAATGCTGCATAAAATAACACAGCATTGTCATAAATGTTAAAGTCAAATTTATGAAATGCCACTACAAGTACTGAGATTGTGGCTTCACTACTTTTATGCTTTGTCAAGTGTCCAATATCAACATAAAAAAGTACTTTAAAAAATATGTATATATATATATTTAAACCCTGAATTGGGTGCTATATGGTATTATTGGTTTTAAAAGAACAATATTGTGTTTTAGGAAGTTCTCACCCCATTCTGTTTCATACTTTTGAGTACTTGCTGGCAACCAAGGGATGTTACTTTTGGGTGAATAAAACATTTGAACATCTTTTATGATCCCTTTTGCCTTGACGGTTGAGTGATATTACTAATACTACTTATACGTACTAAAGAATTACAAGTTAACTCGTTTCATCAAATTATATGAAACACCATTGTTAACAAAAAACATTTATTGTCCAAAAACATGTATACAAGTAAAAGTAACCACTGCAAATGGTGACATTGATTGAAAGCAAGAAACATGCAACGAGATGTATCTTCAGTAGACACGAGAAAGAGTCAGACAAAATAACTAAAAGGTTACATATGAGCCACTTGTCTAGGATATACTGTATATATATAAATCTTCCGGTCTAGTATATTAGAAAAGATATACAGCCCTCTTAGACTTGTAATGTTAAAATGAGCAATAAAATGCCAATGCAAAATCAATCCAAGGCAACAGGCTCTATACCAGGGCTGTAAAACCCCTGGTACAGGTGGTTGTCTTCAGTACCTCAACATTTAAAATGTTAATCACGATTAATCAGTTCAATCAATTAACACTTTAATTCAAGCTATTGTTAGCTGTGATTAAATCAATTACTTAACAATTTGCGATTTTTTTTTTTTTTTTTTTAAGAAGAGGAATATTCAGATGCAGTAGAGCAGTGAACAATTCTGCAATTAAGCCAGTGATAGCTAAGCCCCACAAACCAAACACAAATATAATCCACCCACCTCTGAGGGTGTCAGATGTTTAACATAACCCACTCACCTCTGAGGGTGTCAGATCTTTAATTGGCAGCTCATTTTAATATAACAGGTCCAGACTGGGCGAGTATTAACATCAGAGCTCAAAGGTAAAGTCTGAAAGTAGAATTAGCTTAGTTGGAGAGGCCATCATGATCTGGTCTTGCGATTTCTTGGGCAGGAGGCCCATCTTTTTGTCAGATGTGTGAGATTGATAAGTTGCTAGATTGGTCTATATTCACGTGGGCTGTCAACACCTTGAATATATTTACTTTACACTATAAACAGGTCACCATAAAACCGTTGTGTTTACTTTGAATCACAATATACACTACCTAGGGACCAGTCATTATTTAAAACAGGGGTTAAGTAAAACAGAGGCATGTGCATAGACCAGGGCATTCCAACCCTGTTCCTGGAGAGGTACTCTCCAATAGGTTCCTGTTTTAATTGACCCGATTCAGCTTATCAACCAGCTAATTATTACAATCAGGTGCACTAGATTAGAGTTGGAGCAAAAATATAAAGGACTGTAGCTCTCTCGGTACAGGGTTGGCGAGCCCTGGCATAGACACTACATTTACCTCTGTGTATACCTCTTGGGAGAGATTTGACACTTGCATTACTGGCTTGTGTTGGTTGCATTGCAAGAAAACACTTTGTCCATCCCATCTTCACAATCACAGCCAACCATAGTCATTGACTGGGCCCAACCCTTCCCACCCCCTTAATCCAAATATTTACAGTGCAGTTTGATGGCAATGCCAAACCTCCTAAAAGCCCCAATCACCTCAAGGAAGCCTGTGAATGGTGAGCATGTACTGCACATGGGAAGAGCTCGACAAGAAAGCGGGACAGACTACTTGGACGTTATAGTAAATAAAAGCTTTCCACCAAAGATGAATCTGAGTGAAAGCCCGTCTTTCGCATCTTTGTCTGTAGCTTCTTACTTATTGCCGGTTTTCCGAGAGTATGTTATCTGACAGGAAAGTGGATCACACCAATCAAGTTTTATTAGCCATGGGTACGAGCCTACAAACAACCCAGGTTACATAGGTCATACTGGTGCTCTACAACAAAGTGAGTTGCTCCATACCAGGGATTCTGTGTAGTAATAGCCGGCTTTTGGCAGATTAAAAAGAAGTGAAATGCCGATAAATAAAATTGCCGCCGGCCAATTCTCTGTGAGAAAAAAAAAAATCGAATTGAAAAATAATGCTTTTTAGCCTATTCATTGATGGAAATACCAGTCGATGCAAATACATATGGCCGGTCAAGATTATCAGTCTATAGGTTCATTTGCATAATTTGGTCTAATTAAATTGCCGTTTGTGTATTTTCGTTAGTCTTCATGCATCTTATCACATGCACACAGCATAGAGATGCAGAGCCTAATTTGAGCTGAAAATCTGTCAGAACAGAGGAGCTGCTGGTACAGCTTCTCAAACAGCGTGTTCCTTGCTGCTGGAGTCAAACGTGCTTTTACAAGCCCAATCATTGCACAACTAAATGCAATCGTGTGTTGAAATAAGATGATGGCCATCATTAAAAATAGCTACTATTTAATTTCTTAACTGGCAATAGAAGCACCCTTATTTTAAGTGCCCAGGCAACAATATGCAGGCTTCAGCGCGTCACACACCACTTAGCAATGAAATGGAGGGAGTATGCATTTAAAAAAAAAAATCTTAATTGTTTGAAACCTGAATGTTTTACTTCATATTATGAGGCATGTCTTCCCTTGCTTCAAAGTAGCCGAGCCAACATTCGACCGTAGAAACGTAAAGGCAATTTAGAGTTCCATATGCCATTGAAACCAGCAGCCTATTTCTCTCATTTTCTATTGGTTTTCAAATCAACTTTCTATCATTGTCCAGTATTGAAAGGCACAATCCTAGTCATATTAGCAACCCATGCTAGTTGTTGCATCTTTAGATTAAGAGGGGAGATCAAATGGATATTTTTTTATCCCATGAAACCACTCACAACAGTGTTTTCTTGCCAATTACATTACGGGACAAACATTCGCGAAGTGTGAAGAAATAATATTTGATCAACATTTTAAGCTAAACGTTCTGATCAGTAGCATCAGCCTCGTTGCTTTAACGTTTCTGTTTTGTTTTATGTAGCCTAGGCCTACTGGTTGTATGAATTTGGGCTCTATCGTCCCACAACTGTCCCAGAGTGTTTGGAGGAGACCATTTCTTTCTCGCACAGAACAACAAGCTGACCAATAAATAGGTTTATTGTTCCACTGTGGGGGATAGTAGACTGACATAGGTAGGTGATTTTTGCTGTTTGTTACTCGTCTTGTTGGCTGAGGACAAGTACACGTAGACAGTTCTAACATCTTCAAAGTGCGCATTGGAATTCGGTAAGGATGCACGCCGTTGCATCCTCGATTTGCATGTTCTTTTTTAGATGAATCACCATCATGTAAAAGTGATTTCTGTCATTCGGAGCACCATGGCTGTACGCCCTAAGCAGGTTACGCACACAATTCATATGGGTGGGGAAAATGTCTCAAATGTCCGGGGTAAATTAAAATGCTGCCAGTCAAATGTCCAGCACCACATTTTCCTAACAGAAACCCTGCTTCACACCATTGTTCACAACTCTATTCACCTATGTGTAACACTTAAAGACCAGAATCTAGGTTAACTCCAGTCTGAACATCCAAAACACTCAAATAGAATCCTTCTTAGATCGCTCTCGTAACCAAATAAAACCACAACTATTTACACATTATATGATAATGATATGGCAAGGGAGGGCAGGTGCCAACACTTAAAACATCGAAAGAGAGAAAATAAAGCACTGCAAGTTGCTCGATGAGGGATGTGTTGAACAAGATAATGTTCTGACGAGAAATCAACTTCAACATTTCACACAGGAAAACTGGAAATTAAGATTGGCTATTTCAATCGAATTAGCGGAGAACGTTTGCTGGATCATGTTTTGGAATCTGACCCTTCCATTTTGTAAACTCAGCTGCTGTAGTGATACCTCGCTCACTCAAAAGTGTATCTCGACAAAAGCTTTTCTGAGGCGAAGCTACAGTAAGAGGAGCTGGTGATTTTAAAGCAATTCAGTGCTCAGGGACTGAAAACTACATATCCCATGGTCCTAGCTGATAAGACCCAAAAGAGAGGCCTGATAAAGTGATCTTGAGACTTGTGAGTTCTATTTACCCATGGCCCCCAACCCACCTCCTTGACAAGTCTTCCCATCATCCCCACCCATCTGTCAACCTCTGTTTTAGTTTCAACAGTCCGGGTTTGTAGAATGAAGCTTTTGAAACAAATCAGCTTCTCTGTCCCTCCCCACCACTCTAAACCCCACCCTCTGTACCCCCTTCCCCTTCATCCTGGACCTGTGGCTAGTTCTTATCATCCTTCTTCTCTTCCTCCTCAGTGGGGTAGGAGTGCCATGTCAGGCGCTCCTCGTAGAAGGATATGACCACCTGTGGACATTTAATGTTGGCCTCCTTGGCCGGCACCAGGTCCGCCTCATCACTGTTCTTCCTGTGGAGACAGAATTTAAGGGTGAAGCCACTTAAACCAGTTGTATGTCCCACTCTCCCGGTAACGTATAGCGGAAAGAGTCAAAATCCCAATGCTGCCCAGAACTCACCATTTCATGAGGAACATCAGCTCTCCACTGGAGTCTGTGGCTCCAATGATCCGTTCGGGGTCAAGTCCACGAGCAAAGCCTCTGGGCTTCTCTGCCTGGAAGAATGATAGATAAGGAGAGCGATGGAGAGAAGGGGGAGAAGGTTCAGTACAGGACTACTTTCACAGTCTATAGTTTCAGGCATGTTCTTTAATATTGAAGCGAAGTACAGGCTCTCACCTCATCTTTCCTTTTCTTGGGCCTGCCTTCTTCACCCCCTGCCTCTGTGTCAGACTCACCAGCTTTCCTCTTGCCACCAGACTCTTTCTTGTAACTTTCTTTTTTGTTATGATGATTCTGCATGTACTCAGCAATCAGGTCAGGGCAATCCAGGTTGTCCTGTGGTTCCCATGTATTGTCCTCACTGTGGTAAACAAAAGGTCAATTTATACCTGGGCTACAACCATCAGATTCCGTTTCACCCCCCCACAAAACATCCAATTTTGTTGTTGTTTTATATAAAAAATGTGCTTTGTTTGGAGTGAAAAATTGAAGAACTGGGAAGGGGGGGGGATTAACGGAATTAGGTAAAAAAAATAATCATCATTTTTAGAGGGCCCTAAAGGAGCCTACGCAAACTTTTGTCAGGAGCTGAAGTTGGGTGATGTAGCCCAGTTCCATAATCTTTCCCAGCTGGTGAAGTTGGTGGCCCCTCTAATCGGGAAGCAAGACACTAACTTCAAAAGACAGCATTTCTGCGATTCCTGGCAACTGGCGAGCGATAGCTGTCCTAATGTTTAAATGTTTGATATTAGATTGTCACGGTGCCTAAGAGAGAACCATGAAGACAAGTAAAAGCTAGCCAGCTGACTATGTATGCTCATTTGCTAGCCACACAAAACATGTAAACAATATGTTAGCTAGCATTATTTAAAATGTTTCTTGCAGCTATATTTCTAATGTTTGGTGTTGGCCAGCATGTGGGCATACATAGCCAGCTGGCTTCATGGTTGACTTTTTCTCACAATGCCCATATAATGTTCTGAGCTCTTAAATGCTAAATAAAACACAAGTGTATCTGTTAGCTAGTTAAGTTTGCAGCTAGCTGGGTTGTTTTTTTTTACCCCTTTTTCTCCCCAATTTCATGGTATCCAATTATTGTAGTAGCTACTATCTTGTCTCATCGCTACAACTCCCGTACGGGCTCGGGAGAGACGAAGGTTGAAAGTCATGCGTCCTCCGATACACAACCCAACCAGCCGCACTGCTTCTTAACACAGCGCACATCCAACCCGGAAGCCAGCCGCACCAATGTGCCGGAGGAAACACTGTGTACCTGGCAACCTTTGGTTAGCGCGCACTGCGCCCGTCCCGCCACAGGAGTCGCTGGTGCGCGATGAGACAATGACATTGGTAATCAATGTCTTTGTGCAGGTGAGACCTACAAGAGCCTGTCCTTCCAATTTTGTATTGGACATGCAACAGTCTCTAAAATGATTCCAGAGACATGCAAAGACTCTTCCTAGAGCTGGCCGCCTAGCCAAACTGAGCCATCGGGGGAGAAGGGCCTTGGTCAGGGAGGTGACCAAGAACCCAATGGTCACTCTGACAGAGCTCTAGAGTTACTCTGTGGAGAATTTTCCAGAAGGACAACCATCTCTGCAGCACTCCACCAATCAGACCTTTAAGGTAGAGTGGCCAGATGGAAGCCACTCTGCAGTAAAAGGCATGACAGCCAGCTTGGAGTTTGCCAAAAGGCAACAAGACTCAGACCATGAGAAACAAGATTCTCTGGTCTGATGAAACCAAGATTTAACTTTTTGGCCTGAATGCCAAGCGTCACAGCTGGAGGAAACCTGGCACTATCCCTACAGTGAAGCATGGTGGTGGCAGCATCATGCTGTGGGGATGTTTTTCAGCGGCAGGGACTGGGAGACTAGTCAGGATCGAGGCAAAGATGAACGAAGCGAAGTACAGATAAATTATTGATAAACCTACTACAGGGTGATCAGGACCTCAGTGAAGTGAAGGTTCTCCTTCCAACAGGACAACAACCCTAAGCACACAGCGAAAACAACACAGGAGTGGCTTCGGGACAAGTCTCTGAATGTCCTTGAGTGGCCCAGCAGGAGCTCGGACTTGAACTCAATTGAACATCTCTGGAGAGAACTGAAAATAGCTGTGAAGCAACGCTTACCATCCAACCTGACAGAGCTCGAGAGGATCTGCACAGAGGAATGGGAAACACTCCCCAAATACAGGTCTGCCTAACTTGTAGTGTCATACCCAAGAAGAATCAAGGCTGCAATCACAGCCAAAGGTCCTTCAACAAAGTACTAAGTAAAGGGTCTGAATACTTAAGTAAATGCGATATCAGTTTGTTGATTTTGTATACATTTCTAAAAACACGATTTTGCTTCATCAAGTAACAAAATATGGAAAAAGTAAAGGGGTCTGAATACGTTCCGAATGCACTGTACTTTGCCAACCACTGGCAAGTGTTCCACACGACCACTCGTCTTAAGACAGAGACCGTGGAAACCATTGTTGACCTTGCACAACATGCTCTGTGAGGAAAACGGAAACCAATATGCCCGGCCAACCAGAGGGCCCAGGGGGTATGACAAATCCTGTTGCATGGTGACAAAACCCGCAGCTACACTACCCCATGGGTACCAATAAAGAGATTCAAAATTATAAACCAATAAATGTACACAGGATTGTATGTAATGTATGCCAACTTCATTTATATATGTGACTGGCATTACAAGCATTAAATTCTTCACTCACTCTGAGAAGCCTTTCCATTTGAGCAGAAACTCAACGCGTCCCTTTACCACCCGTCGGTCCAGCACCTTCTCCACCACATATTCCTCCTCCTCTTCCTCTACCACCTCCTCCACCTTCTTCTTGGTCTGCTTCTTGCCTGCTGTTGCCGCCAACTTGACCTCTTCCTTGGGGGGCTCTGGTGAAGGGGAGGAGTGCAGAACAGTTTGGTTAGACTTCATAGACTTTGTTCACGGCTATAAATCCCCATGATTATGGTCACACTTCACTACGGTCAGGTTGAGTCAGATTACACAGGTGGGAATCGTCCCAAAGACATTTGTTGGGCTTGCTTTGCCAATCAAAATACAAATGATGTCTTTTCTGCAATTAAGCAGCAGTTCCAGCATGGCAACCTCATGGATGCAAACTGGTGAGGGCCCAAAAAGGTGACTTAAAAATAAAAAAAATTGCATTGAAACATGCAAAAACAAAATCCCTGCTCGGAGGAAGGCAGGTTTTAACTAATTAAACAACAAAGAATATGATCTACATGATCAGTCTCTAAAATAAAGTGGTTAATGTGAACCTAACTCACAGCTAAAACATGTAAAGAACGCAATCCAATGTTATTTGTTGCCTAGACTTTACCGCAAATGACACGCAAGACTTGAGAAAAAAACAATACAGTAATATTGCAGTTAGCCATGACAGCCTTTATAATAGAACACTTGTGACCACACACCTATATTGCATTTGGGGGAAAAACATCTTAAAGTAGAAATAGAATGAAACAAACAGGCATTCTATTTTTGCTCTATTATATTGGCCACTATAGTAGATGATCAAGTGCACAAGGCTACATGTGTGCAAAAATGACATTCATTGAGTTAAAAAAATATATATAATCCCCCCTCACTCACACACACGTTACTGGCAAGTTGAACACAACAAAAGCAATATATTTGGGCTACATTGCACATCATACACTTTCTGCATGTGGACATTTGTTCTACAATGTGCCAGAAAAAGTGAGAAAGAGGGAAAGTGTGTGGTGTTCCTTTCACATCTATAGTGGCATCCAGCTTAAGCCAGGCCCAGCTACACTTGATCCCTGAATCCACTTGTTTAACGAGCAATGCCTCAATCTCACCTAATTCTCGCATTCTGAAAATTAACCACATACTGTAGAGGGAAAACATATGTTAACAGATAGTGGTTAGTTTGTTAACATTTCACACAGATTACCAGGGTCCAGTAAGCAACGTTAACACAACGTGAGGAACGGCAAGGAGTCGTAAACCAGTTAATACTATAGCGAATTGGTTAGGTTACTAATGTTAGCTCATCTGATGTTGTTGACTTTATTAGCCAGCTCACTTTCACACATTAAACTCAATTATTTGATCAGTTAAATTGGCTAATGTTGCTCAACATTTATCTGGCCAGCTAACAGAGAATTTGATCCAGCTAGCAAAATACTTAACAATGCTAATAATACTTGTTCCACCCCACTTTCTACCTCACCTCAAACTTTCCAAATGCCAGTTGGTTTCTACAGATAGTCTAGTCTATCCCAAAAAAAGAATAACCAAGGTTTCTCAAACTATAAATCCACCTCTAGCTTGGACCAAAATGTTAAAGAGCTGGACTGCACTAGAGGTCGACCGATTAAATCGGAAAGGGAAGATTAATTAGATCCAATTTCAAGTTTTCATAACAATCGGAAAATCTGTATTTTTGGACACTTTTTTTTACACCTTTATTTATCCTTTATTTAACTAGGCAAGTCAGTTAAGAACACATTCTTATTTTCAATGACGGCCTAGGAACGGTGGGTTAACTGCCTTGTTCAGGGGCAGAATGACAGATTTTTACCTTGTCAGCTCGGGGATTCAATCTTGCAACCTTACAGTTAACTAGTCCAACACTCTAACCACCTGATTACATTGCACTCCACGAGGTGACACGAATGCAGTAAGAAGCCAAGGTAAGTTGCTAGCTAGCATTAAACGTATCTTATAAAAAACAATCAATCACAATCACAAGCTAAACTAGTAATATCATCAACCATGTGTAGTTATCTAGCTTGTCCTGCGTTGCATATAATTGATGCGGTGCGTATTCGCAAAAAAAAGACTGTCTTGCTCCAATGTCTACCTAACCATAAACATCAATGCCTTTCTTAAAATCAATACACAAGTATATATTTATAAACCTGCATATTTAGTTAATATTGCCTGCTAACCTGGCTCGTTGCAAACTCTGAAGACTATTTCTTCCGTACAAAGACAGCCAACTTCGCCAAATGCGGGATGATTTAACAAAAGCGCATTTGCGGGGAAAAAAAGCACAATCGTACCATAAACATCAATGCCTTTCTTAAATCCAATACACAGAAGTATATATTTTTTAAACCTGCATATTTAGCTAAAAGAAATCCAGGTTAGCAGGCAATATTAACCAGGTGAAATTGTGGTCACTTCTCTTGCGTTCATTGCATGCAGAGTCAGTGTATATGCAACAGTTTGGGCCGCCTAATTTTCCAGAATTTTACGTAATTATGACATAACATTGAAGGTTGTGCAATGTAACAGGAATATTTAGACTTATGGATGCCACCCGTTAGATAAAATACGGAACAGTTCCGTATTTAACTGAAAGAATAAACGTCTTGCTTTCGAGATGATAGTTTCCAGGTTCGACCATATTAATGACCTAAGGCTCGTATTTCTGTGTGTTATTATGTTATAATTAAGTCTATGACTTGATAGAGCAGTCTGACTGAGCAATGGTAGGCACCAGCAGGCTCGTAAGCATTCATTCAAACAGCACTTGTGTGCGTTTTGCCAGCAGCTCGTTGATGTGCTTCAAGCATTGCACTGTTTATGACTTCAAGCCTATCAACTCCCGAGATTAGGCTGGTGTATCCGATGTGAAATGGCTAGCTAGTTAGCGGGGTGCGCGCTAATAGCGTTTCAAATGTCACTCGCTCTGAGACTTGGAGTGGTTGTTTCGCCGCAGTATTTGTGGAGCAATGGGTAACGCTGCTTCGAGGGTGGCTGTTTTCGATGTGTTCCTGGTTCGAGCCAAGTAGGGGCGAGGAGAGGGACAGAAGCTATTCTGTTACACTGACAATACGGAAGTGCCTATAAGAACATCCAATAGTCAAAGGTATATGAAATACAAATCGTAGAGAGAGAAATTGTCCTAAAATTCCTATAATAACCACAACCTAAAACTTCTTACCTGGGAATATTGAAGACTCATGCTAAAAGGAACCACCAGCTTTCTTTGTTCTCATGTTCTGAGCAAGGAACTTAAACGTTAGCTTTTTTACATGGCACATATTGCACTTTTACTTTCTTCTCCAACAGTGTCTTTTTTTTTTGCTTTAATTAAACCAAATTGAACATGTTTGATTATTTATTTGAGGCTATATTGATTTTATTTATATATTATATTAAGTTAAAATAAGTGTTCATTTTGTATTGTTGTAATTGTCATTATTGCAAATAAAATATATATTTTTTAAATAATGCAAAATAATTTAAAACAAATCGCCCGATTAATCGGTATCGGCTTTTTTCGGTCTTCCAATAATTGGTATCGGTATTGGCGTTGAAAAATCATAATCGGTCGACCTCTAGACTGCACCGTTGAAAAAGTAAAGGCCACAATGTCCCTTGTTCAGGACCCTGTCTTTCAAAGATAAGTTGTAAAAATCCAAATAACTTCACAGATCTTCATTGTAAAGGGTGTAAACACTGTTTCCCATGCTTGTTTAATGAACCACAAACAATTAATGAACATGCACCAGTGGAACGGTGGTTAAGACACTAACAGCCTACAGACGGTAGGCAATTAAGGCCATAGTTATGAAGGGCAATAAATTGCAATGTCCGTACTGTGAGACGCATAAGACAGCGCTACAGGGAGACAGGATGGACAGCTGATCGTCCTCGCAGTGGCAGACCACGTGTAACAACACCTGCACAGGATCGGTACATCCGAACATCATACCTGCAGGACAGGTACAGGATGGCAACAACAACTGCCCGAGTTACACCAGGAATGCACAATCCCTCCATCAGTGCTCAGACTGTCTGCAATAGGCTGAGAGAGGCTGGACTGAGAGCGTGTAGGCCTGTTGTAAAGCAGATCCTCACCAGACATCACTGGCAACAACATCGCCTATGAGCACAAATCCACCGTCACTGGACCAGACAGGACTGGCAAAAAGTGCTCTTCATTGACGCGCCGCGGTCTTGTCTCACCAGGGTTGATGGTCGGATTTGCGTTTATCGTCGAAGGAATGAACGTTACACCAAGGCCTGTACTCTGGAGTGGGATCGAGGTGGAGGGTCTGTCATGGTCTGGGGCGTTGTGTCACAGGATCAGACTGAGCTTGTCATCATTGCAGACAAACGTAACGCTGTGCGTTACAGGGAAGACATCCTCCTCCCTCATGTGGTACCCTTCCTGCAGGCTCATCCTGACATGACCCTCCAGCATGACAATGCCACCAGCCATACTTCTCGTTCCGTGCGTGATTTCCTGCAAGACAGGAATGTCAGTGTTCTGCCATGGCCAGCGAAGAGCCCAGATCTCAATCTTACTGAGCATGTCTGGGACCTGTTGGATCAGAGTGAGGGCTAGGGCCATTCCCCCAGAATCGTCCGGGAACTTGCAGGTGGAAAATCTGGTGCAGTCCATGAGGAGGAGATGCACTGCAGTACTTAATGCAGCTGGTGGCCACACCAGATACTGACTGTTACTTTTAATTTTGACCCCCCCCCTTTTGTTCAGGGACATATTATTCCATTTGTTAGTCACATGTCTGTGGAACTTGTTCAGTTTATGTCTCAGTTGTTGAATCTTGTTATGTTCATACAAATACTTACACATGTTAAGTTTGCTGAAAATAAATGCAGTTGACAGTGAGGATGTTTTTTTTTGCTGAGTTTATGATTCATGGATATCTGATATCTGAAGACAAACGAGATTGTGTAAAGGATGATGATCAAAGTAAACAGTAACAGATGAGTGCATAGTTGACAAATGTGTGTAGAGGGTGGACACAATGCAGTACATATTAGGCTGGGTAACACTGTTGGGAGTTGCGCAAGACGTGAAAAGTAGCGTTGGTTTGTTGTCTTCCTATATTGAACACAGACCCATCTACAATTTGATCAATTATAAACATTTAAAAATACCTGAAGTTGTATTTCAAAAGTAGTTTGAAATATTTTGGCATAATATAGGCAACATTTGAAATATTTTGTAGTGACGTTGCGTTTTTTGGAAGCTCTTTTTTTTCTGGATCAAACACGTCAAATAAATGGACATTTGGATATATATGGACGGAATTAATCGAACAAAGGGATCAATTGTGATGTTTATGGGACATATTGGCGTGCCAACAAAAGAAGCTCGTCAAAGGTAATGCATGTTTTATATTTTATTTCTGTGTTTTGTGTAGCGCCTACAGGGTTGAAATATGCTACCCTCTTTGTTTACTATTGTGCTATCATCAGATAATAGCTTATGCTTTCCCTGAAAAGCCTTTTTAAAATCTGACATGTTGGCTGGATTCACAACGAGTGTAGCTTTAATTGACTATCTTACATGTGTGATTTAATGAAAGTTTGATTTTTTTTTTACAATTTTTTAAATTTTATTTGCCGCACTGCATTTTCCCTGTTTTTTTTGCCGAAGCGGGACGCAACCGTCCCCTATTCCATTAGAAGTTAACTGACTTGCCTAATTAAAGGTTACACACACACGCATACACTGACCAAAAAGTTATTTTGTTGGCATTTGCATATATCCCCATTACTAGTAAATCATCATCAAAACTTGCTATGTTGTTCAGTCATTTCATTCTCAACCAGGATTTCTATGGAACAGCGTTTGGGTCTTTGCATGTCAAAAAAGATACGTCAAATAACCCTAATTGACGTGTCAAATAAGCTTGTTGACCAATCAGGACCTGAATATGACTGCATGTCACATAATAATTTAACATGTTCATAGTTTTAGTTCTTACACTATCACTCGTATTTCATGTCACAACGATTCATCGATACGTATGCTATGATGCTGGTAAAGTTGTCTCGCACATCTACAGTGCTGGTCATTAAAAAAGCTAGCTAGCTCACGGATTTAAACAATGTTCTTCCCCAAAAACATATCAAAATGACACTCTGTTTCAGTAGCTATAGTTAGCTAACTATATAGCTAGGTGTCATCTAAAATAACCCTAATTTATAAGACCGTTCTTATTTGATCCATCTATGTGAAGCTAACCACACAATAAGGATTAACCACAATAGTGGACTTTGCGGTTTGCCTTCAAAATAAAAGTTACTGACAGTGATGCAAATGCATACAAATAGTAGAATTATGCCATAATTGAATAGATCATGCTAAACGAGGTTGGAATGTTGTTATATAAACCAAAAGACAATTTGTTAATTTGACAAAAATCTGTTTAAATCACACAATGTATTATACTTTAGAGTGGCATTGGGGGCATACATATTTCACTGTACAGCCTTACCTATGGATTGTGGATCAATGACATGAGGTATCAGTCTACTCAGTGACACTGAGAGAGCATTAAGCATCGTAGTTCTTATTGCAGGACTGAAAAAAAACTGTGAATTGAGACAGATTTCTTGTCAACCTATGTGTATTGAACACTATTCCTGAGGAAAAACAATACTGCCTTGGAGTCTGATAACTGAGGAGGACATTGGGAAAAAATATATTGGGTATAGAGTAGCCGGTTACCCCATTTCATTAATCCACAATCCTTAAGTAAAGCTGTACAGTGCAGTATGAACGTCAATACACACAATAGATTGACTGTGGAGGGGATTTCACACAGTCACAGTCACGCAATAAGAGCTACAACGCTAATATTTGAGTAAAACCTTCACAGTTGGGTTCTGTGGGTGTCAGCAAGTAGACTGATAACCCATTTAATTGCTTCACATTCCAACCTTGTTTAACATTATCTAGTCTAAATATGGCATGAATCCACCATCTGCATCACTTTCAAATAGGTACTTTTACTTTGAAGGCAAACTGCAAATTCCACTATTGTGCCTAATCCTTATTGTGGCTAACTTTACAACACATAACCCGGTCAGGTTGAGCCTCACTAGCCAGATGAAGCTAGCTGGCTGCTTATAACGTTAGCTTTGGGCAACAGGGTTAAGTAGCTGGCAAGCTATTGTTTATTTTCATGAACTGAAGTTCAATTTTAATAAGCGAACAACAATACTTACAAGGATACCGAAATCATTGCTAAGAATAGCGAAAATGACTGCAGTTTCTACTGTTCATTGTTTTCAGACTGGTTGTATTGGTGCTAGCTAGGTACCAAGCTAAAGCTAAGCTAGCTACCCCAGAAGTTGCGGTTGAACAAATAATGCTTTTTTACTAACGCGATATTGTAAACACATCATTTCGTGGCCGGTGTTTGCAGACTTTTCTGTACAGCTTTGACAGTGCTACTGATAGTAGTGGTGGCGCTTGGCTTGCACTTGCAAATTTAGAACACACAACATTCTATAATAGAACTGTTATTTGACTTGTCAAATCAAAAGCTTATTTAACAAGTCAAATAGTGTTATTGTCAAACAGTGTTATTTGACGCATATCTTTTCTGACACGCAAAGACCGAAACCGCGTTCCACAGTATGTTGTGAAGCAAATAGCAGTGACACTATTACTGTGTAACTCCGGTAGGGCAACATCTGAACAATAGCACACTTGGTAACAATGTGTACCGGTGCTCGACCAGTCACGAAAGGCAACATCACCCACGACAGAGAACGGTTGATTGTCAAGAGCAATGAGTTCCATTATCTTGGCATTAATGGATTTTGCCTTTGAGTGGTCTCGCTGAAATCTTCTTACTCTTTCAAATTGTTGTCTGCTCGATCCACACAGCAGACATTGTGGGCTAGGTCAGGAATGCTGTGTTGCAGGTTCAGCGCAAAATTTTACGTTGCGTCATGTACCTAAGTTATATAAATATGCATGTCAGCTTTGACATCAGTTTTTCACATTGGCGTTAAACTAGACATTGGGCCGATACCGATGTCATTTCTAGCTAATATCGTCCGATTCCGATATGTTCACCGATATATCGGGCATCCCTAATTTAAATTATTTATTTGAAAATGTTTTAATAGATTTGAATATTTGTAGCTACTTAAGTAAATACCGGCAGCCAACTTGTGCAACACATTGGGAGAAAAATAACATTGCGTTCATTTCAGCTGTCACATTATTATGATGCTTACGTTAGTCCCCAGTCACCTGGTGTTTGTTTACAAGCACACAAAGACGAGAGACCGGAGCCTTGAGTCACTCACTGTCGTACATTATGCGCCAGGTGATATAATATATATGAAATTCACAGCTAAATGTTTGCCAACTAGATATCTTATAACTATTAAGGGCTCCCGAGTGGTGCAGCGGTCTAAGGCACTGCATCTCATCTCAGAGGCGTCATTGGGAGTCCCATAGGGTGACGCACAATTGGTCCAGCATTGTCCGGGGTAGGCCGTCATTGTAAATAGTCATTTGTTCTTAACTGACTTGCCTAGATAATAAATAAAAAGGTTACATTTTTTTCTATGTATGAAAAATAAAATGTGCTAAATGCTCTGCAGTTTTGCAATTGGTTTACTAATTCAGTAGCTTGTTAGCTATCTAGCTAAGTGGTTAGATTCTTCCAAAATCAAGCATTCACTTGTTAACAGCAGAGAATCCCCTCCTGGATCAAGAAACCTAATATTTGTTATACGTGTGCAGCAAACTGTGTATCATTTGAGTTACTTGTATAGTTTAGGTCAGAAACTGTACAAAATGTTTTCAATGCGCTTGTTAGCAGTTAGTTAGCATTCTCTATGGAATGTACTTGTTAGTATTGCTAACCTTCAGATTACAGAGTATCAGTGGGGTTTGAAAACAGCGGCCCTTGTGTTCAGTGTCGGTATACCGAATATCCCAGTATGGCACAAGGTCGGTATAAAGGTATGACCATCTGGATAGCGCCCAAGCCTAGCACATATCCCCCTAATCTTGTCATGGTGGGCAACCAAGTCAGAGAGAATCCTCTGTATGCCCCACGCAAAAAATATTGAGGTAATTCCTGTTCTTGAGCAGAAGCGCTTGTTTAGGTTCAACTTCTGAAGAATGACGCAGGCTACATTACATATTCAAGAATTGGAGGTGAGTAGGAATGCAGAGGGAAAGATCTCAATTGCATAATCTTTGCATCCTCTCTCCTTCTCAAAACCCATTGGATGAGAAGGCCAGTGGTCTCTCCCCTCTGACATTATCCTCCAATGGGTTTTGCGAAGGAGGCGAGGAGAGGACGCGAGCATTATGCAATTGAGATCTTCCAGAGGTGATTTCCACATGGAGTGGAGAAACAGCAACAAATATGGCACTGACAGCTGTCAGTGTAGCTAGCTAGCATGATAGCCTTATCTAGCTAGCTAATGTTATCGGTTGTTGCTAGGTCTTTAACTACACCGTATTCAAAAGATTAGCCAAGTGGCTAGGGCTGGTTCTGGATTTGTCATAAGCATTTAGAGAAAGAAACCACTATCTTTGACTTCGCCATCTATTGTTGTCTGCAATGTTCTGGAATTTTCCATAAAATTGTGACTGCTGAGCTACCATAGAAAGTTTTAAGTTGAAGCTCCTTTAATATGAATAACAATGAAAGGTTTAGAGACATGTTTTTCTATATTGTAATGGACACGGACAGTGCAATATTTGGTTGGTGGGCTGCAAATCAGCCCGTGCTCATGGTTCTCACAGAGGAAGTGAAATGAGACTTCAATGACTTTGCTCATGATGCAAGACGCAAATTAAATGCAACCACACCCTAAGTGCATCGGACACAAAACACCAATACAAATGTAACACAACAAAATATATAACAAGTTTCTTGAAATTTTCATTATAGGATAGTGGATTCTAGCTGCACCAATCAAAGCAGTGGAGCGTGTTGTGAAGCAATGGGAAAATTAGTCTTGCCGCAGGTGGACAGAGAATTCTTCTTAGGACCAATGGAATGGTCGAAAAAGAACAAACCCCGCACACCGTGACTTGCAAAACGAATTCACACCAAAAATGTAGTGTTCAAAACCATTAAACTTGGGGCGACGGGGGAATCAGGGTCCCAAAATGTTTGTTTTTTTACAGACTAGCTAAAAAATAAGTCAAACTTACAAATTATCCAATAGATTATGATAATTTGCTGGTAAAAATGTGGAAATGCAAAAACAACACCTAACTTTGCAGGTTTTTCTTATTATTAAACAAATGCCAAGCTAGTTGATTGTAAACATTCAAATAAAACCCAGCCCTGAAAAAAAAATGTAGACAGAAGTATTAGCACGTCATCTCATAGGGGAAAACACATGGCAATGACACGGAAAGTAGATACCACTTCGGATTTCCCACTTCAAGCCAAAATACATCATACATTGACTAAAGCGATCAACTTAAATCCTTGTGCAACATCATGGGTAAGCTATGTTTATTGTCTTTTACCCCCACCAAATTTTTGGGGGGAATTTTCACTTGTGTGCGTTTAAATTCTGCCGAAGCTTGCCAGTCCACCACCCAACCCTATGGCATTCATAAAATAGAAACAATGGATTACCGTTTGCATTTGTAGAAAGTTGATCTACACCTTCTGTGGTAACACCAGTAGTAACACTAGGGATCACATCGCTAGGGGCTTCTGTAGCGGTAGCAGTAGGCTCACTCATTTTCAGGCTGGGAGGAGGCAGTGGAACCAGTGGGTTCCTTGTCAACAGAGCTAAACAGGGTGAGAAGGGGGGGGGGGTCATGTATCAGAGGCATAAGGGAGAAATCACAGATGGAAGTAGAAAATGGCATTGGTAGGGAGAACACATGGTATCGTCTCTCAGTCAATCGACTACTAACGTGTAATGCATGCATACTACTACAGCACAGATAGAACAATGAGACAGAACAATGAGACAGATGTTTCATCGGATGTATAAATGTGAAGCAACCAGCTGGCATTTCCACTCACCACCAAATATGGTGATGAGAGGAAGACCAGTGGTCAGCAAGTGGGAGAAGATGGAGCGAGATGGATTTTGGCCATCATCCTGCTAAATTTCTCATCTATAAAACATTTGATCTCAATACAGTTGTGACCAAAACTAGAATCTGTTACAAACAGAATGGACTAAGTTATGTAAACTTTATCCTTTGCGAATCTCTCCATAACAGAAATATGCAAATACATGCTAGAAAGCGCCAATAAGATCTCGCTAGATCGTGCTTGGCTCAGCCAAACTCCTTGCTTGTTCTGCCTATGATTCATTTGCACCTATTGGAAAACAGGCTGTTGTCTATCTTGGGTCAGTAATTTTTTTTTAAATCTTTGACTACAGTTCCTACTATGTGGTCAGTACTAAACGCATGGAGCGGCAATATGTTTATATTAAAAGAGCTGGCATGCATTGATTGTACTGCAAGTCTGCAACTAATGCAAACAAATACAAAGAAAAACACATTTGACAAGAATCACTCTCGGTTTGTCATCACTATTTCCAGACATATTTATGACTACAGTCTAAATGATGGTACACTGTTGGTGCGATTCCCAGAGGAGAGCCCTAGGGGTTGGTACCCGTCTCAAATACATGATCTAGGCAGGGGGTAGGGACTACACGAGTTCTTGAACATTCCATTGGGCTGTAGCCTTGACTTGGTGTAGACTAATGCACACCTACCAATATCGTAGGAAAGTTTGAAATTATTGTGCTTCTGACATTTTAATCAGACCAGCAATCATGCAGTCAAACACATAACATTACATGAGACTCAGCAGGTGAAGGGGTCAAGCTTCAAATCTAGACATCAACGCACAGTAATGCCACATACAGTCAAATCAACTAAAGCACACAATCACTACAAACCACTGGCTGAAAACAACATGGTGAGAACCAGAAGGTCTGGAGGAAGAAAGGGGGGTGGCACACACATCCTGGTTCTTATCCTTTAGAATACAACACCAAGAAAACGCTTACCCCCACCCCCTCTTAACTGAACATTGGGGTAAGCTGGGGTAAAACATCACTATCATACAAACACTGACAACGCAAATGTATTAAAAACATAATTAAATAGGACATCGTTTTTCAGTGTCATATTTTTGTAGGCTAAACAACGCATTTGAGTGGCAGCGTTGATGTGCAATTCAACAGCTTATTTAAAAATGTAAGTAATTTCAAGAAGGTGATGATTTCTGTTTCCATTGCCCTATTTGGGTAGATTTGATTTTAGGTGCACGCTGCAGTTCGCTGGTGGCTTTAACGTTAACAGACAATGCCAATAAATGATGCAAATGTATTTGTATCATAAGCAGTCATTTCTTTGCTACCGCACGTTTCCTCTCTTTTATGATTAGCCAATTCGACGAGACACATTCCTGCTTGAAAGAAGGCAATGAAATGTAGCAACCTAATCGTTTTCCTACAGCAATAATAACGGGCATTCACGCAATGCAACAAAATAACAACATGGTCAAACACGGTAACTGTAAAGGGCTACGCACAATTGCAATGTATTAACCAACCCGTTCCCGCAGCCGTTTCACATGGTGGTGCTAGGGTTTTTTCCCCCCAGAGCTCTGGAGACGGAATGACTAACGTTAGTCGTCCATGTTGACCTGAATCATAGCACGAGCAAACTACACGACCTCGCGCGAAAACAATGTAAGTGAATACTCAAAAGCAGAATCCGCATGCAACAATGTAGCAAGATGCACATTGCAGGGTCAATATATTGGCCTAATTGAAATGTGCTTATTACGCATTGTGCATAATAGAAGGTTAACGCTGGGGGGGGGGGAGAAAACCGCTAAAGCGCAGAAGGCTATGGTGAAGTAACTAGCCACTTACCTTTACAGAGAATTGACTCGAATGAATGAATGGTCGGAAATTTTGTTAATTTTATAAAATGGATACCAATGATTTATCTAAACAATTTTAGCGCTTATCTTATATAAATATCAGCTTGTAAACTCTATTTTAAAAATACTCTTCTCGTTTAAGCGTAAAGCTACAGACAAAAGCCATCCAGTGCCTCCTTCGTACCCGCCAACTCCGGCCGAGCGTGGCTACGCAGCGTGTTATTGTATGGCACCATGGGAGATGAAGTCTTTAAACATTTTATTTTTCTTTCTTTTCTCTATTATACACATATTACTCAGAGATGTTTGATTATCTTTAATTTCAATGTTTAGTTATTGGTCCAGCATGTCAATGAGTAGAGTAATTACTTTACTTACAATGTCTTGTACTTGGTTCTATTCTCTAGAATTCCAGGATTGATTGATGAATTTACCATTTAAAAAAGTCACATTTTAGAAAGCAGTAGTAATTCAATAACCTATGACACCAACAGTTGTGGAAGCCTGAACACGTCTCCCCCCCACCTTGCTCTCCATGTTTCTCTCTTCCTGTTGGCTGGTTATCCTTCACTGACTTCAGCCAGTGAAAAGCGACTGGCAGACATTCTCTTCTCCTTCTCCATTGCCAGATGTATTTTTAACTGACTGCACTAGCATGACTGCACCAATATTTATATCATACATATTCTGAAGGTATAGCATCTCCGATGTCCCGACTGGCAAACTGCTGTATGTGAAAACACTCAGACCTCTGATGAAGATGTCACCCATGAGAGGTGCCATCTTCACACTCTCTGTGTCCTTTGGGATATCATTAGAAGCCATCCTGTTAATTGTTTGATTAATTATAATACTTAACAGTCAATAGCCCAGACAAACAATGCTTCCAGAGATGGACAACAAAATGTGCACTCGTTATGTTGTCATGTAAATCAAAAGGAACAGACGAAAAAAACACAGAATTAATGTGTAAATGATTTAGAACTGGGCAGTGATGCATGCTAACAAAATATCAGTAAATAGCTTGCATTACGTGCACACGCACTAGTCAAAGTTTTGTTAAAAAGAAGACTACACTGCTGCAGAGCTTGGTCTTCCAGCTGACACTGTATCCAACATGTTTGTATTTTTATTACCTTTATTTAACTAGGCAAGTCAGTTAAGAACAAATTCTTATTTTCAATGACGGCCTAGGAACAGTGGGTTAACTGCCTGTTCAGGGGCAGAACAACAGATTTGTACCTTGTGGGGCAGAACGGCAGCTCAGGGATTTGAACTTGCAACCTTCCGGTTACTAATCCAACGTTCTAGCCACTAGGCTACCCTGCCGCTCTGTGTGTGTGTGTGTGTGTGTGTGTGTGTGTGTGTGTGTGTGTGTGTGTGTGTGTGTGTGTGTGTGTGTGTGTGTGTGTGTGTGTGTGTGTGTGTGTGTGTGTGTGTGTGTGTGTGTGTGTGTGTGTGTGTGTGTGTGTGTGTGTGTGTGTGTGTGTGTGTGTGTGTGTGTGTGTGTGTGTGTGTGTGTGTGTGTGTGTGTGTGTGTGTGTGTGTGTGTGATGTGTGTGTGTGTGTGTGTGTGTGTGTGTGTGTGTGTGTGTGTGTGTGTGTGTGTGTGTGTGTGTGTGTGTGTGTGTGTGCTTATTATTATCATTTGTATCTGGAATGCACAAACAAAAGCCATTAAACAGGATCACTTCTGCATGCTCTTCCACATCTACAGTATGTGATCTTGTCAACACACACAGGGCCATATCCTCTTTGTTCATTTGACACAAAAAAAAGAGCTGTACTTTTGGAATGGAAATGCAAATGCCTCTTCATTTCCCATCAAAACCATGAATTGAATCAATTGGATAGGATTGAAATAGACGAGAAGAAATTAACTCATAGGTCTGTATGGGCAGGTGGACAGTGGACAGTATAATGTATATTTGTTTACGTAGATCCTAATTGATTTGACTGTGTGGAGAAGCGTTAAGGGTCAGGCAGGATGCCTAGTGATGTGATCATGTCCCCTGTCTCCTGAGGCTAGGTAACGCATGTGTTCTTCAAATGCACAAATACATACCACACACACACGCATGTATGCACATAGACACGCATGCAAACACATCTATTCCCCCTCCAAACACACACTGCACCCCTACCCCCTTTTGCATGTACACAAACACATGCACACATAAGGTGTCTGCATTAGAAGTATGAGTAAGTGGGGAGAGGAAGGAAATGCAGAGGAGGGAAATGTGTAGGGGGAGGAGGACAAACAACACGTTCAGCTTCATTAGCGAATAGCAACCCCTTTTAACAGGAAGCCCATTATTCACCCAGGACCCCAAGTCAATTACAAGTAGGAAGGAGGTGACTTTGGTGGGAACTTTCAACAAACCCTAACTCTCATGGTATATGAAGAAGAAGAAAAAACTCATATGTATCGATTATATAGTGGCCAAAGAACTGCTCCGATTGTCTGGTCCATCCTTAGTCTATGTCGCTGATGATTGTGTTTTAGTTAAGTGTTTGTTGACAATTTTATATTCAAATGTAAGTTGTACTCACAAATCAGCATGTTGCTGCCACTTGCCACAATGTTCTGTTAAAAAACAGTAAAGAAAACAGCAATCTCAGTTCACGAAGACCAGGAAAAGTTTGAACTCTTACTGAAAGAGGAGAGGATAACCGAGGTTGAGAGGGGTGAAGTCTACCTCAGTAGGATGGAAGCGGGTATAGAGAGAGAAGGGGTGAAGGGAGAGGTGGGGAAGGAGGGAGGGGGAGAAGGGGTGATAGGGTCTCTCTCAGGTAATGTTGAGGAAAGAAACCTGATTGGGTTTTAGCAGAGAACAAAAGAGGAGAGCACACAAAATTCATCTTGTGTCTCTGCAGCATGATAGGTCTAATTACCCCATTACTCACTAGGACCAGTGGCCCTGTGTATGAGAGAGAGAGAGAGAGAGAGAGAGGGAGAGGGGGAGTGAGAGAGAGGCAGCGAGAGACAAAGAGGGGTAGATATAGAGAAACATAGTAATAGGAAAAGAGAGGGTCCGATGAAGAGAGAAAAATAAAGAGGGAGAAAGTGATGTGTTGTCGAAAAAAGTGTCTACAAATCTACATACAGTGATAACAGCACGATATCAACCTAGATGATGTGCTACCATTGGAATGACTATTATAATTAAGCAATAAGGCCCGAGGGGGTGTGGAATATGGCCAATATATCACAGCTCAGTTCTTATGCTCTATGTGGAGTGCCTGGATACTTCAAGATAAGAAAAAATAAATATAGAAATAGCAACACGAGGAATAAATACACAGTGAATAATGAATAACAATAACGAGTAAAAATAACATTGCTAATACAGGGTTGTACCGAGTCGATGTGTTGGGGTATGAGGTAATTGAGGTAGCTACACCATACATGCATATCCGCAAATTAATCTTGAGAGCTTGCGAGTGTACACTTTGAGTGACCACAACTGCATTTCTACATACAGGGCAGAGATTTTTGTTCGCCTGAAGAAATACCTACTTCTTGTCAAGACTCGGATGTCTTTTCTCCCTCTCACACCAATTTTCCCGTTTGCTCTCAAAACTAAATGTTGCTTCCGCAACTGCTTACTATAATTTTATAACAGGGAAATTCTAGCCAATGAACATAGCCTGTAGCAGTCTACTGAAATGCACTTGGTCAGGTTGTTGGACCATAGAGATAAAAAGGGTCAGTGAAAGGTGAATGATGGCTGACAATAATAAAGAGGTAAATTCAAAAGTTTTTCAATAGAGGTCCTAGCTAATCAACTATGATTTCAATATTGAAATTGAAGTAAGTAGTTATTTGGTCTTCTGTTATTAAAGCAGGCTATTGATGAGGCAAGCTAGGTTAACGTCAGCTAGCTAGGAAGGTAACGTTAGCTAACTAATGTTAGCTAGCTAACGTTTAACCATGTGGTTTAGTTTAATAGACCATCTCTGGTTAAACTAAGAACATTGTACCTAAATTGAGGAGGGGTTAGTAAAAGAGGAGGATGTGGAACACCAGCAAGACTGGGTTGCAGAAGACGGGTGAGAGGCAGGGCAAGGTGAGAACCGACAGGGGAAGAGGGCTCCCGAGTGGCGCAGCGGCATCTCAGTGTTTGATGCATCACTACAGACACCCTGGTTCGAATCCAGTCTGTATCACAACCGGTCGAGATTGGGAGTCCCATATGGCGGCGCACAATTGGCACAGCGTCTTCCGGGTTTTGGACGATGTAGGCCGTCATTGAAAATAAGATTTTTCTTCACTGACTTGCCGAGTTAAATAAAGATTAAATGTAAAAAAAAAAAAAATACTTTTAAAAAATTAAGAGATCAGTGATTGAGGAGGAGCCAAGAGAGGTCAGGCTCTTAACCAAATAACAGTAATTATTGTAAACTGCTAATCGCATAATTTGATATACAATCTGATTGAAATAAAGATGAAAGATTTGTATAACTTTCACTCTGTCAGTTTTTGTGCAGTTACAATAAATGAGAATGACCTTAAACCATATATCTCTCTCCATCCTTCTTTCCATGCAGGTCCACTGTCACCAACATGTAGCGGTGAAGTTGTTCTCAGTTGACAGATACAGGAGTCCATTCTGTTCCAAGTAGGTTACCTTGACTCTCCTCTATGCACAGCACTCTGGAGACTTCCTGCAGGTAACCATGACATCCACCAATCACCCCTTAACTTAGTCATTAGTGTTACTGTGACTTCCTCACATTTCTTTGACGCTGTATGAAGGCATTGTGCATAGGACATTTGTCACGTAGAGGGGATGATGACCAGATATTGTCTATTGGTTAGAAAGATGGTTATATAATGAATGTCTGCGATAATCATTGCTAAACAAGGTGGGTTGGGCATGAAATGGCAGCAGGCTGTTCAATCCTGAGCCATGCTGACTGACAAGTGGTGTGGATTGGTACAAGGAAATTCCACAGTTAAAGAGTATTTTTATTTATTATGGACCCCACTCTTCCCGGGGCCCAGAAAAATTAAGGCAGTTTATACAATTTTAAAAACATTACCATACATTTACAGATTTCACAACACACTGTGTGCCCTCAGGCCCCAACTCCACCACGACCACATATCTACAGTACAAAATCCATGTTATTGTGTGTGTATACATGTGTCTGTGCCTAGGTTTGTGTTGCTTCACAGTCCCAGCTGCTCCATAAGGTGTATTTTCATCTGTGTTTTTTAAAATCTAATTTTACTGCTTGCATCAGTTACTTAATGTGGAATAGAGGTCCATATAGTCATGGCTCTATGTAGTACTGTGTGCCTCCCATAGTCTGTTCTTGACTTGGGGACTGTGAAGAGACCTCTTGTGGCATGTCTTGTCGGGTATGCATGGGTGTCCGAGCTGTGTGCCAGTAGTTCAAACAGACAGCTCGGTGCATTCAACATGTCAATAGCTCTCATAAATACAAGTAGTGATGAAATCAATATCTCCTCCACTTTGAGCCAGGAGAGATTGACATGCATATTATTAATATTAGCTCTCTGTGTACATCCAAAGACTAGCCGTGCTGCCCTGTTCTGAGCCAATTGTAGTTTTCCTAAGTCACTTTTTGTGGCACCTGACCACACAATTGAACAGTAGTCCAGTTGTGACAAAACTAGGGCCTGTAGGACCTGCCTTGTTGATAGTGCTGTTAAGAAGGTAGAGCAGCGCTTTATTATGGACAGACTTCTCCCCATCTTAGCTACTGTTGTATCAATATGTTTTGACCATGACAGTTTACAATCCAAGCAGTTTAGTCACGTCAACTTGCTCAATTTACACATTATGTATTACAAGGTTTAGTAGAGGTTTAGGGTTTAGTGAATAATTTGTCCCAAATACAATGCTTTAAGTTTTATAAATATTTAGGACTAACTTATTCCTTGCCACCCACACTGAAACTAACTGCTACTCTTTGTTAAGTGTTGCAGTCATTTCAGTTGCTGTAGTAGCTCGAGGTCGACCGATTATGATTTTTCAACGCTGATACTGATACCGATTATTGGAGGACCAAAAAAGGCGATACCAATTAATCGGACAATTTTTATATATATTTGTAATAATGACAATTACAACAATACTGAATACGCTGTCACGTTCTGACCTTAGTTCCTTTGTTTTGTCTTTGTTTTAGTATGGTCAGGGTGTGAGTTGGGGTGGGCAGTCTATGTTCTTTTTTCTATGATTTGGGATTTCTGTGTTTGGCCTGGTATGGTTCTCAATCAGAGGTAGCTGTCAATCGTTGTCCCTGATTGAGAACCATTCTTAGGTAGCCTGTTTTCAACCTTGAGTTGTGGGTAAATATACTTTCGTTTTAGTGTGGTTTGCAACTGATGGAACTGTTTCGGTTGTGCTCTTTTGTTTCTTTGTTTGATGTTGTTCCGTTTTAATAAATAACATGAACAAGTACCACGCTGGGCTTTGGTCCTCACCTTCTTCCACCGACGACCGTTACATAAACAATGAACCCTTATATTTTAACTTAATATAATACATAAATAAAATCTATTTAGTCTCAAATAAATAATGAAACATGTTCAATTTGGTTTATTTAAAGCAAAAAGATACTGTTGGAGAAGAAATTAAAAGTGCAATATGTGCCATGTAAAAAAGCTAACGTTTAAGTTCCTTGCCCAGTACGAGGACATATGAAAGCTGGTGGTTCCTTTTAACATGAGTCTTCAATATTCCCAGGTAAGAAGTTTTAGGTTGTAGTTTTTAATAGGACTATTTCTCTCTATACGATTTGTATTTCATATACCTTTGACTATTAGATGTTTTTATAGGCACTTTTGTATTGCCAGCCTAATCTCGGGAGTTGATAGGCATGAAGTCATAAACAGTGCTGTGCTTCAAGCATTGCGAAGAGCTGCTGGCAAACGCAGGAACGTGCTGTTTGAATGAATGGTTATGAGCCTGCTGCTGCCTACCACCGCTCAGTCAGACTGCTCTATCAAATATAAAATCATAGACTTAATTATAATATAAGAAACACACAGAAATACGAGCCTTAGGTCAGTAATATGGTAAAATCCGGAAACTATCATTTCGAAAACAAAACATTTATTCTTTCAGTGAAATACGGAACCAGTCCGTATATTGATGAACGGGTGGCAACCCTAAGTCTAAATATTGCTGTTACATTGCACTACCTTCAATGTTATGTCATAATTATGTACAATTCTGGCAAATTAATTAATGTCTTTGTTAGAAAGAAACACAGTTCGCAACGAGCCAGAAGGCCCAAACTGTTGCATATTGTTTTTATTTCACCTTTATTTTATTTAACCAGTTAGGCAAATTGAGAACAAGTTCTCATTTATAATTGCGATCTGGCCAAGATAAAGCAAAGCAGTTTGACACATACAACAACACAGAGTTACACATGGAATAAAACAAACATACAGTCAATAATACAGTAGAAAATAAGTCTATGTACAATGTGAGCAAATGAGGTGAGATAAGGGAGGTAAAGGCAAAAAAAGGCCATGGAGGCGAAGTAAATACAATGTAGCAAGTAAAACACTGGAATGGTAGATTTGCAGTGGAAGAATGTGCAAGGTAGAGATAGAAATAATGGGGTGCAAAGGAGCAAAATAAATAAATACAGTAGGGGGAGAGGTAGTTGTTTGGGCTAAATTATAGATGGGCTACATACAGATGCAGTAATCTGTGAGCTGCTCTGACAGCTGGTGCTTAAAGCTAGTGAGGGAGATAAGTGTTTCCAGTTTCAGAGATTTTTGAAGTTCGTTCCAGTCATTGGCAGCAGAGAACTGGAAGGAGAGGCGGCCAAAGGAAGAATTGCTTTTGGGGGTGACCAGAGAGATATACCTGCTGCAGCGCGTGCTACAGGAGGGTGCTGCTATGGTGACCAGCAAGCTGAGATAAGGGGGGACTTTACCTAGCAGGGTCTTGTAGATGACCTGGAACCAGTGGGTTTGGCGACGAGTATGAAGCAAGGGCCAGCCAACGAGAGCGTACAGGTCGCAGTGGTGGGTAGTATATGGGGCTTTGGTGACAAAACGGATTGCACTGTGATAGACTGCATCCAATTTATTGAGTAGGGTATTGGAGGCTATTTTGTAAATGACCGCCAAAGTCGAGGATCGGTAGGATGGTCAGTTTTACGAGGGGATGTTTGGCAGCATGAGTGAAGGAGGCTTTGTTGCAAAATAGGAAACCTATTCTAGATCTAATTTTGGATTGGAGATGCTTAATATGAGTCTGGAAGGAGAGTTTACAGTCTAGCCAGACACCTAGGTATTTGTAGTTGGCCCTTTATCTAAGTCAGAACCGTCCAGAGTAGTGAAGTTAGTCGGGAGGGTGCAGGCAGTGATCGGTTGAAGAGCATGCGTTTAGTTTTACTAGCGTTTATGAGTAGTTGGAGGCCACGGAAGGAGGGTTGTATGGCATTGAAGCTTGTTTGGAGGTTTGTTAACGCAGTGTCCAAAGAAGGGCCAGATGTATACAGAAGGGTGTCGTCTGCGTAGAGGTGGATCAAGGAATCACCCGCAGCAAGAGTGATATCATTGACATATACAGAGAAAAGAGTCAGCCCAAGAATTGAACCCTGTGGTACCCCCATAGAGACTGCCAGAGGTTTGGACAACAGGCCCTCCGATTTGACACACTGAACTCTATCGGAGAAGTAGTTGGTGAACTCTGTCTGCCGTATTCTGTCTTTGGTTTCAAGGCAGTCATTTGAGGATAAAACCAAGGCTTGGTGGCCTTTTGTTTGTTTGCTGCCAGTAAGAATACGGTGATATGACAGAGTCGTGACACAGGCAAGGCTTGAGAAACCAAGGCTGTTGAGTCTGCCAGTAAGATGAAGACAGTTGCACAGTACTGTCTTTTATCGATGGCTGTTATATCGTTTAGTACCTTGAGCATGGCTGAGGTGCACCCGTGACCAGCTTGGAAACCGGATTGCACAGCGGAGAAGGTACTGTGGGATTCGAAAAATTGCAAATTGTTAAATGTTATATGTTTTGCTTCACTTTTAAATCATTGTTTTTTGATTTACATACATTTTAAAGTGAAAAATCTGACTGTCAGCATCACTCTGTACTGTGGAATTGCCCAACTGCTCAGCTCAGTCCCAAATCATGTGTTATCACTTATTTTGCTAAATGATTATCCATAGTTGTCTCTTTTGATATAGCCACTGCAGTCTTAAAAAGGACTTCCCTTGAATGCTACATTAAGATGTTAACACATTTGGACTCCATTTGAACTCTATGACATTTTCTGACATCTTATTTTCCCCTCTCTCACTCCAGTTGTTCTCAGGAGACAGGTCAGTGTGTGTGTGTGTGTGTGTGTGACCATCAGACTGTTAAATAGTCATCACTAGCTGGCTACCACCCGGTTACTCAACCCTGTACCTTAGAGGCTGCTGCCCGACATACATAGGGTCGTTATCCTCTTTAGTAATGGAACACTAGTCACTTTAATAATGTTTACATACTGCTTTACTCATCTCATAGGTGTATACAGTATTCTGTTCTATTGTATTTTAGTCAATGTCACTCCGACATTGCTCGTCCTATATTTATATATTTCTTAATTCCATTCTTTTACTTTGTCTCAGCTGGCTGAAGGACTGGACCAAGGTGCAGCATGGTAAGCGTATATTTTCTCTTTATTCAAAAATGACGCTGACAAAACGAAGAACAAAAACCAAACCGTGAAGCTTTGGGCTAGGTGCCCTGAACAAAGACAAAGTTAACTTCCCGCAAAACAGGTGGGGGAAAAGGGTACCTAAGTATGGTTCTCAATCAGAGACAACGCTAGACAGCTGCCTCTGATTGAGAACCACACCCGGCCAAACACATAGAAATAGAAAATCATAGAACATAGACTGCCCACCCAAATCACACCCTGAACAAACCAAAATAGAGACATAAAACGCTCTCTACAGTCAGGGCGTGACATACTTTTAGATTTATGTGTGTTGTTGTGTATTGTTAGATACTACTGCACTGTTGGCGCTAGGAATACAAGCATTTCACTCTACCCTTAATAAAATCTACTAAATATGTGCATGTGACCTGTACAATTTGATTTGATTTACACTGAACAAAAATATAAACGTAACATGTATCAATTTTACAGCTCATAAGGGAAATCAGTCAATTTAAATGAATTCATTAGGCCCTAATCTATGGATTTCACATGACTGGGATTACAGTTATGCTTCTGTTGGTCACAGATACTTAAAAAAAAGTAGAGGCCTGGATCAGAAAACTAGTCAGTATCTGGTGTGACCACCATTTGCCTTATGCAGTGTGACACATCTCCTTCGCATAGAGTTGATCAGGCTGTTGACTGTGGCCTGTGGAATGTTGTCCCACTCCTCTTCAATGGCTGTGCAAAGTTGCTGGATATTGGCGGCAACTGCAAACTGTCGTACAAGTCGATCCAGAACATCCTAAAAATAAATGCTCAATGAAAGACATGCCCGGTGAGTATGCAGGCCATGGATGGACTGGGGCATTTTCAGCTTCCAGGAATTGTGTACAGATCCTTTCGACATGGGGCTATGCATTATCATGCTGAAACATGAAGTGATGGTAGCGGATGAATGGGCCTTAGGATCTCATCACGGTATCTCTGTGCATTTAAATTGTCATCGATGAAATTAAATTCTGTTCGTTGTCCGTAGCTTATGCCTGCCCATACTATAACCCCACCACCACCATGGGGCATTCCGTTCACAATGTTGATGTCAGCAAACCGCTCACCCACACAACGCTGTCTGCCAACTGCATGGTACAGTTGAAATCGGGATTCATCCATAAAGAGCACACAATGAGCATTTGCCCATTGAAGTCGGTCACGATGCCAAACTGCAGTCAGGTCAAGACCCTGGTGAGGATTACGAGCACGCAGATGATCTTCCCTGAGACGGTTTCTTATAGTTTGTGCAGAAATTCTTTGGCTGTGCAAACCCACAGTTTCATCAGCTGTCCTGGTGGCTGGTCTCAGACAATCCCGCAAGTGAAGAAGCCGGATGTGGAGGTCCTGGGCTGGCGTGGTTACACGTGGTCTGCAGTTGTGAGGCCGGTTGGACGTACTGCCAAATTCTCTAAAACGGCGTTAGAGACAGTTTATGCTAGAGAAATTAACATTAAATATCTGGCAACCGATCAGATGGACATTCCTGCAGTCAGCATGCCAATTGTACACTCCCTCACAACTTGAGACATCTGTGTGTTGTGTGACAAAAGTGCACATTTTAGAGTTATTTTATTGTACCCATCACAAGGTGCACCTGTGTAATGATCATGCTGTTTAATCAGCTTCTCGATATGCCACAACTGTCAGGTGGATGGATTATTTTGGCAAAGGCGACATGCTCACTAACAGGGATGTAAATAAACGTGTGCACAAAATTTGAGAGAAATAAGAACATTTCTGGGATCTTTTATTTCAGCTCAATGAAACATGGGACCAAGACTTTACATGTTGTGTTTATATTTTTGTTCAGTATACATACAGCTATGGGTAAAGTGACCTAGGCAAGAGGATAGATAGATACAGTGGCGATTTTAGAACGTAAATATTGGTGGGGCAAACAAAACAAATGTGGGATGCATGCCAGCAAAGCCACAACACAACACTAAACAATACATGAATTGCACTATAACAGTGACAAACGGTGCCCACAAACTGTTAGGTGCCTACATAAAGCTGTCCCAACACCTTCCCACTGCTACAGTTCTTTCAGCCTCATTTACTGCCTAAAAAAAAACTTTGCTGATATGGCTGACTTGCTTAAACAAATGTGGTTTCTACTAACAGTTGAGATGTACAAACTTTGGTATAAAGGGGACAACGAGCGGATAAGAGGCAATCCGTGATTTCAATTAAGACATAAATGAGCGAGAGATGATAGATGTAGTCAATATAACTATTTGTTCAGCACTTTTGAAATGTACAGCGACAGAATTCAGAACATGGTCCGTTCTTACATATAAACAGACAATGAAAGCTCGTACAGTATTCGATGATTACATTTCTCTAAAACAGGTTATTGGCAAACAAGCACACCGGCCACGAACAATGTGTTTACAATGCTGCGTTGGTGAAAATAGACCAAATTATTATCAGTCCAATCAGAGCTACTGATTTGATCCCATTCTATCTGTGGCCAATGACCTTGAGCCTTCTTGGATGGGCACTTTTAATATAACTCTACGACAGAACCCAAGGGGCTGAAATTTTCGAGCTCAAACCTTAGAATTGGGGATGACGTACTGTCCCATGAGTGACAGAAAACTGAGCCAATCATGACAGAACTGAGCCAATCAGCCTCAACACTCTGCATTTTCTGCCGCCTAGCCCCACCACCACAGAAAGCACTGAGCTAGGCTCACCTGCATTTTGGAGCTGCCTTACTCAAAGCAAAAAAAATACCATGTTTGTATGTGGCTTTATTAACTCAATGACTTTTTTTTTGACATTGTTTACAAACTGATATCAGACACGCATTAATGCAAAACAGGCAAGCCCCCACCCCCGCCCAAAAACAAACTTTTACCTAAAAGTGTGGGGTTCAACCCACCTGCCCTGGATTACGGGTCGCCACTGGATAGATAGTAGACTGAGCTGGAGCAGCAGCGTGTGTGTTTGACGTTAATATACATGTGTTTTGTGTGTGTGTTGGACCAGTGTTTGTGCAGACTCAATGCAGGTAAGTCCGGGTAGCCATTTGATTATTAGCTATTTAGCAGCCTTGTTTAGCAGTCTTATGGCTTGGGGGTAGAAGCTGTTCAGGGTCCTGTTGGTTCAAGACATGGTGCACTGGTACAGCTTGCCGTGCGGTATCAGAGAGAACAGTCTGTGTCTAGGGTGGCTGGAGTCTTTGATATAGAGCTCCTGGATGGCAGGGAGCTCAAGACCGCATTTGACACCTGCCAGTTGGTCAGCACACGTCCTGGTAATCCATCTGGCCCCGGAGCCTTAAGCGCACAACTCATCGGTCTGGGACCTCCATCCTGTCAACACCACTGATTGTCCAAAGAGCCAGGAAGTGACCTCAGAGTTCGACCAGGTTGAGCGTGCCATCAAAAGGCCCTCGCCCCTGGCTTTCAGCAGGCCTGTAAAAGGCCTTAGGGAGACGAGCCTCAGCCTCCACTGCTTCAGTGACTTGGCAATGATTCCCACTGACCAGCACTATGGAGACCTTTGCTCACTGTCCCATAATCACACATCACGACATGCTTCAAGCAGACCACCATAGTCCCTGTGCCCAAGAACAGAAAGGCAACCTGCCTAAATGACTACAGACCCGTAGCACTCACATCCGTAGCCATTAAGTGCTTTGAAAGGCTGGTAATGGCTCACATCAACACCATTATTCCAGAAAACCTAGACACACTCCAATTTGCATACTGCCAAAACAGATCCACAGATGATGCAATCTCTATTGCACTCCACACAGCCCTTTCCGACCTGGACAAAAGAAACACCTATGTGAGAATGCTGTTCATTGACTACAGCTCAGTGTTCAACACCATAGTACCCTCAAAGCTCATCACTAAGCTAAGGAACCTGGGACTAAACACCTCCCTCTGCAACTGGATCCTGGACTTCCTGAAAGGCTGTCGATAGGTGGTGAGGGTAGGTAGCAACACATCTACCACGCTGATCCTCAACACTGGAGCTCCCCAGGGGTGCGTGCTCAGTCCCCTCCTGTACTCCCTGTTCACCCAGGACTGCATGGCCAGTCACGACTCCAACACCACCATTAAGTTTGCTGACGACACAACAGTGGTAGGCCTGATCACCGACAACGACGAGACAGCCTAAAGGGAGGAGGTCAGAGACCTGGCCGGGTGGTGCCAGAATAACAACCTATTCCTCAACGTAACCAAGACTAAGGAGATGATTGTGGACTACAGGAAAAGGAGCACCGAGCACGTCCCCATTCTCATCGACGGGGCTGTAGTGGAGCAGGTTGAGAGCTTCAAATTCCTTGGTGTCCACATCAACAACAAACTAGAATGGTCCAAACACACCAAGACAGTCGTGAAGAGGGCACGACAAAGCCTATTCCCCCTCAGGAAACTAAAAAGATTTGGCATGGGTCCTGAGATCCTCAAAAGGTTCTACAGCTGTAACAACGAGAGAATCCTGACCGGTTGCATCACTGCCTGGTACAGCAATTGCTCGGCCTCCGACCGCAAGGCACTTCAGAGGGTAGTGCGTACGGCCCAGTACATCACTGGGGCAAAGCTGCATGCCATCCAGGACCTCTACACCAGGCGGTGTCAGAGGAAGGCCCTGAAAATTGTCAAAGGCCCCAGCCACCCCAGTCATAGACTGTTCTCTCTACTACCACATGGCGAGCGGTACCGGAGTGCCAAGTCTAGGACAAAAAGGCAACAGTTTTTCTCAACAGTTTTTACCCCAAGCCATAAGACTCCTGAACAGGTAACCAAATGGCTACCCGGACTATTTGCATTGTGTGCCCTACCAACCCCTCTTTTACGCTGCTGCTACTCTCTGTTTATCTTATTTGCACAGTAACTTTAACTATACATTCATGTACATACTACCTCGATTAGCACGTCCAACCAGTGCTCCCGCACATTGGCTAACCGGGCTATCTGCATTGTGTCCCACCACCTGCCAACCCCTATTTTTTACGCTACTGCTACTCTCTGTTTATCATATATGCAAAGTCACTTTAACCATATCTACATACTACCTCAATCAGCCTGACTAACAGGTGTCTGTATATGTCCTTGCTACTGTTATTTTCAAATGTATTTTTACTGTTGTTTTATTTCTTTACTTACTTACACACACACATACCTTTTTTTCTTCACACTATTGGTTAGAGTCTGTAAGTAAGCACTTCACTGTAAAGTTTACCTACACCTGTTGTATTCGGCGCACGTGACAAATAAACTTTGATTTGAACACAGCGCACATTTTCTTAACGTTCCATTGCGTTAGTGGCACCGCTGCTCCTCTCTGTTGTTATCATCTAGGCATAACTCTACCTACATGTACATATTACCTCAATTACCCCGCACATTGACTCTGTACCGGTACCCCCTGTACACAGTCCCACGAGTGTTATTTTACTGCTGCTCTTTAATTACTTGTTACTTGTATTTCTTATTCTTATTTGTTTATTTTTCATTTTTAAACTGCATTGTTGGTTAGGGGCTCGTAAGTAAGTATTTCAATGTAAGGTAAACACCTGTTGTATTCGGCGCATGTGACAAAAAATTGTTTTATTTGATTTAATTGTCCACACTGGTTAACGTGAAAGGATGAGTTCCAAAGGTTATTCAATGCTGCCACCTTGTGGATAAAAATGTTGAGTGCTCTCGTTCAACAAATACTGAGAGTGGTCACTGACACAATACAATACACATGTAGAACAATTGCAATGAACATTATACTGAAGTAAAGGGTTCTGGCACAGTACAGCCCAAGGGAAGCCGTGGCACCATTGTCATTAGGCAAAACAGACTATAGGGTTTTCTGTCATCCCCAGGCTCATGTCGACTCCAATGCTTCCCACAGTTGTGTCAAGTTGGGTGGATGTCCTTTGGGTGGAGGACCATTCTTGATACACAAAGGAAAGTGTTTATCAGGAAAACACCAGCAGCGTTGCAGTTCTTGACACAAACCGTTGGCACCTACTACCATACATACCCTGTTCAAAGGCACTTAAATCTTTTATCGTGGCCATTCATTCACTGATTGGCACACATACACAATCCATGTCACAATTGTCTCAAGGCTTAAAAATCCTTCTTGAACCTTGACATTTCCGCATTTCACCCAACCCCTCTGAGTCAGGCATGGGTCACGAGAGCAGTAACGGTGCATGAGAATGTGTCCACACACACACAATCAATTTACTGAATGTTTCTGCCCTCTTTGGGTGTAGCTACAGCAATATTAGATAAGCATTTCCCAAACAGAGACATATTTACAAGCAGAGCACAACCAGAGCAGAGTGCATACTCAGCCTATGTGCCCTTGGGAGTGTATATCACTTTGTACCCCACTCCCCCTATCCTGTAGTATACTATCTAGTCTAGTGTGTCGAGGGCTTGCACTGTCGTACAGGGAAGAAGAAAAATCAATACATTATTATCTCAGCTGGCTTGTCTAAGCGATAAACCGAAGCCCACTACTTACAGCAGGTTTTAATACGAATCTCCCACCCCAGGCGTTAATGGCACCTTAATATACCTCCACTGTCAGATACTGAATGCTTTACAGCTATATGCTTTGCTGCTTTTGACCACCAGGTGGTGCTTCAGAGCAAGGTTGATTAAAGCTGCATTGATATCGTAAGGTAGGGATCATCAACTATATGTAGATTGAGACGCGTGTCGATTTTGTCTCGAGCTGAAGGTCGGGGGGCCAGAACATAATAACAAATAATTTTATAGACTGAAAATTGACTGCAAAGAAGCCCAAACAAATATCATATTTGACAAAAACATCATAATTTCAAACCATGCTTACGTTTGTATACAATCAAGTATACATTATGCGTGGGAATACTTGGAACAGATTGACAAAACTTATTAGTGTTTTTACAGTATTTTATGTACAACAATTAAAAACGAATTTTCCTCATAAAACTTGGGGGGGCAAATAAAATAAACAGACATGCAGACACACAGTAGCAGATCTAATTAGAAGATGCTTCCTCACCATCTTCTCTGCTTCAGTCCTCTCTCCCTCTCTCTTTCTACTCCAAATGCTGTAATGACTTGGTTCCCAGTTCTTTCAAGAGCTGTGTTTTACGAGTGGCGACCATTCTGGTGGAGGGAGGGAGTCACCCTCTGTCTAATGTTACCATGGTCACAGAGTTCTTTTGTCAGCTGCTAGGAGCCATGTCATCTACCCTGAAACATTTCAGACAGTGCTGATTCTTCAGACATGCGTAGCTATAGCACATAGTAATGTCAACTTGTCCCCAACCATTTTTGGACTCCACCACCCTTATGGGATAAGGTTAAGACTTAGGGAGGGAGAGCTGTTTCCCAATGTCTTCTATTTCTGCACATAGCTACAAACTCCAGCACCCCAATGCAGCAAACAGAACACGGACTCTGGCTGTACTGACAGAGACCTACACCAGTGGGTGCCCCGATTCTCACATCCCAAACCATTGATCCTGCCCTCCTGTTCTGCTGTTGGGAAGGAGGAGAAGAGATGTCGCAGGAGGATGGCTAATTAAACAAGTGCGGCCAAGAGAGGGACTGGTAGAGCAGAAAAGATGATGAGCCACACACACACACACACACACACACACACACATACACATACACACACACAGACACACACTGCTATAACTAATCTTCTGGGGACACACAATTCAGTCCCATTCAAAATCCTATTTTCCCTAACCCTAAACCTAACTCTTAACCCTAAACCTAACACTAACCTTAACCCTAAACTTAATTCTAGCCCTAACACTAATTCTAACCTTAACCTTAAACATACAGACACACACACACAGTCCCTTCTTCTCTTTCCTTTTTCCTAATATAATTCCATTCTTTCCTCCTCGACTTCTCTCTTTCTCTTCTCACATCCCCCCCTCCACCTCCTCTCTCTCGCTCCCTCCATCTCTCCTGCAGCGCCCGCTCTCCGCTGTGACAGGCGGTTGTAATATCTCCCCGGCCCATCTGTGCACGGCTCTCTCTACATTCCCCCACTGCTAGAGAAAAGGGCTTTCTGATGTTCAACCCTGCCTTTTTAATATGCTTCTTCATCACCAGCTGCACCGAGCCAACGCACCCAAGGCACAGATGTATGCCCTCCTCTCTATCCCTCTCTCCTTTTCTCGCTCCCTATTTCACACTCTCCCTTTCACCCTCTCCTGCTCTTTTTCACTGAGACCCGAGAGAGTTCACGCAGAGTACATACATTGACAACGTTAGTTTGGGAGCATACGGTTTGCACTTTGTGACTACTAGTCAACCCCTCCCAACACCCCCACGCACAAACTCTCCCCTGCTGCACTTAAAACTGCACCATCTGGTCCCTCACTTCCTCTTCTCTTCACCCCCCCTTCTCCTCTTTCCTTATCCTCCATGTTAACCCCCCACTGTGTTCCAGCCCAAGCCAGCCCATTCCAGGGAGAGGACCGTGGCCCCATGCCTCATCCTAACCCATTACCCATCATCCCCGCTCAATGTAACTTATTTTGACTCCGTCACGATGGTCAATACTTCTGATCGGCGTGACGTTTAAAACTACCGTCTATAAGCCGCGCTGTGACGGGCCTGGCGGCGGAGAGAACCAGACTGGTTTGGTTAAGGGGGCAGCGGGGGTGGGGGGTTCTAGGAATGTCAAGGGGGAGGTGGGGATGGCGTTAGGAAACAGCACAACAAGAGGAGCAGGCAAGGCATATTGACGTGTAGAGATGTAATGTCGTATGTTAGAGGGTTAATCAAAGGGTTAATGTTCTGTGATGATGAATATGGCTGGAGTTCGAAGCTGGGAGCAGTCAGAGGGAGTGAACCACTATAAAGGAATGTAAATGGATGCATCATCTGAAGAGCAAGAAAACATAAACCTCCTTAGAAATTCCCTAGCTTCTCTTCATTTAAAGGGCTTTAGGCGAGGTTTAGCAAAAGTATGTTTTTGGACGAACTTTGGTTCATCTTCTACATTCAAGCTTCATGTTGATTATGTAACTGAATTCTGACCTTGAACTCTTGACCTATAGGGCTGTATGGGGTATCAGTGAGACTTTGGGTTGAATGGGATTCTGGCTTTACGTACATTTTCTCTTTCTCTGGTGTTTCTCAAACTGAGCCGTATGGCTTAGCACAGCATAGCATGACAAGAATGGCTTTCAAGTCAAACACAGACTGACACACACTTACATACTCTCAAACACATTTACAGTGCCCTCCGAAAGTATTCAGACCCCTTTACTTTTTGCATATTTTGTTAAGTTACAGCCTTATTCTAAAATGGATTAAATAAAACATTGTCTTCAGCAATCTACACACAATACCACTTAATCACAAAGTGAAAACAGGTTTTAATAATTTTTTGCAAATGTATTACAAATAAAAACAGAAATGCCTTATTTACATAAGTATTCTGACCCTTTTCTATGAGACTCGAAATTGAGCTCAGATGCATCCTGTTTCCATTATTCATCCTTGAGATGTTTCTACAACTTGACTGAAATCCACCTTTGGTAAATTTGATTGATTGGACATGATTTGGAAAGACGACACACACCTGTCTATATAAGATCCCACAGTTGACAGAGCAAAAACCAAGCCATGAGGTCGAAGGAATTGTCTGTAGAGCTCCGAGACAGGATTTTGTAGAGGTACAGATCTTGCGAAGGGTACCAAAACATTTCTGCAGCATTGACGGTCACAAAGAACACAGTGGAGTCCATCATTCTTAAATGGAAGAAGTTTGGAACCACCAAGACTCTTCCTAGAGCTGGCCGCCGGCCAAACTGAGCAATCAGAGAGGTGACCAAGAACCAGATAGACACTCTGACAGAGCTCTAGAGTTCCTCCATGGAGACGTTAGAACCTTCCAGAAGGACAACCATCTCAGGCCTTTATGGTAGAGTGGCCAGACGGGAGCCACTCCTCAGTAAAAGGCACATGACAGCCCTCTTGGAGTTTGCCAAAATGCTCCTAAAGACAAGATTCTCTGGTCTGATGAAACCAAGATTGAACTTTTTGGCCTGAATGCCAAGCGTCACGTCTGGAGGAAACCTGGCATTATCCCTACGGTGAAGCATGGTGGTGGCAGCATCATGCGGTGAGGATGTTTTTCAGGGGTAGGGACTGGGAGACTAGTCAGGATCGGGGCAAAGATGAACGGAGCAAAGTTCAGAGAAGTCCTTGATGAAAACCTGCTCCAGAGCGCTCAGGACCTCAGACTGGAGTGAAGGTTCACCTTCCAACAGGACAACAACCCTAAGCACACACCCAAGACAACGCAGGAGTGGCTTCGGGATAAGTCTTTGAATGTCTTTGAGTGGCCCAGCTAGATCCCGGACTTGAACCCAAACATCTCTGGAGTGACCTGAAAATAGCTGTGCAGCAACACTCCCCATCCAATCTGACAGAGCTTGATAGGATCTGCAGAGAAGAATGGGAGAAACTCCCCAAATACAGGTGTGTCAAGCTTGTAGCGTCATAACAAAGAAGACTCAAGGCTGTAATCACTGCCAAAGGTGCTTCAACAAAGTACTGAGTAAAGAGTCTGAATACTTATTTTTATTACACTTCCTAAAATAAAAACAGTTTATTGTGTGTAGATTGATAAGGGGAAAAAATATTTTAATTCATTTTAGAATAAAGTTGTAACGTATAACGTAGCAAAATGTGGAAAAAGTAAAGTGGTCTGAATGCACGGTGTGCTGTATATACGCAGATCATCACTACATACAAACAAACATACCCTTTATTATACAGTCACACAATGTACCCATAAGACACCAAATTCAAATCTATCTTAACATTCACTCTGCTCTCCCAGTGAACTAGCCCAGATTACAAAGGTCTTATTTCTGATGTGATCGAGACAGATCCATCCCATCAACCAGCCCTCACATCTCCCTGCACCATACATCAGGGTGAGAACCACTGCCATGGCATGTCAGACCGTGGTAAATCACCTCTCTCTCAGTGTAAATCAGGGTAAATATGTGGGAATCACAGTAAGTCTCCCCTATTCCCCCCTTCCCTCCCCCGCTATGGCAGAACACTCTCTCTTAGAACAGTGAGGGGCTCTCCATCTCCCAGACGCCACGGGAACCAACCCGTATCACTAGCGTGACTCCATTTTGGGGTGGATGGCGGGAGAGGGGGAAGGAGAGAGGGAGGGTAGTGGGGATGAGGAATGTGGAAGGGGGACAAATGTATGGAGGAGATAAGAGGAGAATGAGAACAAGTGGAGCGAGGGGAGAGAGAGAGCAAGGAAGGGAGGGAGGTTGGGCATTCGTTTCATCAGTGGAGGGAGTAGAGAGCAGTGCAGCGCAGAACCACAAGGGCGCCTCATTTTTCTTACCGACCTCGCAGCGACCCCACCACTGATGGGGTGAAAGGCAGGTGGAAAGACGGAGAGAGATGGAATGGGATGTAGAAAGAGGGAAAGAGGGAAGGATCCATACATGTATCGAAGAAATCAAGGGATAGGTGGGGGGGGGGGGGGCAGAAGGTGGGGGAGGTTTGGGGTACTGGTCGCCTAGACAACTCCTATAGTGCTGGACCTGTGATGTCATGTGTTTACCGCCGAGAGGGTGCATTGGCACTGGCAGTGTAAGCGCTGTGATTCGGTAACCAATGTTGTGTTTGTGTGTGTGTGTGAGGGTGAGGAGGTGGATGATGGTGAGGGATGATGTCACTTAACACAGGGTGACTGTCACCCTCCATCATTTCTCTTTAATGTCACTAATCTCTCCCATCTTTCTTTCCCTCTCCTTTCTTTTGCCTGTCTTCACTCAGTCCCTTCTGCCCTCATTCACTCTCATTTCCTTTCCTTTCGTCTTTTGTCCTCTTCTCTTGGCGTCCGCTGCATTGAGCCTCTTCCCTCTCTCCTATCCTCCATCTTGTTCCATCTCGTTCGTTCAGGCTGATGTACAGTATTGGGGCTCGTTTGGTACCTCTGAACACTCAAAAACACACACACACACATACACATACACACAGAGCAGTTGGTTGCTAACAGTAGCGCCGCGCTGCATTGCGCTGCCTGCCCCCAGGGCTGGGTTGTGATGGAGAATGGGAAGTCTGTCTTTGCCCTGCTGTTGAACCCACAGCCTGCATCTCTCCCGCCTTTTCCTCTCTTTCTTTCGCTCTCTCTCTCTCTCACTCTCTCACTCACTCAATAAGTGACGTCACTTGCGCTGAGACATTGAAGTAGTAGTTGAAGGGCCGTTGCTTTGTGGGTGACTGTTGTTGATGTGTGCAGAGGGTCCCTGGTTCGCGCCCGGGTATGGGCGAGGGGACGGTCTAAAGTTATACTGTTACACTTGCTACCGGCCCTTATTTGCACAACATAACGAAATGCACCCCTTTTTCATGCAAACTCAGTGAGACCTAAACATGATCCACGGCCACAATATCCTAACATCTAGGTTTTACAATCTCTGTGTTTCCTCAGCTAACAAGGAGGTTGTGTTCTGTCCATGTGATGCTTTCACCTTTGACAACACACCTCACATAGCTTTCTGGAGGGCTAATTTGATTTGGCACCCTGAACCTTGGTAAGCACACCAACTTTACTTCCCAAGGAAACGGTGGCGGCCATTTTGAAGCCTCTGTGCGACCGTCTGGTGACCTCTCCTCCAATGCCCCCTGAATGGAGGAGGGGTGAAGGCCGGGTCACGGCACGTTGCCCAGTTCTCTGAGGGGATAGCGCCCTCCTCTGGAGGAGTCTGATCATGATGAGGAACACTCAGGTCAGCAGGTTAGATGGAGACTAAGCCTAATGGCAGTCATGAATACAATGACAAAACATCACAGGAGAGGACACAGTAATGCCTCAACAAAAGCCTCCCTTTCCCACTCTCATTCTTCCTCCTCCCTCTGGGCATAGCCTCCCTCCCTCTCTCCTGCCTACCGAGCAGGCATTACGGATGGCCCCTTAGCCATAATGGTCGTTTAAAGTGGACGTGAGTGCGCTGCCGAGTGTCTGTAATGATGTCTGTTTACGCTGCCCCCCTCCCCCCTCCCCGCCATTTGTAATGATTAGGCCCTGGATGGATGGGGCCGCATGCCTTCGTGACTGACCAACGCTTCAGGAAGGGAAAAGGAGGGGGAAGTGTACGGGGATGGGAGGGGTGGTGGGTACTATGTCCAGGAGGAGGAGGGGGGGGGGTGTTCGTACAATGAGACGCTGTAGTTGATCTGCAGGTGACCCCGGGCTGACCCGACCGGTGGAGGAGCTGACCGTTAGATGATCGCTGTCCCCGCAATGACCCCGCGACCCCAGACTGAAACCCCGTCACCATGGCCAATGGTTGACCCCTCAAAGTGGACGTTTGGAGTTGTGGTCGTCTACTAGGGGACACAAAGGCCACAGGGTGGGTCTCCACTGGACAGACAGATAGAGTAAGAGAAAGGCACAGAAAGAGAGAGTGAAGTTCGAGACAAAGGAGTCAGGCCAGGGGTGAAAGGTCAGAGCATGGTTTTTTACTCTGTCCATTCTTTGAGTCAGTGTGAGGGAGGGAGAGATGGGCTAACCTCCTGCTGGGCCATAAGTTGGGGTTGATTTCTGACCCCTGGACTTCCCCTGACTGAGGGCGTCTCATTGGTCGGCTCTTTCCTGTCAAGGCTACGTCTCCTGAGTGGCGCAGCGGTCTAAGGCACCGCATCTCAGTGCTAGAGGTGTCACTGGTTCGATTCCAGGCTGTGTCAGTGTTCGATTCTGGCCGTGATTGGGAGTCCCATAGGGCGGCGCACAATTGGCCCAGCATCGCTAGGGTTTGGCCGGATTAGGCTGTCATTGTACATAAGAATTTGTTCTAAACTGACTTGCCTGGTTAAAATTTTAAAAAAAATAAACGAGTCTGTGTTTCGGAGGGGTTTTTGGAGGAGTGGACACAAAGACTGGAGCCAGGAGTTTGAACCTAATCATGACACTGGTGTGTGTGTCACGGTAAACGGATTAAAGCCCATAATAATATCACCATGGAGTGTCGCCTCATAGAAAATCAGCCTACTGTTACGGTGAAAGATCAGTGAGCAACACTGCATGCTATACACACCGAGAGCCCCACGTCACATACTACTGCTGCTAAAACAGAGCCAGCATGATGCGCCATCAGGGAAAGGCATTTCATGGCCGCTGAAGAACGGTCATTGGCTGACAGGCTACAGTAGTGTCGCATGGTAATTGGAACAAAGAACAGTTACATAGCAACAAGGGCATACCAGAGTGAAAGATACACAAGTCAATATGAGGTTTCCTGTCTTGTCATTTTGCATTCAGTCATGATGGGCTCAGTGTTCCTTTGCCCAATTTGGACCATTTGACCTCACAAGGGGTCAGACTATGTATAAAGACTAGAGAAAATAATGACTAGTGAAACGAAGCAGTCACAGTTCAGATGAACCCACTTGTGTTTTCTAAAGGACCTAGAATGTAAGCGTGTAGCGATGGAAGGCAGTGCCTGGGTTTGACCCCTAGGTGTCAGCAGTGCCTGGGTTTGGCCCCTAGGTGTCAGCAGTGACTGTTAGAGACAAAGGAGTTGGAGTGTTGTTCCTAACTCTCTTTCTCAGTACCACATATATGACTCACATAGAAGCCCACTGTCATTCACTCTCAATCTGATTTAATCCAACAATGATCCTCTCATACACTTCCACAGGAGCCATTCTTAGTCACATAGTCATTTCTCTACATTAATAAGAATATAGACTGTTTTGAATTGTTTTGCTGTTGTTTTCTTCCAAAAGAGAAAAGAAATTATCAAAGTTTTTCTCAACATATTCTGTGTTTGTTGATCTTCACCGTAGTGGTCCCTAACCTCACCACCTCCATTTTGACTTCACCCTGCTGCAACCAACCAATGAGGAGTGGCCGGGGGCCTGGGCTCTGTCTGTGGCACCGTTGCCCGGGCAACCTGTCGCCGAGCGACCGAGGGGTAGTTGGCCAGACATCTAATGAGCAGAGCAACGTCCTGCCAGGAGAGCGCCAGAGAGATTTACTGTCTATTACACACCAGCTAGCACACAGCTAATATCTGCTGTTACACTCCCTGCTCAGCCATGTGGCAGCCATTTTAATCAGAATGTCCACCATACATCAGAGGTAGTGACTGGACAACAGAAAAGTCTAACATTTATTCTTGATCAGTATCACATATGTCCATTCTGAAGATCACACTGATGTTAAGTGGGATCTTCAGAGGGTTTGTATATTTTAGTGTGCTGGTCTAGCCTCAGCCAGTACTCCAGCCAATAGACACAGCTAAAAGACGGGATCTTCCCTACGGAAAATGCAGAGCAGCGTGAAATACACTGTAAATGATGTGTGTATGTGGGGACTTCCAGTAACTGAGTTAAAGCCTGAGGGATCCAACATGGCAGCTTTATCTGGATCGATGGGCCTGATGGATCGACTCACAGGACAGCCACTGAAGGGACACCCAATCCTGCTGGGAGAGAGGGAGAATAGAGATGGCAGAGAGAGGGAGAAAAGAGGAAGGCGTGGGGGTGAAGAGAGGTTTTAATGGCAATACAGCTTCTGCCATGTCTCTTGAATGTGTATTTATCTGAAATTGGCGTATTCACCCAACGTTGGTAGCTTTCAAAATGGTGGTGGGGAGGGTGGAAAGAGAGAATAGAGGGGCCAACCAGGGAGCCGTTTCAGGGGGAAAGAAAGACAGTCTTATGGGGACCTCTGTAAAATCTGCACCTGGGAAGGCCAAGATCCCTCCGCTCGTAAATCTGGCCCGTGGGAACGCTGGAATGCAGACTGGAACCTTTCAGTCCCACATGCATAAATTAGAACCCTGACACCTTAGAGGTGCCAATGGCGTGGCAGGGGGAACTTGTGTATGAAAGAAGAGTTCTTCAGCTCCGCCTTCTTCCCGGAGTTGACCTGCCAGTCAAACGTGGAGCTACTGTCGATGCTCATTGGTGGAAAGAGAGGCTTGGCTTTTCTCACAGAATCCTGATTAGCTGGTGTGTTGTAGATCTGTGTATCTGGGGAATGTAATGTGTTTTTAAAAGTTGTTACATTTCAATTGTATTGAGGAGGGACAACCTTTTTGTCAAATGTAACTTGAATTTGTGACAGGGAGTCTACACACGTGAGACAACTTTCCCCTTCTATCTCATGGAGCCAGAGGAGATGAGAAGCTCTTCTACTTCACCACCTGAGAACTCGCTCCTTATTTCTAATTAGAAATGGAAATCATAAACATCCCTCCTCCCCCTGCCCCCTCTCTCAAAATGTCAGAGGGAGGGCGAGGCAGGGGTGGCAGGGTTGCGGGGCGGGGCGGGTGTAAAGATGCCAGATGGATGGTGGCATTAGACACTATTTCATGTTTCACTGTGCTGGGTGCCGGAGGAGAGGGGGAGTGTGAGGATGGTGTGTGTGTGTGTGTGAGAGACAGAGAGAGAGAGAGAGGTGTGTGTGTGTGTGTGCGTGCTGTAGCAGCGGTGTCTGCACGCAGCGTGAGATTAATTCAGCCAAATTAATTGGGCCGAGATTGAAAATGAGAACGAGTCGCAGCTGAGCCCCAGCATCCGTCCCTCCATCCCTCCTTCCCCTCCTTTCTACACTTATTTGCTCTGTTATTTATTTAGCTGTAAGGGAAATGTTGCATGCGCTCTCATATGCACACAAAAACAATTATAGACATACTACACATACGTCAAGCATGCTTATGTACAGAGGAATGCCTCCACTCACCCACCACAGCTCAGTGCTGGAGCAGAATTTGTTTTATAAACGTGCTTCTGGATGATTCTGTGCTGTTGCTGAGCGGGGAAGAGAACATGCCATCTGGAGAAAGAGAGAAAGGGAGAGAGGGAGAGGTGGGAAGAGAGCAAGAGAAGCAGAGAAAGAGAGAGAAGGAGAGGGAGAGAAAGAGAGACAGGGGTGGGGAGGAAGGCAGGGAGAGAGGGAGAGAAATAGGAAATAGGAGGTAGGAATCCGTGAAAGTCACTCCCACACACATCTCGGTGAACCTGCCTGTGAGACCTGACATGACACGTCTTTAGCCACCTGCCAGCGGTGTAGCGACACAACTTTACCGTTGACACTATCAGACACTAACAGTGACCCAGCCATCAGACAGGGTTTCAGTGGGAACACAATACTTACACAACACGAGAGTAATGCTTAGTGACAGGACACTATTTCAGGGGCAGGGCAGGTGGTAGGGTAGAATGTCTTATGTCCGGGCAGTATTTCAGCGATACAGGAGTGGCTTAGTCCTACTAAAAGTCTGGGGAGGAATGGGGGGGGGGGGGTAGTAATGGCAGTGAAGTATGGAGACAGGTACTCGGTTTGAGTGACATGTGATTGAGTGTTTACTGTGATTGAGCAGGTCATCTGTTAGTGAGAAGACAGTTGCGTATGTGTGTGCGTGTCATTTTGTTGTGTGAAAAGACAGAGCTTTAGAACCAGGACAGCGATAGAGTGACAGAGTGGGGTCTTGGAGCCATTACTGGACCATGGATAGGTGACAGTGAATCATGCTAACAGTATATTACACTAAGGGGGTACGCCAAATAAAAAGGTTATCCAGCGAAATAACAACACAACGTCAAATACAGGTAGCCTAGTCAAATAATGAACATCCAATCACATTAGCCGTTACTCTCTCACGGGAATTCCACTAACGGTCCGTATGTAGACAAACGTTGCTGCTGCTCATGTTGGTATCTGCACTGATGGTGCAAAAGCCATGACAGGGAGACATAGTGGAGTGGTAACGCGCGTGCAAGAAGTTCCCCCCGACGCCATTTGGGTACAATGCAGCATCAACCGAGAGGCTCTTGCTGCCAAGGGAATGCCTGACAGCTTGAAAGATATTTTGGACACAACAGTGAAAATGGTTAACTTAGTTCAAGCATGGCCCCTGAAATCTTGTGTATTTTCTGCACTATGCAATGGTATGGGCAGCGACCATGTTACACTTTTACAACATACAGAAGTGCGCTGGTTATCAAGGGGCAAAGTATTGACACGTTTTTTTAAATTGAGAGACAAGCTTAAAGTTTTCTTTACTGACCATCATTTTCTCGTGTCAAAACGAATCAAATCAAAGTGTATTTGTCACGTGCTCTGAATACAACAGGTGTAGTAGACCTTACAGTGAAATGCTTACTTACAGGCTCTAACCAATAGTGCAATAAAAGGTGTTAGGTGAACAATAGGTTGGTAAAGAAATTAAACAACAGGAAAAAGGTTATAAAAGTAGCGAGACTACATACAGACACCGGTTAGTCAGGCTGATTGAGGTAGTATGTACATGTAGATATGGTTAAAGTGACTATGCATATATGATGAACAGAGAGTAGCAGTAGTGTAAAAGAGGGGTTGTTGGGTGGGAAACAATGCAGATAGCCCGGTTAGCCAATGTGCGGGAGCACTGGTTGATCGGCCCAATTGAGGTGGTATGTACATGAATGTATAGTTAAAGTGACTATGCATATATGATAAACAGAGAGTAGCAGCAGCGTAAAAGGAGGGGTTGGGGTGGGGTGGCACACAATGTAAATAGTCCGGGTAGCCATTTTATTACCTGTTCAGGCGTATTATGGCTTGGGGATAAAAACTGTTGTCCTAGACTTGGCACTCCGGTACCGCTCGCCATGCGGTAGTAGAGAGAACAGTCTATGCCTGGGGTGGCTGGGGCCTTTGACAATTTTTTGGGCCTTCCTCTGACACCGCCTGGTGTAGAGGTCCTGGATGACAGGCAGCTTTGCCCCAGTGATGTACTGGGCCGTACGCACTACCCTCTGAAGTGCCTTGCGGTCAGAGGACGAGCAGTTGCCGTACCAGGCAGTGATGCAACCAGTCAGGATGCTCTCGATGTTGCAGCTGTAGAACCTTGTCTGACCTCTTGCATGATGATGAGTTTCTCACACGACTGGCCTATCTGGGTGATGTTTTTTCTCGCCTGAATGATCTGAATCTAGGATGACAGGGACTCTCCGCAACTATATTCAATGTGCGGGACAAAATTGAGGCTATGATTAAGAAGTTGGAGCTGTTCTCTGTCTGCATTAACAAGGACAACACACAGGTCTTTCCATCATTGTATGATTTTTGTGTGCAAAATGATCTCAAGCTTACGGACAATGTCAAATGTGATATAGCGAAGCACCTGAGTGAGTTGGGTGCGCAAATACGTAGGTACTTTCCCGAAACGGATGACAAAAACAACTGGATTCGTTATCCCTTTCATGCCCTGCCTCCAGTCCACTTACCGATATCTGAACAATTGATATGGACAATTGATATCTGAAAATTGAATTTAATCAGAAACCACTGCCAGATTTCTGGATTCTAGCATGAAAACTAAAAACAGGCACAGACTGTGTGGGGGGAATGATTTAAGCCTGAGACTCTCTCCTATACAACCCAACATTGCAGAGTTGTGTGCTCCCTTTCAAGGACACCCTTCTCATTAACTTGTGGTGAGTTATTCACAATTTTTGATGAACAAATAATATGTAAGATGGTTAAATTATTTGTGGCCTGGTCCTATAAGAGCTCTTTGTTACCTCCCACGAGCCGGGCTGTGCGCTGAGTGCGCTGACCCTGGTGCTAGAGGGGGTACGCAGGTGGAGGTTGAATGTTTGAAGGGTACGGGACTATAAAAAAGTTTGGGAATCACTGACCTAAACAATAGCTGGGACAGAATTTGACTCGTGTTTGAGTGACATGGTTAGGGTCTGCAATAAGTGACCAGACAATGTTTTACTGAGTATGTTCAGTCACATGGTCACTTCAGAGGAATGAGTAGGCAAATTGTAGAAGTGTGTGTGTGTGTGTGTGTGTGTGTGTGTGTGTGTGTGTGTGTGTGTGTGTGTGTGTGTGTGTGTGTGTGTGTGTGTGTGTGTGTGTGTGTGTGTGTGTGAGAGAGAGCAGGAGAGAGAGAGAAAGACAGAGGGTGTGTGTGTGTGTGTGTGTGTGTGTGTGTGAGAGGAGAGCAGGAGAGAAAGACAGACAGTGTGTGTGTGTGTGTGTGTGTGTGTGTGTGTGTGTGTGTTCATTGGAGGGTGCTTTCTGAGAGAGGGGGAGGGAGGAGATGAGTAGAGTTACGAGCTCTCTTTCTCTCATTCTCTGGTTCTGTACCTTTAGTACAAAGTGACACACTGGGTCTCGGTCTCGCCTGAGTGAGCAACTCAATTATCTCCTTTAATACAGCCTGAGCCTCGTACACCGATCCCATTATGCCACAGCACTTCCCCGCCGGCGACCACACCGCGCCGTCTCTTAGCGACAAGTCACCAGACGACGCTCTCTCTCACTCTTTCCTGTGTAGTTTCTCTCAGAAGCACCGGGTGCATTCTGCTCATGTTAATGTGAAAAATGAACGGGCCTCATAGGCGTCGTGCTGTACTTGTACACACCATCTCAACAGGAGGAGAAAAATGCTACGTTCCATTTTGCCTTTATTGGAAGGAAAATCTCTAGTCAGGGGGTTTCACAGATTAGATCTAAGATTTTTTTTTTTAAGTACATAAATGAAAACAATAACACTTCAGATACATGTTTAATGACCAAGCCAACGCCAAACAAAGGATATAGATTTAAGTGATAATGCCCTCAGAGCCGGTGTTTGGAGGATATATTGGCGGGTGCTGTTTCGAGGGCATTATCACTTGTATACAACGGGTTGCCAACATATTCAAATAAGGATTGACATATTTTCATTAAAAAAAATTATTTTGACACATTTATTCATGCTATTTAATCTTTCCACGAGATACAGTCTCGACACAGATCGAGGGTTGCTACCCAAGCCGGCTGGTTGTTCGTTCTGTCGGATCGGCTGTCAGACTGAGACAGTCTTTTTGTTCTTTATCTATGGTCGTTCGTTCCATATGCTCCATTACCATACTGGCTGGCAACAGTCTTAACCCTTGCATGCTAGCTAGCCAACTATGGCTAACTTACAGTCACATCAAACAGTGGAGCCAGACTAACAGAATAGCTGCATTTGCTTATTTAACTAGGCAAGTCAGTTAAGAACAATGACGGCCTACCGGAGAACAGTGCCTTGTTCAGAGACAGAACAACAGATTTTTTTCCTTGTCAGCTCAGGGATTCGATCTAGCAACCTTTTGGTTACTGGTCCAACGCTCGAACCACTAGGTTGCCTAAATGTTTCCTAGTGACATTTATTTGGACACATCCATAGCAATGAAAAATGTGCTCTCTCGTCAGGACACTGTTGTTCAGAGGAGCTAGCCAACAACACAGCTAACACAACCACTTCAAACTGAAGCTGGAAAGACTACACAATAGCTGCACTTCGTTTCGTTTGACCTTTTTTCAATTGACATTTCTTTGTGTAAGTCCATAAAAATGATGCCAGCTGATTCATGATTTCGACTGGCTGGGAAATGCTGCCTGCCTGTCTGTCTTGTCCCAACGCCCAACACGTTCATTACCATGGGACAGCTGGAGATCGAATTTGAATATTGAAACAATGTTGCAACTGTTGGAGAGACCGACAGCGAGGTTCATACAAATCTCCGCTGTTGAAAACTAAATGTTAGTCTAAAAGAAATGTGAGATAATGTTTAGATGCTTTTTATAGTGGAGATCAAGCATATAAATTGCCTGGCTGGGCTGATGAGACAGTGGATTACACAGTCAGATGGAACAGAGTAAATAGGCATTTTAACATCATAGATTTAGCCGGTGGTAATTTGTGGAATAGACACCGTCTGGAATGCGGTTTAAACCAATCAGCATTCAGGATTAGACCCACCCATTATTTTATTTATTATTATTTCTTAGGATCAACAGTGACTTCTATCATAGTACCAATTACAGTATCTTATGACACTGGGGGGGGGGGGGGGGGGTAAATGCATATATCATTTGTTGTGATTCTGTTGTGATCTAAAACCAATATATAAAAAGTATTTTTTTAAAGATGGGAGGTTTAATGGAAATCTGAGTTTTTTTCTTCTAAAAACATAAACCAGTAAACTAACACAAGGTGGTAGTCTACCTCTACCTTGTGGTTGTGCAGTCTGAGATGCTGGGATTTGTGGAACAGCCTGGCTGGGTTGATCAGCTTCTGAGAGCCAACTGGTAAATCACCACAGGTTTACAGTCTCGCCCTTACCAGCCATGACACACTTGGGGATTTCCATCTGATATTTTTCCATGGCTGCAGATGACTTTTGAACCCCCCCTCTCTCCCTCTCTTTCTTTTCTCTTATCAGAGGGCATATCAATGTTCTTTCTACCCTGTGCCTGGTTGTCAGAGGACAGGTATCTCTCTCTCCGAACCCCCCCTACATCCTCTTTCAGTCAGGCATCCATCACTCACTCACTCTATTTATCTGTTTATCAAAGGACATAGCACTCCCCGTTTAAGGGCACTAATCTTTGACTCACCTCTCCTTCTGTCCTTCTCTCTCTCCCTATCGACCTCTCTCTTTCACTTCCCATCTCCTCATGTTTTGCCTCCACCTCACCTCACCTCATCTCTCTGTCTCTCTCATCCCCCGCTCTCCCTGCATCTTTCTCTACCCCCTCTCTGCCTCCTTCAACTTTCTCTACCCCCTCTCTGCCTCCTTCACCTTTCTCTACCCCCTCTCTGCCTCCTTCACCTTTCTCTACCCCTCTCTGCCTCCTTCACTTTTCTCTACCCCCCTCTGCCTCCTTTACCGTTCTCTTCCCCCTCTGCCTCCTTCACCGTTCTCTACCCCCTCTCTGCCTCCTTCACCTTTCTCTACCCCCTCTCTGCCTCCTTCACCTTTCTCTACCCCCTCTGCCTCCTTCACCTTTCTCTACCCCCTCTGCCTCCTTCACCTTTCTCTACCCCCTCTCTGCCTCCTTCACCTTTCTCTACCCCCTCTGCCTCCTTCACCTTTCTCTACCCTCTCTGCCTCCTTCACCTTTCTCTACCCCCTCTCTGCCTCCTTCACCTTTCTCTACCCCTCTCTGCCTCCTTCACCTTTCTCTAGCCCCTCTCTGCCTCCTTCACCTTTCTCTACCCCCTCTCTGCCTCCTTCACCTTTCTCTACCCCCCCCCCTCTGCCTCCTTCACCTTTCTCTACCCCCTCTCTGCCTCCTTCATCTTTCTCTACCCCCTCTCTGCCTCCTTCACCTTTCTCTACCCCCTCTCTGCCTCCTTCATCTTTCTCTACCCCCTCTCTGCCTCCTTCACCTTTCTCTACCCCCTCTCTGCCTCCTTGATCTTTCTATACCCCCTCTCTGCCTCCTTCACCTTTCTCTACCCCTCTCTGCCTCCTTCACCTTTCTCTACCCCTCTCTGCCTCCTTCACCTTTCTCTACCCCCTCTGCCTCCTTCACCTTTCTCTATCCCCTCTCTGCCTCCTTCATCTTTCTCTACCCCCTCTGCCTCCTTCACCTTTCTCTACCCTCTCTGCCTCCTTCACCTTTCTCTACCCTCTCTGCCTCCTTCACCTTTCTCTACCCCCTTTCTGCCTCCTTCACCTTTCTCTACCCCCCCTCTGCCTCCTTCACCTTTCTCTACCCCCTCTCTGCCTCCTTCATCTTTCTCTACACCCTCTCTGCCTCCTTCACCTTTCTCTACACCCTCTCTGCCTCCTTCACCTTTCTCTACACCCCCTCTGCCTCCTTCACCTTTCTCTACACCCCCTCTGCCTCCTTCACCTTTCTCTACCCCCCTCTGCCTCCTTCACCTTTCTCTACCCCCCTCTGCCTCCTTCACCTTTCTCTACCCCCCCCCCCCCCCCTCTGCCTCCTTCACCTTTCTCTACCCCCTCTCTGCCTCCTTCACCTTTCTCTCTCTCTTTCTCAGTGTGTACCGGTACACAGCGCTGTCACACAGAAAACAAATCAGTCTGTCAGCGTGGACAGATTGATGTGTCTCTCATCCCTGAGCCGACTGCACATAGCTCATCATTACTGTCTGCACTGCAGCTGAAGAGGAGAGGAGATATGGAGAGGAAGGGAGAGCCAATGAGGTTGGAGGAAGGGAGAGAGCAGGATATGTGGTGAGAGCAGCGGAAAAGAGAAGAGGATAAGGGAGGAGAGGGAGAAGGAGAAGAAATATGGAGAAAACAAGGAAAGGGACAAAGAAAGCATATGGGGAGAGACAGTCGAAAAGAGGAAGAGTCTGCACACATCAACCAAACCATAAGGCCGTAGCCCAGCATGACTTCTCATGCATGTGTTTGCTTGCATAACTGCCATGTGTGCAAATGCCGGCCTACCTGCAGAGTGCGCATAAATCAAACTGGGCTGAGCATGTGTGCATATCTCTGTGACTGTGTGTGCGTGCGTACGTGTATGTGTGTTTCTGGGTACGCACATGTGAGCTGATGTGTTTTCTATTCAAGACTCGTTACTTCATACTTGATAAGGGCCAACAGTTTGGCATGTGCCTGAAAACACCGACATGGTTTTATCTTATTGGAGGGCCAGACTGACAACTTCATCTGATAGGCTATCCAATCATGTCAAATGGAGTGCTTATATAAAACCTGCCCGCTCAAAACAAATAGAAAACTAGACAATAACATTCATGTAACTTTAATATTTCATGTTAGCAAGGTAGCTCGTCTCCAACCAGTATGTGTGTCTGTCTGTGTGCGGGACGCTCTAAATTGGGCAATTCTCATAATGTCATGAAGACATTGGGTGAGGTGGGTGAGCCAAACTCTGCGGGTCCGAGAAACAAATGCAATTACAGGAGCAGGACGGGAGAGTCTCCTGGTTGATTTATGCAGACAATAACTGCAAATGAAAGTGGTTGAATAAGATAAATGTAGAGGGGGAAGAAAGGAGAGTATAAAAGATGATAGAGGTTGTACACTGAGCTGGCTATCACTCTTCTAGGGTTGTGTGTTTAAAGGATAGTACAGTGTTCTGTGTCAGGTATTTATTTAAGTGCATAATTGTTGGTTAATCTTTGAATGTCACGTTTCATTTTCATGACGCCTACTCAGAACTCTGACACAAACTCTATCCCTCATTCTCTCTCATTTACTTACTGGTGGCTCGCTGGCTCGCCCCAGTTGCTCAGTCTGCCTGTCTACGCCGGTGGCAGACGATGCGACTGGGCCCCATGCCAGACAGAGTCGGAGCCAGAGCCCAGAGCTGGGAGCCACAGTTCCCCGGTACCTTGCCATCTTCCATCCCTGCACTTCAGTAAATGAGCCCACAGCTAGACAGGAAGCTACAGGCTGAGCCATCGGCATTGATCCCTCTCCCTCTACTCCAGCCAATCAGGGGAGGGTTAGGAGACAGTGGTGGAGGTGGCGTAGGTGGTGTGTTGATTTGTATGTGTGTGTGTGTGGAAGGGGGATGAGTTGCTTCTTAAGTGTCTGGGAGTCAGCCTGGCTTAGGTAAGAAAGAGGGAGTCTGTAAGGTTAGTGCAACATTATATTTGAGTGTTTTTCTATACCACCAACCACCCAACAAATCAAACTGATAAGTCTGCAGACAGCTGGGATTATTGACCTATCTGGTATAATGGAGCAGTAATGTAACAGGACTTTTAAAAAGTACATATGGGTTCAAAATCTGTCTCCTGTTGGGTCATGTTCTGGGTCTTTCCTTTGAGATTTTAAGTAGACATTGTGCATCGATATTGAATATTAAAATCCTGTTATATTAAACAAAGTACCCCTTAATAAAGACAACATGGATAAGTCAATAAATCTGATTTTCTACGAGTAAAGAGTTGCGGAAGTGACAAAATGCAGCACTTTGACATGTCCCTCTGTCACCCTCTGTGAATTCCAGGAAGATTTTAAGATCTTAACCTCAAAATGTATCTGCGATTTCACCATCATTGTAAATCCCTAGTTATTTCTGACAGTCATTTCTGAAGATCCCTCATTTTTATAATACCTGTATATATATTTTTTAAGATTTCTTTCTAAATTAACATCTAATGGTCAAATCATAGTCTAAAGCAGGTAAGCTGGTTCTACTCTTTTTGGACATTATCTGGTGTTTTGTGGTGTAAAACTGAAATCAAGAAATCAACACTGTTATGCATAGATAGACAGGCTAGAAATGTTTTAACATGAAATGATTTTGGTAAAACTACAATTTCCCCTTCCTGTTGCACACAACAAGCTTCCATTCCCCCCGTCATAAGGGAATTTATGGCTGATTGAAGATGAAATCGTCAACCATATTACAAGTACACTGTTACTTTATTTGGCCTTTGCTATAGTCATTTTTTCAAATTTAACCTCTTTAGATGGGAACATTTTATATTTTTATAAAGTTGAACATGTGCTCTTTATGACAGAATTTTAAAATAGGTGAATTCATTATTATTATTATTTTTTTACAATTCTTAAAAGGCACTAAAATGTTGGAACAACCTTTCTCTCCATATTCTATAGTTTGGCTGAGCTGTTGTCCGAAATGTTTCTCAACTTGGGCTAAATACTACACACACTTACCTAGATGTCAATGAACATTTTGGTTGCAAGCGCATAGTCCATAACCCCTAGCTCAGAGTCTATGCATGTATCCCAAATGGCACCCTGTTCCCTATAGTGTGCTACTTCAAAAGTAATGCATACAGGATGCATCCCTGGGCAGAGTGTGTCCAACCTGGGCCCTTTGTCAGGACAGGCAGGTGCTCCACTGGGGACTCTGGCCAGGGGGCCTAGAGGCAGGGGCCTGACCAGGCATTGTTCCAGCATGGCACTGAGAAGAGACATCGGGGTAATGGGGTGTGGTACCAAGCCCAGCGCGCCAAAAAAGGGGGAGAGAAGGGGTAGAGGGAGAAAGAGAGAGTAAGAAAGGGGGAGAGAGAAGGAAAGATAGAGAGAGATCAAAAGGAAGAAAAAGAGAGAGGAAGAACGAGAGGGAGAGGGGTGCGGGGGAGTGAAAAAGAAGAGAGAGAAAACAGGATGGATGGAGCGCGGTATGAACTGTAGTGTACAGGGAAGCCCAGGATAGAACTGACATCGTAAGTCACATCGAACCAGCAGCATTCCTGCTGTGTCCTTCAGCTCTCTCAGTCTGGTGTTGTGTTGGGTTTAAAACAGTGGAGAGACACCCACCTTGAGAGAGAGGATGCTTGGGTCTGCTGCCTAAATGGGAGGCTCACACGCTATGGAGGGGAGGCGGGGGAGGGAGGGGGGCAAAGGGAGACGGTGTGTTCAGAAAAAACAACATCCGCAGAGTTTTACGACCTGGGAACCGGGTGACCCCCCACCGCCCCCTGCTGTAACTCTGCAGGTGAGAGTGAGGAAAGACCATCAGCCACAGCCCCTCCTATGGCCTTGCTGTCTGCCTGACTGCCTGCTCCACTTTTAGCGTATGTGGCCAGTGTATGTGTGTGCATGTTGTTGTGATGATTTGAATTGTAGTGATTGTAGTGCGAGTGTAGGCGCGCGGTGTGTTTGAATACATACTGGTTTCTGTGCTCCTCTCGTGGGTACAATTATTATCCAGGAAGCGACCCCTCTGACGTGGCAAGGCAACCCCGGCGTTGACCCCAGTGCTCCTCTCATCCAATAAAAGCAGGAGGCGCTTGTCGGAAGGGCACTGGGAGACTTCCCCTCGGCCTGGGCCCCGACACGGCTGTCCATCTGCCAGGCTCTCCCTGAGAGCCCATTATCACTACGGGGAGCAGGAACCGAGCGGAAGGGAATGGAAACGCCACGGAATTCCAGACATTCCTCCCAGTTCCTCCAACTCCTCCAGCGTCTCCGTGAACGCTGGGAACGTTTCTGCACAAACAAATAATAATAACTGAAGAGTCTTAAGATTCTTGGAATGAGATTAGTGGAACAGAAGTAAGTGAAATTACACAAACTGTGTTCTTATTCGATCCCGATTATTGTAATTGTATAAAACCAATTGTTTGCCTATTCCATTTGGGCATGGTATATCATATTTTGGCTTCAATATATTTCAATATATTAATATACTGGCATGTACATCAGACATCATCATATGTCTGTGACCTCACTTCCTGTCCCGGTGGAGGACAGCTTCTGTTTCCTCTCAGAGGAGAGAGCCGGTGTTTCCTCCCTCAGTGGCTTCCTACACCACACAAACTCTCTCTCACACACACACACACACATATCCACACACATGAATATATACTCACACACATCCATTTATATATATACTGTACACGCAGAGCCACATTCCCACAAACTCTACTCAAATGCAAAAAGTAGCAGCATGTTAACACACAGCCATGACCACCGTAACCAACCAACCCCATACACGTCCCCTTACACAGGGCCACCAGTACAATCACACACTCACAGACACTCAGTAGAAAAGTTTCAGTGGACGTCAACACTCCCTCATAACCAAATGGCCCCTGAGGACCCAGCGAGGGAATTAGCATCGATTCAGATACTTCTCCCACCAACCAGGCTTCAGGCCCCTGTCCTCCCCCACATGTCCCCCCTCACCCCCAATGCTACCCCCCCGCTGGCCAGCTCAGGGCGGACGAGGGCATGGGGCGTCCAAACGAGGGGAGAAGAGGAGCTGGTCCAGAATGTCTCTCCTCTAAATTACCCTCATTAATTGTCATCAGCTCCTCAGGATGTTGGAGTGGATTATCTTAATAGCAGCAACGAGAGCTTCTTCTTTAAGAACGGGAAGAATAACAAAAAGTCATTAAAGGACAGAGGCTTTTTTTTGGGGGGGGGGGGAACTTTACATGATTCCGTCAGTCCGGTCCAACTGAGTTTGATGATGTCACTATTAAAAGGTTGTGTGGGTAAACAACAAGAGTATACAAAATACAAGACAGCGTCAATGTAGCATAATCTGCAAAGATGTTTTTCCACAAAATATATAACAACAATTAGCTTATAGCGTGTTATGGCTGAGTAAACTCAGGGAATAGAAAAACAGGCCCTACGCGAATTGCCTATCTGTTAATCCAACTGTCAAGGAATTATGTGATCTATTGATCTATTCTATTCATGAAACCATTTTTAAAAACGTCTGGCAAATTGAGGAACAAAACCATGATGCATCTGCAAAAATCAACTCTCTGAAACACTCCAAATTCTCATTACCGGGTCATTTTATACAATGTTATTTTAGAATGTTTTTATTTATTTGAATTAAACACAAAATATTTAGCTTTAGTTTGTCCATAAATCATAAGAATTGTATACTAGTTGAAGTTTACATTAAGCTTTAATATTTATTATGTAAATGTCTCTTGTGTCTCATTACCATAAAACATTTTCAAGTTCCTGTAAAATCTCCAGACAGTTTTTAAATAAAGTTTCATTCACTCATGATGTATCATCTGGAAGAGTAGTCCTTAGATGAGCACAACTTAAGTTCATTTATTCGCTTATGCCTTCAGAATTAGATTCTCAAACATCCCCCTTTACCCCACTTGGCCTTCTCATTACCGAAACGCCTATAAAGCTCAAATTGGGAAAGAGTCAGGGAACCATTATCTCACCAACACGGAGGCTTTAGTGATGGGGTCAAGTGTTTGCTGACTCATAATGTCTCCTGTTATTTGCATATTGAGCTAAGGTCATCTTATTTACGAAACACAAATGTCTCATTACCATGTACTTTTTTTAGGTCCGTTTCTGTAATGAGAACCTTAATGTCGGTAATGATAATAAGCTATTTCTAATGTAACGTCAATTGCTGTGCTCTCCTGGTAACTTTATTTATTTACTAGGACCTGTTGTATAGATGAACAGTTATTTGATTAAGTGGGGTTTGTCAAGAAATATGAGGTGTATAAACCTAATTTAACTTACTTTAGGCCACAATCAGCTGTTTGTGTTTCAGCAAAGAGCAACCACACCACTTAAAGGAGGATAACCCCCATTTTGCCTATACTCTTGTTTGATATCCCAACACAGTTTTTGGTCCATTTCCCACGTACTTTGATACTTTATGGGCATATTGTATTATGCCTTTTTCCCATTGAATCCAGAAATACATCTAAAATACATTACAACCACAAATATCCACATCCTAATACACCAATATTACCTGTAAAGACCTTGTATAAAAAAAGGTACCCTGTTATGTTTAAGTCCACTTTTAACTTTTGAAAATACATTCATGTAATTACAGTGCTTATACTTATGCTGAAATAAGGGGTATTTTAGTCCATTTAAGATCAGGGATTTTAGTATTATACAAGTCATTTGGGATTAATAAGTGACACACTTTGAGGATTTGTTGGGTTCTTGAATCTTTGATAGAGATCAGTACAGTTTGTCAATGGCAAACTGTGCATCACTCATTACCGAAATCTGCAGTCTCATCTCTGAGATAAATATTTCGGAAATATTATGAAAAGTCAAACGTATACAAACGATTCCTCTGATAGTGTGACTTTTGTACGTAAATAAATAAATAAAATACAAGTGATAATGACAACAACAACAAAAAGGTTATGTGTAACTGTAATGGGATAAATTACGAAATATGTTTAAATAATTGCATTTTAAATAGTTGTATTTTCAGTGTTAGGCCATTTCATAAGGGGAGCAATGTAAAAAAAATGAAATTGATTTGTTGATAACCTTTTGGGGCTTTGAAAACTGCTGTGGTAATGAGAAGTACAGATCCTAATCTCAGTGATCCAAGAGAAAATGTTTAAAATGACCCAAAATGTTGGTCAAATGGCAGCTTTGTGTGAATGACCTAAGTAGGGGTTGCAAAATTATTTCCCAAAATTCCAATGTTTTCCAGAAATCCTTTTTGGAGGATTCCGGATTCCCTGCTTATTCCTTTCTGATTCTTGGAATCTTCCAACCAGGATTTCCAGAAAAACCTGTACATTTTGGTAAAGTTTGGGGGAAATGTTTCAACCGTATCCACAGGTAAGCAGTGTAAAGAGAAGAGGGATAATGATGAAAAGCACCAGTCAAAAATTCTGCCCTCCTGTCCTGAAAAGTGGAAGTTACCACTTCATCGTTAGCTGGACTCTCCATTCAATCATTCAACACAGCTCCAGTAGGTCTCACAGCACGTGCTCGTAGCACAGTGTATAAACGTCAACAACAGTTCAAACATTACGGTAAGCATAGAGACCTTGGTTAAATCATGAGCGATGGGATGTCAGTCTGTCCAAAGTTGGTGGTGGAAGGGACTGAGGCGCTAGCCCCTGCCTGCCTGTCTGTCGCTAGCATTAGTTTACGGGCTCAGGGAATTCAGGCAATTTGCTGTATCGATCGCTAGCTAATTAGCCTCAGATTAAGAGGCGCAAACGAATTTGTGCCAAACAAACATGAGTGGCGAGCTCTATGGCATTGATTTCTTGTAACGTCCTAATGATTGGCTCAGTCAGCAGGGCCTTTATTTCCCACGCACAACTCAGTGACACTAGGCGCTAGCGTAAATCTAACGTGGGTCAATTCAGCTGAGGGCTTGAGCTTTACGAACTCTCTCAGAGTCATTTGGGGATGTTCATCGAAACATAGTGCCCCATCAAATCGTCTGCCTTGGTTTGTGGCCTTCTTAAGTCATCACTCAAGGTTTTCATCTGCTGTTCGTTGATGCTGTTGAGTGCTCTGTCTATGGGACTGATAGGTTGAGGGTCTCAGGCAGATACCCAGGGTCTCAAGGAGATACTCTGACAACAGAGACCTTTGATGACCCCAGAGCTGACACAGATACCACGCTGCCTGTTCCCACCATCCATCTCGAAGAACATAATCGCAGCCCAATACTCCCCATAATGCACCCTTTCATTCTACTTACTGGAATGGACGACGTAATAATGAAAAATGTAAAACATAACCACAGCTGTGGCACTTCTTCTTCCTCTACCTCCATCTCGCTCCTCCTTTTCTCTCGCTCCCTTTCTTCTTCTCCCGCTCTCTTCCTCCCTCTCTCTACCGCTACATTTCCCTCCCGTAAAGTTTCAAAGTCACTATACAAGGCGCTAGCGTCTTTTAATGGAGATTCATCACACTGTCATTTCTGTTTTCTCCCCGTAGCGAGAGCAAAGTGTTTGTGTGAGGGTAGGAACGGCCGTTTGTTCGGCTCCTCATTTAGCCCAGCGCGGGATGAGAAGCCCCGTCATTATCTCAGGAGATGGACCAGAGAGAGGTAGCACCGTCTCTCTCTCTCTCTACCTCGCTCTCCCTCCCCATATTCCGGAGATACAGCGCCAGGTAGTCCTATTGAGGTGTCATGGTAAATCTTCCGCATATTCTTTTTGGGAACCTTCCAACTGTGTTAGTTAGTGTAGGGCTGTCAGGTTTTCCAAACTCACTGATGGGAATGCCATAGATAGTTACAGTGTAGTCTGATTATATCATGGCAGTAACTGGATGGTTGGTGGGGCCAGACGTCAGTAAAAGCATTTGAAGCCAAAATCATCGTACACAATATTTGTAAAAGCCCAGTACAGTCAAAAGCATGATTATCCTTATTTATTATAGACTCAATGGCCAGGTTACTAGGTACACTATCTAGTACTGGTCCGACCCCCCTTTGCCTCCAGAACAGACTGAATTCTCTGGGGTATGGAAACGTTGCTCAATTGGTACCAAGGGACCAGGAAAACATTCTCCCCACCATTACACCACTGCCACCAGGCCTGTACAGTTGACACCAGGCAGGATGGGGCCATGGACTCAAGCTGCTTACGCAAAATCCTGACAAGAACTAACTCAATATTAGGAAGGTGTCCTTAATATTTTGGACACTCAGTGTATATTTCCACATTATGAGGTTGGAATAATACAGTGAAAATCTGAAAATTATGATAATGCCCTTTTAGTTTAAGAGCTGTTCGAAAAGAACGCCTGAAATTTCAACCTGTTTGAGTGGGATGGACTTTTGGCCTGCCTGGTGAAATCACTAGGCCGTAAATGAGTTCATAAGAAAGAGGGTTCCAAACCTCTCTGCCATTAACAATTTCAGTTTTCCCCAAACCACCCAAACCACTCCCAGCAGGGCTGGTTAGAGGCATAAGCGACATAAGCGGTCGCTTAGGGCCCCCGAGGGCCCTGACCACAAAAAATAAATAAATGAAACATTTAAAAAAATAGATAATTGAGTACTCAGTCACGGTCTCAACTTACTTACTTATTAATTAAATTAAAGGAACTTACTTATTGAGAGTAAGAATAGTAGAATACACAAGTGCAATTTCTAAATTTGGTTGTGCATAAGCAGTTTTTCTCTTTTTATGTCAGTCACTGACAGTCACTCAATTAGCCATATCAGCTAACAATTATTTGATTGGTAGTTAGTCTAGCCAGCTTTCTACACTTGTAGTAATTATGTCCGAATACTGCCCGGGCACACAGGGCATGTACCTAGGGGCCCTGGCCTCTAAGGTGCCCCCATTGCTTTTGTTAGTCATTCTCACTCAGATATCATATTAGCATGACACAAGTCATTACAACATTACAATGTGTAGAAATGTAGGAAAATAGCTTTAAAACAGCAAATTCTTTCTCTCTGCCCCATGGCAAAATGTGTAGAATTGTAGGAACCCTGCTTTACGGTCCAATGAGGCAGTTTTTTTTCTTCTTAGCTAAGAGCAATTTCTCAAGCAAGAATTTTGCCAGGACTCGACTCAAAGAGAGTGGTCGGGGGGGGGGCAATTTGCTGTTATTGGCAGAGAGATTTGGAACAGTCTTGCTTATTGGTCTGTTAACTAATTCATGTTGATGTCACCGTGGAAGGCCAAAACTCCATCCCACCAAAACAGGCTGAAATTTCTGCCAAAATTTTCTCTATGCCCAATTGCAAAATGTATAGAATTGCAGGAAATTAACTTGAAAAACAAAAATGTTATTTCCACCATCAAGAAGTGAGCCAGAAATGTTTTGCCGCGAGGTGGAGAGGCCCCCCAATCAAATCTAGCTTAGGGCCCCCAAAAGGCTAGAGCCGGCCCTGACTCCCAGACAGTCCTATCAAAATGAATAAAATTCCTACTCTACAAATTCAATTCAGTACTGTAATTCAGCAGTAAGGAATCAACACTGGTGTCCTAACATGAATCTGTATGCTGCTGGGGTCACTAATCAATTTCCAGAATTTGCTGTGTGTTGCTAGGTGTTGAACAAAACAATATTCTACTTCACTTAGTGCTGAGTGGTGTAAAATCGCAATTGAAAATACGTTTTCAATGCCCTGAAACAAATGTTGTGACAACAGGAAGTTCGTAAGTTGACCAGGTGTACAAGATGACATCTCATCACGAGATAAACAGAGCATGACGTTGGCTTTACATGGAGCAGACGCTGTCTCAGATGTTCTCTATCCCCACCCCTAGATTCTCAGCAAAGTACAATCCAAGTAAGCTCAGTAGGACACCATGTATTACCCTTTATAAGGCACGGTGCTATGCAAAAATAACATAAATGAACGTGTGACGCAGGGCGACGTAACAAGCGAAGTGTGACAGCGGTATTAGTTATATCATGACAAGACGGGTGGGACCCAGACAACAAGCCAGGATGGCAGACCTCAGGGATAGGAGAATGGTGGAAGCAGTGGTGGTGGTGCGGATGTGGAGGGGTGTGGGTGTACAGGTTGATTGTTTCAATGAAGCAATTTGATTCAATTTTCCACTCAATAAAATTACCCATCAGTGCTGGCGCCTTTTGGCTGTCCAGACTCGCTCATTTTCAGATCCCCCTCTTAATTGAACGAGTTTATGTACTTGTCTCACTGAAATTGGAAAAATTTATCACCTGGAAAATGTTACATATTTCTCCCTCCCGGCTGTGCATGCCATGTTTTTCCCCCTGCTAACTTCATCAGAATGATGAGCGCCTATGAAATTAATTTGTTTGCATTTGCGTACGGGAGGAAATGTTCTTATTTGCACAGGCAGGAGGGATGGAGGGAGGGCTGGAGTGAGAAGGTGAAGGAAATCTTTTTTTTATTTTTTGAGATTAAGTTTTCTGTCTCTGTCCTCTATACAGTATGTCCTCTGGATTCCTGAGTTATAATAATAGAGATGACCTGAATACTAGGATGTATTTCCTCTCAATCGTACTCTGAATGGACTCAATACTGCTACCAAAAACAAAAAAACATCCGAATCCCAAATCCATTTTGTGCAAAATATTTGAGGTTTACTATTTTGCAAACCAATTGCATGTAAGCTCATTTTCTCTCTCTCTCTCTGTAAAACACTGATTATACAGTAGAGTCGGCTGAACGCTCGGTTAAACTGCCTAGCGCTGCGTTGAGTAGTACGGTGTAGCTCAATGGAGCAGGGATGGGCATGCTGGAAGCTCGTTAATCTAGCCATCTCACCACGCACCATATGCTCAACCCACAGAAGGCCCAGCTGAGCTCTGGTCTTTTCTTCTCTGCTGTTCAGGAAAATCCACAGAATTAACTCGGGTTCGTTATAAGACCCAGTGGAATTTCAGTACATCAAATGTAAAGAAAAATACTGTTGAGTAAGTGTGGAGTATCTGTATGGTATGTTAATCTGCGAGAGAGACAAGAGGGACAGAGAGAGAGAGAGGGGGGGGGGGACAGAGAGAGGGGGACAGAGAGAGGGACAGAGAGGGGGACAGAGAGGGGGACAGAGAGAGGGACAGAGAGAGGGACAGAGAGAGAAAGAGAGCAAGAGAAAGAAAACGGGACACCTGACGACACCTTGGAACAACATGCCGGCTGCACTTGCTCGTTCTCATAAGGCAAATGACCATTGATCAATCCTCCAATATAGGCATTGACATGACTGAGTGGATTTGAATGACTGAGTGACTGTGTGAGAGAGATAGATGAATGAGAAAATGGCCTCTGATTTGCCATCTGCGGTCAGGGTCTTTTCCCTGTGCCCCATTTGGCCCAATGTGGAGTGCTAGCCTAGCGGGCTGCGACACTCCTCTGCCTCTTGACAGAGGAACTGTAACCCATAATGTTCCGCATAGTGTCCTCACATTGCCAATGCATGACACTATTGTTATTACTGTGACATCGTTTCTGAGCAAGACCATCGAGGCCAGTCATATACAAATTCATAGCAATGATATACTGTGTGACTTAACAATGCGTGAGTGTGTGTGTGTGTGGATGTGTGTGTGTGTGTGCCAACTGTCAGTGATACCTTGAGAGGGATGGAAAAGGTGCTGCTGGAGTTGAATTGGACAGAATTGAATTGGACACTGTCTGTCCTGTCCAATGCCACCGCGACAAACTGGACAGGGATAGTAACGGACAGGCACCTCCGGGGCTGCCAAAATAAAATGAGCAGCAATCACTGGGGGTGACGGTGCACATGCTACATTAAGCCAGCCAATTGAGCATTAATGCCAATGAATATGGCTGTCACTGCCAGAGAACAGAGGTTCAACTTGAAGAAACAACTCAAACGGCTACCTGAGCATGATGATGCAGCCTATCGGCATGGATTTGATTTGATTTTTTAATTTATTTCACCTTTATTTAACCAGGTAGGCAAGTTGAGAACAAGTTGTTCTCATTTATAATTGCGACCTGGCCAAGATAAAGCAAAGCAGTTCGACACATACAACAACACAGAGTTACACATGGAGTAAAACAAACATACAGTCAATAATACAGCAGAAAAATAAGTCTATATACAATGTGAGCAAATGAGGTGAGATAAGGGAGGTAAAGGATGAAAAATGATGAATCCTTAAAAGTGTATCTATACCCATGGTATCTAACTGTAAAACAGAGCTGAGTAAAATATTTATTTACAGGTTTAATTATTTTCATTATTTTGAGGTATCTAATAAACATGTCTAGAAATCAATATTACAGGTCTGAAATCGAGACAAACATTTAGATAATGTGATTGAGTCAAATGGTCATCTAAATCTATTTAACTATGACTCATCATCCGTCTACTATGGCCGTGCAGATCGGATGCAGAATGAGGGGCTTTTCGACCATGCATTTGTGATTTCGTTTTCCCCCCGTCTGGATGGTACCGGGACACATGGCGTCGATGGAGCGTGGCATTGATTGTGGGAGACTGGAGTGCAGAGACAAAAGGTATCGGGTCACCAGTCACACCGCCACCACTGTTACAGCTGGATCGATAGAGTCGAGGAAGGAAAGAGGGAGAGTTGCATTTCCATTAAGGGATGGGGGAGGGATGGAGCGATGGTGTAGGTGGCTAAACAGGGGGGATTTATATAATAATGGATTGCATTAATACGGGCCTCACATCGGATATAAGGTAGCTATAGTATTAGCTACATATTGTGTTAGGTAGCATGCCCTTTGGCAGCGTATGCAAAACACTCACCTTGGTCAAACAATTGCCATAATTTGGAACAATTACAATGAGTAGACTACATTGATATAGAATGTCTTAGGCATACAATGACAAATCTAAACTAGAAGCTATTTTACCTCAACAGAAAGGACCGCTTTTAAACTGCCCATTAGAAATATGTGACTCTGTTAACCATTTGTTTGACGACCCTCACAGCTACGATTATCTCTATATCTATGATCTCCAAATATCTCTGATCATGCTCCCGTAGCGTAATAGTTGAAAATGATAGCAATTACCAGAACATTCTAAGAACACCTTTAATCCACAGGCTTAAGAACAATAGGCATATTGGGTCATCAAATTACCCTGATTAAGTGAAGACACCTCGAGCAATCTAACTCTACATTCTGAAAATAGAGGAGCCTGTTGGCTTCATTTGGGGCTAATGACTGGTCTGACTGTGTCATTATCATCATTTGAGAGATGGCTAATTTGCCATCGCCACGACAACACCAATTGCGGGATAAGCGATGGGCTCCTGCCGTGCCAGTCCGTAACCCGATGCCAGCCTCGAAGGAGCATCAGCAAACATCATCAATACCCATGGTGCACTGTGATCCCTGTCAAACCCCAATCACTTGGGTTAATGTGAGTCCACGCAACACCACCAGACATGTAACATTTGCAAAAGAGATACAGGATACAGGATTCCAATGGCGTCTGAAAGAACTGGAATGATTCATATGAAATAACTTGTATTTTAAGTTATGTCAACTTATAAACATCTTTATTATGGGTGCCCTGTAAAATTAGCAAAGAAAGGATACAAAATGGCAATAAGCATAGGTCAATTGTTAAACGCATAGAAAATATTTGCTGTGCAGGTTGTGTGAACATACAACATATCTGTGCCATTTGTTTGTTCAGACGGTTTTGTTTGACAACTCCAGGACGAGGATTGTGAACCACAAAACAAAGGTCACTGAAACCGTTCATTTCCAACTGTCATCTCCGAAGAAGGAACTGGTCTTAAACAGTAAGGTGAGGCCAGCCTGTAAAGCATGTCCACCATTGTGATAACGTGTTCGAATAAATCCTTCAATACTACCTTATTGTAATTGTAAGCTTTGTAATGACTCATGGTTTTAGCTGTTTGACTTTGAAGCCTATTGGCGGTAGGCCTTCCACTACATTCCCCACGTAATACTGTCAGATCTACAATGGTCATGTTTAATCAGGTCCCAGTTCATACTGGTGTCCAACTCGTATTTCCACTGAACAAACACACACTCTCTGGCTGGATAAGCCTCTGATGTGTTGGACATGATGACCTCAATGGGCAGCCATTGCCACACATTAATAGACATTTGTGGACAAAACAAAACAAGTATTTTCTTGTGTCATGTGTTGGTAGATATAAACAAAGAGGAGAATGGGAGATTTTGGCAAAAGGAAGGATCGTAATGAGCAAAATGAGTTCCGACTAGACAATGCTCATTTGAATCTAATGATTCGGACATCCTCAACTGTCATGACTGCAACTTTTCAACTATCTCATCTCAGCCCTTCAGGAATTCAAACCAGTCTGAGCAGAACACTGTGCAAGCCTGGCAGCTTCTACGAGGAAGTGCAGGGCGACCTAATGGTTAATTATTAATGGCCGTGTTTTTCCTCTTAGGCAATAAATAATGGTCTCACGCAATGAATAATAGACCAGTTTGGGCTTGATTCAGCAGTGGCGGGGGGTCAACCGCCACATATCCTTTTGGTAAGCCATTAACGTTTTAGCTCTGGAAGGAAGCTAGGAAGCTAGCCGCTTGTAAAGCCATTAGCCATTTGACGGAAGGGGGAAGGAGCCAGTGAACCGGACAGATTCACTCGAGGGGCTTTGCTAGCTTTGTAGGCTAACTCTACCACCACAGGGGGCACACATTCGTGGCTGGATTGGAACAGCAAGGTTAGCGCAAGTCCTTGGATTCGCTAATGTATAAAGTTATATGACAAGGCGTGAGGTCTTTCTGTTGAGATTCAAGCTATTCTCCTGGAGGGCTGAATGGTCTACTGGACTTTACTGGGCCTCAGCAAATTCGAGTGGCGGTCATTTACAGTCGGAATGAAAGACCTCACTTCACTTGGTTTCTCCTTACCTTGATGAAATGCTGATTGCAAGGTTGCCACGCAGAAGTACGCCCTGTAGATACCCAGGATGAGGTGTGTGGAAACATGAAATCATGCACCACTCAAACATACATGAAATGTGCGCTCTTTCACACATACAGATGTAGGATCTTAATTTGACCAGCTTGTTGCAGGAGAATTGTTCTGCAACTTGTAGTGTATTTTAGGTTTAAAAAGGCTTCTGAAGTTTGTAATTTCCATTTTGAAAATTCAGATTCGATTGTCCCTTACCAAAAATGTATCAAATGTCCATTAATTATAATCCATATAATAATTCACATTTCCTGTTGCTGCAAGATAATTTTCCTGCTGTAGAAAACCGACCCAGATTGGTATCCTACATCTAAACGCACACATGCAGATACACAGACAGATCATCAGGGATTTCACAGGGAGTTTCACACATGATTGCGTCTACGACTCAGCTCAATGTTTGCGTGTCACTTTATCTTCTATGAGAGCCCATCGCTCAGTCAGAGAGCATGCAGACTCACCATGTTGCTTAGATTGATCTGTAAAACAATGCAATACGCAATACCTTAGCACGGACCTTCTCGTAGAAAGATAAATGTTAGAGTGTACATGTATTAGAGAGAGAGCGAGAGAGATTGTGTTTGAGTGTAACGTGTGAGTGCACAGCTTTGCGTTTGTATGAGAGTGGGTATGTACGCATGTGTGACTGTGCATACATGACATGTGCATATTCCACACAGGCACCAATCGGACTTAACCTATGTAGGCGTACCCACCCACATATATATGCAAGTGCACGCTCACATCACACACATTATTCCGAAGTCACTGGGAAGGGAAAACCATGTGCACCACAAACCTTCTTCCCTTCCCTGCTGGCATGCATAATACATTAGGAGCCTGCTGTTGGAGAACACCTGAATGTTCCACATGGAGTTTTATTTAGATGCTGCAGCGTTCTGCGGGCCCCGCTGGGGCACTGGAGCAATTGGGACCACGTGCCTTCATCAGTATGCAGGCTGGAGTGGAATTAGCCCGCAGGGGGAACGGGTGGGCGAAGGCGACACACATCGCTACCCCGCTTTAATTCCTTTCCATTTGAGAACATTAGTTGAGCTTGGGAGGGGCTGGGGGGGAGCCATATCCCTGAGCAAAGTGAGAAGGAGGGAGTGAGTGAGGAAAGAGAGTATGGAGGAGGAGGGAGGAAAAGACAGTGAGGTGTGTGGAAAGGAGGTGAGAGAGAGAAGAAAGTCAGAGGGATAGAAGGGGAGAGTAGGGGAGAGAGGCATAGAGAGAGATTAAATGGAGTTTAAGAGAGAGAGAGATGTAAGGTAGGAGAGAAAGCATACCTCTGAAGAGGATTCAAAGAAGTCTTGTCTTGGAGGCAGAACTGAGCGATTTCCCCATAGATAGGCCAGCTGCAAAGTGCTTTTTGGGCTTAATTTAAGGTTAGGATCAGGCAGTAGGGTTAGCAGCTGTGGTTAAGTTAAAGGTTAGGTTTAATTTTAGGTTTAGATTTTTTTAGATTTTATGACTTTGTGGCTTTGCTAGCTAGTGACTACACTGCAGAGTTGCCTCCAGAACAGGTTTCATGATGAAAAACGCTAACCTGTTACTTACTGTATGTATGCAAATCCCTATAAAATGTAACACAAACTTGCCAAACACCTTCAACATATCCCATGTAAAATATCTCAATGCGTACATATGCAGCTCAGATGCAGTCGCATCTGTAAAAAGTAAGAACAAAACAAAGACCTGCCAATGACAATGTTCAACATTTTTGTTTGGTTCTTGTCCAGAGTTGAACCTCTCCAGTTGGGGGGGGGTCGGATCTGTAAAAAGTAAGAACAAAACAAAGACCTGCCAATGACAATGTTCAACATTTTTGTTTGGTTCTTGTCCAGAGTTGAACCTCTCCAGTTGGGGGGGGGGGGGTAGCTCTCCATGGCTTTCTTTTGAAGGCATGGGTGTTAAGTCTTTTTATGTAAGATCTCAGTGCCAATGACGTGTTAACACAAATAACATTGAGTAGGCCCCAGTTGAATAGGAATCTTTCCTCAGACAACACAGAGCCTGATAATGGAGGTCAAAGTCGAACTGGAAGACAGCCACTCATCCGGCACCATCAAACACATGGAAACAACCATTGCAACTCAAGCCCACCCCAAGACAGACATCCTTCCTCCTTACCTCTTTCACCGATAGACACACAGGCGAGGAAACAAAACAGGTGTTGATCTGTAAGTCACCCGAGCGGACCGTACCGGCGACACAGCCTCCCTTACGGCCTGGAGAATGCTCTAGAAATGATGGCCACCCTAATGGGGTGATTTGAGAGGGGTTTGTTTTGGTGAAGGAACAATCCTCCACTCCTCACCCTGCTGTCTGGGACTTTGTGTTTTATGGGGACTGTGTGTCAACACCTGTTGTCCAGGAGAAGCATTGAGTGTCCTGTGAGGTAGGTAGGGTCTCCAGTGGCCTGTTGGAAGAGGCAAGGCTAGGGACAGAGTTAGTGGCCAAGATGTCATTGGCTGCAGCTCAAGCGTAGCCAGGTGGTGTTTGCTATGCCTCACGAATCTGTCTCTCACAGAACAGTATTCTCTTTGTCATCCCTCTTAACATTATGGTTATTTAGCAGACACCGTTATCCAGAGCAATTTACAGGAGCAATTAGGCTTAAGTGCCTTGCTCAAGGGCACATCAACATATTTTTCACCTAGTTGGCCCAGGGATTCGAACCAGCGATCATTCAGTTACTGGCCCAACGCGCTTAACTGCTAGGCTACCTGCTGCCTCGTCTCTTATGTCTCTTTTCTGTTCTTCTGTCCCCTTCGTTCTCTCACTTTTCTCCTCCGACACACATCTGAATGTCCTCATTTAAACTGCCACAATACTATGAATTCTTTATCAATTCTTTGCTTTTCCCTTGCTGTCAGGCTTGGGGTCCATTCATCCATCTAAGTTCCAGTCAATTCAGAAATGGCATTCATATTGAGATATTCCATGTCCAATGAAACTGACAGGTAGATAATTGTAAGTGGATATTTCTGGAAGATGACAGTGGAGCGTAAATTAACAGTACTGTAGGTGCTAAGTCATGATGACATCATAAAGTGGGACCCTGGGGGTTTGTGGGAAAATGACAATTTTTTGAAGTTGAAGGATTCTATACAAATATTAAGCAGATAGCTAATGAGGTCAAATGACCTTGGTTATGTCATTGTCCCTACCTCAAAATGTATGCACGCACGCACACACACAAACACACACACACACAAACTGTTGATGCTATCATTAACAGGCCCGAGGCCAGGGGTATTCAACTCTTACCCTACGAAGTCCAGAGCCTGCTGTTTTTCTGTTCTACCTGATAATTAATTCCATCCACATGGTGTCCCACGTTTAAATCAGTCCCTTCGTTAGAGGGGAACAATGAAAGAAAGCAGTGGAAGTGGATTCGAGGTCCAGAGCTGAGTTTGAGTGCCCTAGGCTCTACCTGACCATAGAATTCCCCTCTCCTCACTGGACATGACTTCTGCCCTCTGCTCTCTCGTCTTTTCTCTGATCTCAGCTCTGACCTTTGACCTCCAGTTAAAAGCCCCTAGGGCCGACACAAACTCCATCATCACTACCACTGATAATACTCTGTAGTGAACTAGTGACTAGTCACAGGGATCTAAGTAAACTTCACCTCACTTCACTTTAGCCCAACTCACCTCACGGCACAGTGAATAATGTTAGCCCTGAAGTAGTGCTTCGGTTCATGGGTTTGATTGAACCTGAGCCAAGGTTGAGGAGCAGGTGCACTGGAGAACCTTTAACAAAAATAAACAAGTGGTAAGATAGCATTGAATTAATGACGTAGAGGGACCTATCAGTTTAAATACTGAGCAAATATAGCTTAAGGACAGGTGCATAGGCTAATGGGGTAAAACTTAAAAGGCGGGGAGGATGAAAAGTTAAACTTCCATGGTAAATAGGGTCAGCAGGTAAATCACTCAATGCAAGGTCATGTGAAGTGCTTAGACACTTTAGATGGAGAAAAAGGGTGAAGGGAGATAAATTGGGTGCAAGTGGGATGGTCTAGCCACATGTAGATGGATGTTTGTGAATGAGTTAAGGAGAGTTCAAGGTACCCCCCACCACCAGCCATTGACATTGACTTTACAGTTGAGTGACACGGGTAAAGCTCAACTATACTTCACCCCCATGTCCTACCTAACTAACCCTCACACACATTCATGCACACACACACTCACTCACACACACCACTCCCCCACACCACTCCCACAGTCCTCATCTCTCATCTGGGCTACAGTCTTTGAGGTTGGGGAAACCAGGTGGACCCCTTCACTTGGGAGGCGGATGTACACCCATCCACTAACACTTCGAAACTCGTCTCACACACACCCCTTCTCGCCCCTCGCTTTCAGATCACAGAGAGAGCGGCATGCAAATGTCTCCCTCTACAAAGGCTTCCATTACTGTGCTGACAGCACCGCTGACAAAGAGAGACACCTCTGTACTCCTGGCCTTTCACCCAATCGCTCCTGGGGGCAGCCAGGCATAAGCGACATAAGCGGTCGCTTAGGGCCCCAGGCTGCTAGGGGGACTCCAACCCGACTGAGTTTTTAAGGAACTCAAACTTCTGCTGAGAGTTAGAATAGTAGAATACACAAGGTGAAAGTTCAAAACCAAATCCCGCTTAGGGCCTAGTTAAATAAATCAAATAAATTCAAATTGGGCCCCCAAAAGGCTAGAGCCGGCCCTGGGGGCAGTGGAGTCAGTGGAGTAGGAGGGAGATAGAGAGTGATGGTGAATACAGAGAGAAGGGGAGGGGGTGTCGGGGCCGAAGGGCTGGCTACACCATGCTTCACACCTTACTGTACAAAGATACATTCCGAAATAAAACTTTTTCACATAACAGATGGCGATTTCTACAGGATGGCTTAAAACGTCACGATTTGAGGAGATGGCCTACAAAGTCTCAAGTTCTTAGATAAAGTAAAAGATACTGAAAAGGGTTTGACTGTAAAGCATCAGTGGAACATTCCTCAACACACATGCCTTCAGCTGAAGCTAGCAGAGTGCAGTCACATACTCCCAGACCCTGTCCAGGATTAATGAGAGGGGTTGTGAGGTGTGCGTAGGGGTGCTATGGAGACTGATAAATGTATGACGGGGGGGAAGTGGGAGGGAACGAGAGGGGAGGGAGCTGTGTCAGCTCACGGGCAGGCCCTGGTTTACTTGAACTCCATCTAGGGGCCAAGCAAAGGTCAAAGTTCAGGGTTTAATGTGGCAGATTACATATGCTCGGAGGGAAGGCATGACGGGAAGGTGAGAGAGGGCGAGAAAAACAGGGTCAGAGTGAAATAAACAATGCAGATAGCTAAATCGATTTTTTTAAATAGCAGAGAATCTGAGAGGGAAGTTATTTTGGTGGGAACCACAGCTAACAAATGTTTTCTTTTATCTCTTGCTGTGCAGAATGAATACATTTTCCCACACACATTTCATTTACTTTTCCAAGGAAAGATCTCTAGGGGGTTAAAAATCCAATTTTTCTCCATGTCAAGAGAACATTTGAATTGTTTCGCTCATCTTGAGATCATTAAACAAATCAATAGAAATGACTTGCCCTCAGTCTCTTTCTTAGGTCAAACATTTCCTACCTATATTTGTTCACTCAACCAAGAAAATAGATGTCTCATCAGGATAAGCGATTGGCTGGACATTCAACATATTTTAGTGTCATTGTCAGTTCTGTATAATTGGCCTGGGTTAAAATGTTGAACTTGCAATTCTCTCCCGACTCAAATGCTTGCAGAGGTCAAATCTAAACAACAAATCATGACAGAATTCCACCCACACACAGTGGGTTAAACTTAGCATTCCAAGCATATAATTAAAATATATTCTAATTATACCGTATATCTCATACATTGGCAGCATTGATTTTGTTTTGCCACCATGCCATCCTGACCACCAATAAAATCAATTCATGGCAATCATAATGTCCCTTTCAGATCAGTCAAGAAGGAGAGGAAACCTGGGGAAGGAGCTAACTATGACTATTGTGGCAGTATAAGATATCAAATGTTATTTGTCACATGCTTCGTAAACAACAGGTGTAGACTAACAGTGAAATGCCTACTTACGGATCCTTTTTCAACAATGCAGAGTTAAAGATCAAATTATTATAATAGTGACACAAGGAAAAAATACACAGCGAATAACGAATGACAATAACGAGTAAAAATAACTAATACAGGGAGTACCAGTACTGAGCCGATGGGCAGCATACAGGCCCCTACAGTATCTTATCTGTGAGCTTTGCTCCTCTTCCTCTCTCCTACCTCATCTATCTCTGGATCTCTCCCAGTTCTCTGCCTGCTGGCACAATGCAGCCTGGCAGCATGAAATGGATGCTCACTCACACAGCTTTGCACAGCCCTGCTGCGTATCCATTATGGCTTCTATTGAGTTTGTTGAAACTATGTGATTAAAAGATGTGACTATAAGTCTGTAAAGTCCTATGGATATTGTCATCAAGCAGAAAGGATACAATGACATGATGGACCTGAGAGATGAGAGATTAATGTATTTTCCCATACCATTGATATGGCAAATGTAAATATATTGCATTATGTATGAGCAAAAATGTATTCTATGTAGTGTATATACTCTGTTTGCCACAGAAGGCTGCCTTCTGAATTGTGTATTGGATTAATATCCGTCATAACTCATGTATAATGTGTATAATTATTTTTAACTATAGCTAGGTTTCCATCCAATTGGTGACAGATTTTCATGTGAATATTCAAAAATCTGCATAAATAAAACGTGTATTTTCCCACCAACGGTGTGTTTCCACCAAATAACCTGTTGCAGATCAAAATTAGTGCTTGATGACGTAGTGCACACAAAAATTTTACTTTTTCGTTTAAGTTTTCATGTCCTGAATAAAAAATCTGAAGCTCAATGTGTTTCCATCACATTTTCAACTCTACTGTCACAAAAGCTGTTGCGTTAAATAGCTAATGGTTTTGGCACATAAAGGTGTTTCCTCCGCCATTTCTCGTATAATTGATTTTACAAAAAGATCCCACCAAATCAAATGAAGGAATTATCTGTCAGCATTTATAAAATTGTACCGAAACATCCTGTTTCCATCACAGCTGTCATGGTTTTCTTTTATATGGTATGACTTTACTCGCATAAAAACTGTGGATAGAAACGTGGTTACTGTCTCCATTTGTTCTCCTTCCCCTCAAATCAATTTTTATGGCGTCTGAGTTTTATGGCACTCATCAGGTCATTTGGAGACACAGACTGTTTGATGCTGGGGGAAAGAGCTCTGAAATGAGAGATATAAATATGAATGTTTCCCCGTAGCCTCCAGGCTGCTACATCTGCCATACCAGGATGCCTGTGTGTGTGTGTGTGTGTGTGTGTGTGTGTGTGTGTGTGTGTGTGTGTGTGTGTGTGTGTGTGTGTGTGTGTGTGTGTGTGTGTGCGCGTGTGCGCGTGCGCGTGCGCGTGTGCTTGTGCGCAAGGAAGAGAGGAAGAAAGCGACAGAAGGAGATGGATGGTTTTAAGAAGCATATACAGATGTCCTGATACTTACACTGACACCATGGCCTCACCACAGCCGCAACCGCACCCAACCTCTAGCAGGTCATCCCTGGCCATGACAAAAAAGGATGGGAAATTCGCCACCTCAGATCCACTCCCTACAGACACTTTCCCTCTCCACCAGCACTGCTGACTGCATTTATCAAACCTTTCTCAGTAGGTCTCATTGCACTTTCGATTGTAATGGGGAAACTGATACAAGCCGATGCCACATCACTCGTCACTGCCACGTCACTGCACTTGTCGGTTCCAACTTCCATCGACCCTATTTCCCTTCAGAGATGCCAACACTGCCATAACCTGTACAGTAACAGTATGGTAGTAGACAAGGACCATCGCTCTGAAAGCACTCTCTCCATAGATGGACCATAAAGCAAGGCCCCCTCTTAGCAGCAGTGATAAGAGCGGCCTAAAGTTAAGCCTGATGAATGGTTGGATTTGTCCACTATAAACACTCCATCTCACCATCAAAGCTTACGTGTGAGTGGACCACAAAGAGCTTTCTCTGAGGGCCACGGGCAGCCTGTTTGAAGTGGAGGGTTTAAGGAGTTAGCGTTTGTAAATATTAACACCTGGGCTAACCCAAATATGGGTTCATTTGGAGGGCATGTCTCGACCCCGGGTTAACCTCAGTGGTTTGCGCTACTGTGATGAGGCTGTGGACCAAAAGAACAATCCAAAGGATCTGGAGAGGGGTTGGATGGAAAGATTAAGGAGGAAATGGGAGAGTGTTTTCGTAATCTATCGATATAGATTGTGTGCTTCATTCTGAGGGCACCTGTGGTCCCTCTTCTTGAAGGCAGATTAGAGCACAAAGATACTTTTTATTTCACTTTTAAGAACCAATTCATTTTTCAAATCAGATCGTCTGGGACAGATGTGATTCCTATGAGAGAAATGCACTATTACACCCAGACTGAGCATATCTATTCTCAGGCGACCTGGGGCGTCAGGTTCAGGTAAGGAAGAGGTTAATGACGGTCCAGCTGCCCTAGCATCTGTTAACCTCACCTCACCTCACGTCACCTCTGCCGCCTCCAGGTAAACATATGTTACAACCATCACAGGGATTCACCTTTCAAAGGCAGGATAGAGGATGTGTATCAGTATGATAAATAGATAAGGCAACTCATCCTCCCTCTGTCACCTTCCCTCCTCCTATTCAGGAGTGTTGGTAGATGTGACCATATATTATTCTCCTTCACTTAATCATTATACTGGACAGGAAGGGAGGGGAACCACAGATAGCATGGCATTGTCTCATCTTTGAGGCCATCTTTTCCAAGATGGCTACTTGCTTCACATCATCAAATATCTTGAAGCGTGATGTAACAAAACGTCGTTTCTCACTGTATGTATCTGTTCTAACATCGGTTGATAACAAATCTCCATACACACTCAAACTATATAATATTCTACCCATTGACTTAATGCAGTGGTGTAGAGTCAAATGAATAAATTGGACTAAACGGTGCCCTCCCCAGACCCAAAATGTCATAGCATCCCCTGCTGTTCACTGGTGAAACTACAACATGCGTCACATCTGCATACTCATTCCACCTGTCGGATGACAGTATAGGTTACCATGGAGATACTTTCATAGCTCATGATTTCATTCTGTCCTAGTCTTTTCTTCAATCCTTTTATACAGTCCTGCTCGTGTTAAAATACTGGACAGATCTCATTCTGGAACAGACATGATGTTCTGTGAGATTGTCATCTCTCAAGAAAAGGTAGAGTAGGAGTCTTATATGATTACATCACAGGAGGTTGGTGGCACCTTAATTGGGGTGGAAGGGCTTGTGGAAATGGCTGGAGTGGAATGAGTGGAATGGTATCGAACACATGGTTTCCATGAGTGTGCTGCCATTCCACTTGCTGCGATCCGTTCTCAGCAGCCTCCTGTGAATGATATGCATCACTTGCATTTCAATTCAAACAGCTCTTACTAATAACTCAATTGGACTCGGACGGGCAAGCAAGCCAGGACCCCCGATTCAAACATGTTGCGTCAAACACAGGCTTTCTTTCCCACAGAGGGCTGACTCGTTGTCAGTGAGACATGTGAGGGACCTGTCTGCGTCTCAAAAAGGAGTTGAAAAGATAACCTGGTGAGCCAACTTTGCAATTACACACGAGCTGCGATTCATATAAATTGAACAGGAGACAGCAGCTGGAAAAGCCAATCTCAAGCTACAGACATAATGATGATTGATAGAGCCATTAATTACCAGAGAGTTTTGTCCCAAAACCTTTACTCATCTTTTTTTGTAATAATAGATAATTACAATGTATGGATATCCTCAAAGACGGCTTGGATATAAAATCTCCCAGGCTGAAATGTAATGTGCAAAGTGGTGACTCCTCGTAACAGGCTACATGATTACCTTTGTGTAAATTATATAAATGCTCCATTGAAAATATGACTTATAATATCCTAAAATAAGCAGTTTTCTAAGCTGCCTTTGAACAGTTGATGTTTATGTGTGATGAAGGCGACAGAGTGAATAGCAGTGAAATGTACCAGCAGTAACAGAAGAAACCTTTTGCGAGATTTCAAAGGAAAATAGTTGCTGGGCCTTCAGACAATACTGAAGATACCAGCGTGAAAGAATGACGTGTCAAATTCTTGGCAGCGAGTATATTAGGGACCTTTTCGGCCAAAAGCATTGTTCTTAAAAAGAACACGCCACTACTGCAGTCTTAGATACTTCCACATGGTGCCAGTGTAACCTCACATTTCACTCTCTCAAACTCAAGCTCCTCGCTTCTTTCGTCTACCTCTCTCCCCCTCTCCCTCCCGTCTTCTTCTTCATCACAGCCCATCCCCCTCCCTCCCTCTCTCCCTCCCTCCTCCTCATCCCTCGATATGCATATTCAGTTTTTGGCCACACCCTCACAGAGCACTACGTCAATTTCCTCCCTACAGGTAATCACATTAACCCGCCCTATCCCTGTCAGTCACAGGGTCGCCATGGAGATCATACTGATGATCAGTTGTGCTGCCTTTCATAACCACACTGAAAGGGGGCTGCAAAAATACCTTGATAACTGATGGTGGTTTATGCAAATCCAGCAGAGTTCATACGTGCAGGACGTATAAGATGAAATGGGGGGGAAAGGAGGTTCACACTCTAGGATGTGTCCCTGAAGTATTTTCTTGATAGTTACCACACACTGTAAAAGCTACATTTAAAACAACTGTTCAATTAGGACGGGTCTTTTGCAGGCTTAGGCTACAGCAAATGTGTGTTACATTTTTTTTACATGAAACACAAGCATTGGGACAGCTGTCAATCAGAAGCTAGTTGTCTGGTCCATGGCTCCTCAGAGGCAGTATGGTGTTGGTTCCACGAGGGAGACCAGCGACAGTACTTCCATCTGGCTTGGTGCAACCATCTCCCAGATGAAGTGCTGAAAATGGGAGAGAACGCTGTAAGAACGTTTGGGTGACATTGAGCTTATGGCGCAGTATCTCCTAGCAGGCTCTCGCACCATAAATCAATTCATCCATCAATCAATCGGCCTGTCCGTCTGTCTGTCTAGCCGTCTGTTCGTTTGTCACTCTGTCTCTCTGTCTTCAGCATTGCTCAATCCAAGACATCACACCACACTTATCTCCCTAGAACAACATCAATTGTGGTCAATCAAAATGACAACGGCTGCAAAAGCAATTAAGTCAATCAATGAACCAATCCCAACCAATCAATTCATCTATACTTTTCATTGCATTATTGGTTTTGAAACATGTGCATCCCTCAATGTAGGAACAGCAGCAATATCCAGGGTGATACATTCATTTCAGTAATAATTATTTTACAGTATGACACCTAGAGTACCATTTTCCTAATGAAGCCATAGGGTTTGCAGGCTTTTAGTCTTTTAGCCTAAAACAGCCAACGGTACTTTTCCAAACCATTGCAACAGTGCAGACTCAGTACAAGAGTCAGACAGACTGAATGACTACTGGACATATGTCTTCTATCTATAACCCCATCAACATGCTGCATATGTCGATGGACACGATCTGAAGTTCTGGCCTCTACGTCGATCCATCAGGCTGTCCCTACACCGTGAGATGGGCTGCTATTATTTACAGCGTGCACGATACAGCGCCATAACAGAGGATTGCTTTCCCATTAGCTCGTCAACAGGCCCCAAACTTAATTTGGGGTGATTTGTGCTTGAGAGCATCGCTCAACCATTGATTACCGTGTCAGTAAGGGGGAAAGGGATATGTGCTAGCACCGCAATGATATCCTGCCTGTGTGTGTTTGTGAGGTGGAAGGCTGCTGTTCCGAGATAATGTTGTCTCCTCTCCCAGCAGACCTTCAAATGTCACGCAACCTCCTTTTCCGGGTGTGAAATATCTCATGGCAACCGTCCACTCAGTCTCCAAAATGGCGGCCGTGTCCTTTGAGTAACCGTAGTGAGTTCACGGAGACATGTTAGTGCAGATATTGGCAAGGAATACAGTTTCCAGTTACTGTTACGAGAATCCTTAACAGTGTATCGAAGACAGCAGCATGTTTAGACCTTGTATTAACCATCCCCTATTGGAAGGGGACTCCATGTCAACGAACCCAAGTGAGAAAAACAACAACAGCACAAGAGGCTGCAGTGAGAAGGGAGAGGAACAGGGAGAAACAGACGGGCAAAATTCACATACAGGATGATTTTATGTAGCCATTTTCTAGTTGGCAAAAATCAGGTAGCCCCTTCTCCGTATCAAGAAATTTGCACCCTTTACATGCCTACTGAACGCAACCCATCAGAAGAACTGAAAAGAACAAAATGGTGCCAGACGAACTGCTCAAAGCTACCTGCAGAGGGCAGGCGAGAGTGGCTGTGTCACCTGCAGCAGGCAGGAGAGAGGAGCTGTTCCTCTCTCCGACTGAGGTGAGGAGGAGTGAGACAATGTCAGCATGGCCTCCCTTATCTCACCATGGCAGTCAGAGGGAGGAAATATATAGGGAGGAATGACGAGAGATGGACTGAATAGAGGACAGCATGGGAGTGATAGGGTGTAGAAGGTAGGTGATAGAGAGAAAGAAGAAAACAAGGAACAACAAGAAAAGTTAAATGAAGACGAGAGAGAGCATGGGAGTGAAGGAGGAATACATTTAAGAGTAAAAGAAATCGAGAGAAAATAGAAAATGGGAGAGGGGAGAGTCAAGAATGAATTAGAGAGTGAAAGAGAGAGAGAAAGAGAAAAAGACAGACAAAAAGAAAGAGACAGGAGAGAGAGAGAGAGAAAGAGAGAGGAGGAGGCTAGTACCAGTGGCTGTGAGATTATGCATGTCTGATCACCAGTGGGGTGGCAGAGGGAGGGAGGAGGGCTGTGATTGGTTAATGGGGGATGAGCCTGGGGAGAAATGAACTCTGGGAGATTCCTGACTGTGGCGGCACAGAGAGTGGAGGGGGAGGGGCCTGGCAGAGCACACAGGACAGCTGCCGAGAGAGAGAGAGAGAGAGAGAGAGAGAGAGAGAGAGAGAGAGAGAGAGAGTGAGCACAGTACGACACACACACACACTGAGTGCCAACCAGACACCCAGATCGAGTCCACACCTCTGCGTGAGCTGGCACTGACATGGCTAGCTGACACTAAATGTTCCTACTGTGGCCACAGCTGACACAAACACATCTCAGAGAGGTGGCCTCAGTTGACACAAAACCTTCCTGCAACATTGCATCCTCTGGCATAAAACATTGCTTCAACGTTGCTGAATCTGGCACAAGTACATCAGTGTCAGGTAGTCTCAGTTCCATTTCAACCAACCAACAACATAATTCAATTATATTGAGAAATAAATAGTTGAAATTGTATATGGAATAGAGCGTTGTCACTGATGTAGCACTGGTGTGTGAAAGAGTGTGTGTGTGTGTGTGTGTGTGTGTGTTTGTGTGTACCTGTCTGTGTGAATGTGTCACTTCATTGAGAGGCCCATCTCCATTATGGTAAAGGAACTTATTTGTCTCAGCACCCAGTCACTGTGGTCTGATTTCCCCAGGTGGCCGAGGACCCAACCCCCCGCTGTCAAATGTTCTTCAGTCCTGGCTGCTTCAAAGGCCCCACTGGAGCTCAGGGTGACAGATTCATGAGGTGTGTCTGTGGTGTGTGTGTTTCTAAGTGCGTTTGAGGGTTTAGAGGGTTAGAGTGGTCAGTGTGTGTGTGTGTGTGTGTGTGTGTGTGTGTGTGTGTGTGTGTGTGTGTGTGTGTGTGTGTGTGTGTGTGTGTGTGTGTGTGTGTGTGTGTGTGTGTGCATGTAGGGGGATGGAGGCCCTAATCAGGTCCACAGAGACTGGTGGGAGGGTTGGAGTTTCAGAGAATGGAAGGTTGGGTATGGTGGGACACCTTGTCAGCTAAAACATATCAGACAAAAGAAAGTGCTCTTATTGGGTTACTGTCAAATCTGGGAGGGGAGATATTAGATTAAAAATGTCTGGGGCCTTACATTGTTGGCCTTTTGGTTTTCTCTATGTTGGTATTGGCCCTTGACATATTGCAACTTTGCAGAGGCACAATATATACACTACATGGCCAAAAGAATGTGGACACGCCATCAAATAAGTGGATTCGGCTATTTCAGCCACACCCATTGCTGACAGGTGTATAAAATAGAGAACACATCCATGCAATCTCCATAGACATTGGCCCATACTCAAGAGCTCAGTGACTTTCAACGTGGCAATATCATAGGATGCCACCTTTCCAACAAGTCAGTTGGTCAAATTTCTGCCCTGCTCGAGCTGCCCCGGTCAACAGTAAATTCTATTATTGTGAAGTGGAAACATCTAGGAGCAACAACGGCTAAGCCGCGACGTGATAGGCCACACAAGCTCACAGAACGGGACCGTGTAAGAATCTGTCCTCTGTCCTCTGTTGCAACACTAACTACCGAGTTCCAAACTGCCTCTGAAGCAACGTCAGCACAAGAACTGTTCAACAGGAGCTTCATGAAATGGGTTTCCATGCCCAAGCAGCTTAACAAGCCTAAGATAACTATGCACAATGCCAAGCTTTGGCTGGAGTGATGTAAAGCTCGCCGCCAATGGACTCTGGAGCATTCTCTGGAGTGATGAATCACGCTTCACAATCTGGCACTCCAACGGACGAATCTGGGTTTGGCGCAGCCCAGGAAAACGCTACCTGTTCGAATATATAGTGCCAACTGTAAAGTTTGGTGGATGAATAATAATGGTCTGGGGCTGTTTTTCATGGTTTGGGCAAGGCCCCTTAGGTCCAGTGAAGGTAAATCTTAACACTACAGCATACAATGTCATTCTAGATGATTCTGTGCTTCCAACTTTGTGCTAACAGTTTGGGGATGGCTCTTCAATGCCCCCGTGCACAAAACGAGGTCCAGACAGAAATGGTTTGTCGAGATCGGTGTGTAAGAACTTGACTGGCCTGCACAGAGCCCTGATCTCAACCACGTTGACCACCTTTGGTATGAATTGGAAGACCAACTGTGAGCCAGGCTTAATTGCCCAACATCAGTGCCCGACCTCACTAATGCTCTAGTGGCTGAATGGAAGAAAGTCCCAGCAGCAATGTTACAACATCTAGTGGAAAGCCTTCCCAGAAGAGTGTAGGCTGTTATAGCAGCAAAGAGGGAACCAACTCCATATTAAAGCCCATGATTTTGGAATGAGATGTTCGACGAGCACGTGTCCACATACTTTTGGATGTATGTGGGGGTTTTTTCCTGAGGAAATTTGTTTTGCAGTGTCTATGCATGCACTTACTGTCAAACGGTTTATCTGTGTGTCCAATCTGTTTTTTTTTTTTGTGTAGAATCCATTGTGTGGTGTGTGTGTGTGTGTGTGTGTGTGTGTGTGTGTGTGTGTGTGTGTGTGTGTGTGTGTGTGTGTGTGTGTGTGTGTGTGTGTGTGTGTGTGTGTGTGTGTGTGTGTGTGTGTGTCGTCTGTTTGTTGGTGTGTGTGTGATTATTTCCGTGGCTGTGTGTGCTGGGGTGTAAGATTTATCCCAGTTGCTCGATGGTACTTCATTATCATCTGGCTTTGAGAGGGCACCATCTCAAAACAATTTATGAAAGACACCTTTATTGTGCCCTGTAAAAAAAAAGAGATTGATCCTCTCTCTCTCTCTTCATCATATAGAGTCCTACACGCTCCATTAAAAGAGCCTGGCTTTACACTTTACCACAATTTAAACAGGCATATGTCTAGCCACCTCTGGCATGCGGTGCTTCGGCAGAAAGGAGCTTTAGGACCCGGACCTTCAGCTGTATGAACTTCTATCTCCTTACCTAAATGAGACTGGACTTTCAGTCTGACTGTAGCTGACTTCGGGCTAGTCCAGGCTAGGGTGACTGGGGCCAATCGCCCTGCTTAATTGCACCACTAAATAACACTGTCCATGTTTAATTCAATGACTTCTTATTGAGTTTGTTAGGTTTGGAAGACATGGAGACATGGAGTACTGGGGATAGAATGAGAAGAGGGATTCTCTGTGGCTAGAACTGTGTGGAGATATGCTGCAATTCAATACAATGAGACCTCTGGGGATAGGAAGGGATCTAGTGGACGATCCTTGGGGCAGAAGGGTACACCAACACAAGAATACTATTGAGGGTATATCATAGTGAGACAAGAATGCTATCGTAGGTAAACAGTACAATGAGATAAGGGTGATGAGGTGCTTAATGTGGTGTTACTGTTACAAAAGAGGTACAAGTAAATGTGTGTGTGTTTCCTCTTGGTGGCCCTGGTTGTCATGGTGATATACATAAGTCCACCCCAGGGGAGTCCCATCACAACCATCTCATTCTAACCCCACTCTAATTGGCCAACGATTCAATCTGCATCTGGAGGGCGACTCTGTTCATTTCACTGAGGGGTTACAGTTGAGGTGACTGGAAATCACATAGAAGATGGAACTGAATACAGACAGTACCTCGTAGCACAGGAAGAAAGTGCTATCAATTGAAGTCCAAGAGGGGTGTAAAACTGGACTAGTCTGAGATAGTAATTGAACTGTGTGAATATAGAATAGCTACATCTGAGTCAGGCAGGTAGACCCTTCATTTGCGATCATTGTACCATAAGGAGGAGGAGGATGAGGAGGAAGAGGAGGAGCAGGAGGAAGAGGGGGATATGGACAGTGTTGCAGTTTTTATCAATCACTTTGGTGCATTTTTCAGGTGTAAGTGGTATATTTTCAAAATTCTTCTACAAAACTGATAACACTTGTAATGCCCCCTAATCCTCTGTACAGAACCTTTGATTGTGCATTCATTGGGGTTTCACACATTGCTCACCCTTGAGTTATTCATGCCAAATCAGTTGTTAGTGAAATACCATGAGAACATTTTGTGTAGACACCATTACATCACATAATGAGAGGCTCACCATTTAGTCATTTAGAATACTATTTAATCCAATTGCAAAAATACCAAGTAAACATTTCAAAACTGTTATTTTTGAAGTGCTGGATAGAACGGAAAACTGGGCTCCAAGACGGTGACCGTTTAGTCGCATTTTGCGACCCTTTGACTTGGCTGTGCACATTATATTTTTAATTGGTCGCACTGGTTCAACCTGCACATTCTACCTGGTCACCTCAAATCAAAACATCACATTTTGAAGGATAAACCCCTTGTGATTGTTTAACATGTCAAAATGCAACTACAGGTAAAAAAAAACACAACTTTGAAAGCAACTAGTTGTCCATATTAAAGAGAGGATGGTCTCAGCTTTCTATAGGTTCCCCACCCCTAAGAACCCTGCCAATGCAACAACAACCAAGAAAAAATTAAAAGACTAAGGAAAACAGAAATGCAAAAAACAAAGTGTCCATGGTTTTTAATATGAAAAACTCAACATGAACACAAAGCAATAAACGTGCACAAAACCGAAACAGTACCGTGTGGGGAACAGACACGGAAACAATCACCCACAAAACAACAGTGAAACCCAGGCTACCTAAGTATGATTCTCAATCAGAGACAACTAACGACACCTGCCTCTGATTGAGAACCATACGAGGCCGAACACAGAAAACCAACCTAGAAACACAAAACATAGAATGCCCACCCAACTCACGTCCTGACCAACTATAACAAACAATAACACAAAAACTAGGGTCAGAACGTGACACCTGTGGTAAATTCAATGGAATGGACATGATATGGAAATGAACATACCTGTCTATATAAGGTCCCACAGTTGACAGTGCATGTCAGAGCAAAAACCAAGACATGAGGTAGAAGGAATCGTGCGTAAAGCTCAGAGACAGGATTGTGTCGAGTTACAGATCTGGGGAAGGGTAACAAAATATTTCTGTAGCATTGAAGGTCCCCAAAAACACAGTGGCCTCCATAATTCTTAAATGGAAGAAGAAGAACCACCGAGACTCTTCCTAGATCTGGCCGCCAGGACAAATTGAGAAATCGGGGAGAAGGGCCTTGGTCAGGGAGGTGACCAAGAACCCGGTGGTCACTCTGACAGAGTTCCTCTGTGGAGATGGGAGAACCTTCCAGAAGGACAGCCGTCTCTGCAGCACTCTACCAATAAGGCCTGTATGGTAGAGGGGCCAGATGGAAGCCACTCCTCAGTAAAAGGCACATGACAGCCCGCTTGGAGTTTGCCAAAAGGCAACTAAAGGACCATGAGAAACAAGATTCGATGGGTGGATGAAACCAAGATTGAACTCTTTGGCCCGAACAGGAAAAAGAGACAGAGGTTTCGCAGAAGGAGATCGGGGTGCCTTGCGAGGATCCGGCGATGAGTGGCTAATCTGCCTTTGCCATCGGTACTATTGGCCAATGTACAATCGCTGGATAATAAAGTGGACAAACTAAAAGCATTGATATCCTACCAACGGGACATTAAAAACTGTATTATCTTATGTTTCACAGAGTCATGGCTGAACGAAGATATGAATAACATACAGCTGGCAGGTTAAACACTATCGGCAGGATAGAACAGCAGCCTCTGGTAAGACAAGGGGTGGCTGTTTATGTATATTTGTAAACAACAGCTGGTGCATAATATCTAAGGAAGTCTCAAGGTTTTGCTCTCCATGGGTAGAGTATCTCATGATAGTTTCATCTATATTCTTTGTAACTGTCTATTTACCACCACAAACCGATGCTGGCACTAAGACTGCACTCAATAAGCTGTACACGGCCATAAGCAAACAGGAAAACGCTCATCAAGAGGCGGTGCTCCTAGTGTCCCGGGACTTTAACGCAGGGAAACTTTAATCCGTTTTTCCTCATTTATACCAGCATGTTAAATGTGCAACCAGAGGGGAAAAAACTCTAGACCATCTTTACTACACACAGAGACGCATACAAAGCTCTCCCTCGCCCTCCATTTGGCAAATCTGACCATAATTATATCCTTCCTGATTCCAGCTTACAAGCAAAAATTAAAGCAGGAAGCACCAGTAACTCAGTCAGTAAAATAGTGGTCAGATGAAGCAGATTTTAAGATACAGGACAGTTTTGCTAGCACAGACTGGAATATGTTCTGGGATTCTTCCCATGGCATTGAGGAGTACACCATATCAGTCACTGGCCTCATCAAGTGCATTAATGATGTCGTCCCCACAGTGACTGTATGTACATACCCCAACCAGAAACCATGGATCACAGGAAACATCCGCACTGAGCTAAAGGATAGAGCTGCCGCTTTCAAGGAGCGGGACTCTAACCCGGAAGCTTAAAAGAAATCCTGCTATGCCTCCGACGAACCCCATCAAACAGGCAACGCGTCAATACAGTACTAAAATCGAATCGGACTACACCGGCTCTAACACTTGTTGGATGTGGCAGGGCTTGCAAACTATACTAAACAAACTACAAAGGGAAGCACAGCCGAGAGCTGCCTGGTGACACGAGCCTACCAGACAAGCTAAATTACTTCTATGCTCACTTTGAGGCAAGTAACACTGAAACATACATGAGAGCATCAGCTGTTCCAGACAACTGTGTGATCACGCTCTCCGCAGCCAATGTGAGTAAGACCTTTAAACAGGTCAACATTCACAAGGCTGCAGGGCCAGAAAGATTACCAGGACGTGTACCCGGAGCATGCGCTGACTGGCAAGTGTCTTCACTGACATTTTAAACCTCTTCCTGTCTGAGTCTGTAATACCAGCATGTTTCAAGCAGACCACCATAGTCGCTGTGCCCAAGAACACTAAGGTAACCTGCCTAAATGACTACCGACCCATAGCACTCATGTCTGTAGCCATGAAGTGCTTTGAAAGACTGGTCATGGCTCACATCAACAACATTATCCCAGAAACCCTAGACCCACTCCGATTTTTATACCGCACCAACAGATCCACAGATGATGCAATCTCTATTTCACCTGGACAAAAGGAACACCTATGTGAGAATGCTAGTCATTGACTACAGCTCAGCTTTCAACACCTTAGTGCCCTCAAAGCTCATCACTAAGCTAAGGATCCTGGGATGAAACACCTCCCTCTGCAACCAGATCCCGGACTTCCTGACAGGCCGCCCCCCCAGGTGGTAAAGGTAGGTAAAAACACATCCGCCACACTGATCCTCAACACAGGGGCCCCTCCTGTACTCCCTGTTCAGTTATGACTGCACGACTCCAACACCATCATTAAGATTGCCGATGATACAACAGTGGCAGGCCTGAAAATATTTGGCACGGCTCACCATCAAGATCATCCTGGCGGGTTGTATCATTGCCTGGTATGGCAACTGCTCGGCCTCCGACCGCAGGGCACTACATATAGTTGTGCGTACGACCCAGTACATCACTGGGGCCAAGCTTCCTGTCATCCAGGACCTCTATACCAGGCGGTGTCAGAGGAAGGACCTCAAATTTGTTAAATACTCTTTGCAACCACACGGCAAGCGGTACCGGAGCACCAAGTCTAGGTCCAAGAGGCTTCTAAACAGCTTCTACCCCGAAGCCATCAGACTCCTGAATATCTAATCAAATGGCTACCCACACTATTTGCATCCCACCCCCCACCACCTTACGCTGCTGCTACTCTCTGTTATTATGTATGCATAGTCAATTTAATAACTCTGCCTACATGTACATATTACCTCAATTACCTCTACTAACCGGTGTCCATGCACATTGACTCTGTACCTGTACCCCCTGTATATAGGCTTGTTATTTTACTGCTGCTCTTTAATTATTTGTTACTTTTATTTGATATTTCTTAAAACTACATTGTTGGTTATGGTCTTGTAAGTAAGCATTTCACTGTAAGGTATTTGGCACGTGACAAATTTAATTTGATTTGAATACCAAGCATCACCTCTGGAGGAAACCTGTCACCTTCCCTACGGTGAAGCATGGTGGTGGCAGCATCATTACTTTGGGGATGTTTTTCAGTGGCAGGGACTCAGAGACTAGTCAGGAATGAGGGAAAGATGAACAGAGAAAAATACAGAGAGATCCTTGATGAAAACCTGCTCCAGAGCTCTCTGGACCTAAGACTGGGGTGAAGGTTCACCTTCCAACAGAACAGTGCCCCTAATCACACAGCCAAGACAATGCAGGAGTGGCTTTGGAACAAGTCTCTGAATGTCCTTGAGCGGGCCAGCCAGAGCCTGGACTTCAACCCGATCGAACATATCTGGAGAGACCTGAAAATAGCTGAAACCTGAAAAAAGAGCTGTAATCACTGCCAATGGTTCTTCAACAAAGTACTGAGTAAAGGATCTGAATAATTATGTAAATGTGATATTTCGGGGGGTTATTTTGGGTGGGCAAACATTTCTAAAAACCCGTTTTTGCTTTGTCATTATGGGGTATTGATGAAAAAAACAATACAATTTAATCAATTTTAGAATAAGGCTGTAACATAACAACATGTGGAAAAAGTCAAGGGGTCTGAATACTTTCCAAATGCACAGTACATCAAACACATGGTTTCCATGTGTTTGATGCCTTTCCATTCGCTCCGTTCTGGCCATTATTATGCGCTTTCCTCCCCTCAGTAGCCTACTGTGTGTTAGATGTACCAACTTATTTACTGAATATCATACATCTCAGTAGTCTATTAAACGTCTTATTAATAAAGCATTGTAAATTACTTTATAAGATGATGACTCAACTGTATTTTATTTTGTGACGCTGTGAGAGAAAATAATCATGGGCTGGTGCCTCCAACTGAAAACATTTTCTAGTTAAGATCATTTTACATACAGTATTATACTATAACTTCACATGACATTTTTCTTAAACATTTCTATCCAAAGGCAGGTTGTCAGAATGTTAAGAAATTGGTTAGTTTTACACTTTCATTATCCGTATAGAGCAACGTTTTTTTTCAATCACTTTGATGCAATTTTCAAAAGTACAGTACGGTACAATATGGTACATTATCACAACTCTAAGAACACAAATGTAAAGAGATCATCAGAATGGTGCAGGTTTGAAAACTCTAAGCACATTTTCAATTGACTGAGTACAACAAACAAATTCACAGTCACTTGTTCACTACACCAAATCACGCTTTAATTTTGGATACATATTCAATTTATGTATCTGCTTTTCATAATGCTGTATTCACATTACTTTTCTTGTCATTTGTCAACAATACATTTAACTATCACTTAATCAAAGTGCTCAACACTGATAACTACTGAACCAAAAAGGTATAGTGCCTAGTTTACTTATATACATTTATCTTATCTCATCTTATGAAGATCTTCCTAGTATTGAATTCAAGCCCCTTTTACCTTCAGAGCTGCCTCAACAGACTCTACAAGCTGTCGAAAGCGTTCCACAGGCATGCTGGCTCCATGTTGACTCCAAGTTGTGCCAAGTTGGCTGGATGTCCTTTGGGTGGTGGACCATTCTTGATACACACAGGAAACTGTTGAGCATGAAAAACCCAGCAGCGTTGCAGTTCTTGACACTCAAACTGGTGCGCCTGGCACCTATTACCATACCCTGTTCAAAGGCACTTCAATATTTTTGTTGTGCCCATTAAACAACATAATGGCACACATACAGTACAAAATCCATGTCTCAATTGTCTCAAGGCTTAAAAATCCTTCTTTAACCTGTCTCCTCCTTCATCTACACTGATGGCAGTGGATTTAACAAGTGACATTCTTAAGGGATCATAGCTTTCACCTGGATTCACCTGGTCAGTCTGTCATGGAAAGAGCAGGTGTTTCTAATATTTTGTACTGTCAGTATAGTTTGATGATTCCTGAATACTGTAAAATCCTACATCATAAATGTATCAATTGACATCAATTTACTTTGGAAGGTAAAACAAAGTCATGTATGGATGTGGCTGTGGCTGTAAATAATACATCATCCTCCATTAGCCAGTGTGCTTCAATAGGACAAATTGGAAAGAGCCACTATCTGCTAACATTTGGAATTATAGTGTAGTGTACAATGAAGCTGAAATACTTGGGTTGTATATAACAATATATTCCACTCATTATCCTAATTGTATTGATACATTGTAAGCTGATGAATTTTGTCAAGCAGAGACACAGGCGATACTGTATCAGTTGACAAGTCACATAGAAAAGGTGATCTTGAAGAATGCTGCATTGTACCCCACCAATGCTACACCAATATGTTTTTACTGTAGCCTACTGCTAAAATACCCCTACAATACTGCTACAACACCCCTGATGATTTGTCCTACGTGTGTATTATATAAAGATAATGAAAGTGTAAGACTGACATACTGTATTTCTCTCCATGCTCACAACCTGCCATTGGACACAAAAAATATTGTTTGCAAAAACAATGGTAAAAATATGTTTTTCACCATCTACAATATTCCTTCTATTCAGCCCTTCTAAAAAAGTTAGAAAAATGTATCTTGTATTTTTTGCTATTAGGTTAGTTAAAATGACTAAAATGGGTCTATCATTATCTGATGTATTGGTGACTAACTGAAATGTTCTCTTGGTATTTTAAGGAATGCATGAATGACTCAGGGGTGAAAGATATGTTCACCTCCAATGAATGTACAATCAAAGGTTCTGAACATAAAACAAGTGTTATCAGTTCAGTGTTTTGAAAAATCCCAACTAGCAAATTTGGTTCCTTGGAAGTTGTGGAAATGTACGTTGTTGGTTTCCCATTGGTTTTGGGAACAAAGTCATATAAGTTGCATGACCGATAAAACTGAATGTTTTTAAATGTTCTGAGAACAGAAGTGAACATTTCACCTGTTCTGGGAAGGTATATTTTTAGGTTGCATGGAATTTCTGAGAACGTTTATTATGGTTCACTGAATGTTTTGCTGGGGGGTTTTATTAACATTCTGAGAACGGAAATTGTACCTTATTTGAAGGTAATTAAACAACATTCCGATAAACATTCTCTAAATGTTGTGAATGTTTTGAACAAAACGTAAAGATTATTTGGATGTTTTTGAATGACGTCCTTAAAACTTTCACTGAATGTTTCAATAAGACTGTTAATAACACTGCTTACTTAGTTTGGATTATGTAACGATGTACGGGAAACAAGTTCAGGGAGGGAATACGTTAAATTAATAAATGGACAAAACAAGAAACATGAACAGAGCACCAACATGAAACACCAACAATGGCGACTGGGGAAGAAACCAAAGGGAGTGACATATAAAGGGCAGGTAATCAATGAGGTGATGGAGTCCAGGTGAGTGTCATTATGCGCGTAACGCTGGTGACTGGTGTGCGCCATAACGAGCAGCCTGGTGACCTAGAGGCTAGAGAGGGAACACACGTAACTGTTTTGAACTTCAAGCACAGATAAGACACATGGAAATTAATTTGCTTAGTCATTAATCATGCTTTTTTTTAAATAATGGCACAGCATCAGTGAGATTCAAACCAATTATCTTCTGTTCTCTATCCATGGAATTAGTCCACTGCGCCACCAGCATGGAGCTAGCATGCCATGTTTTGTAACTCACAAAGATGTTCATTTTACTCTATTCAAACAGACCCCATTCCAAAGGAAACAAGCACTCATTAAGATCAAGTGTGGCCAATTAGTGGGAGTGGCCAACACACCTGAACACACTTAACAAGACAGAGGATAGAGAGAGCTTTGTTGATGCTGAGAATGGAATGTGTATATAAATCAAATTGTATATACATATTCTATACATATTTAGCAGATGTTATTGCAGGTGTAGCAAAATGCTTGTGTTCCTATCTCCAACAGTGCAGTAGTATCTAACAATTCACAACACTACACACAAATCTAAAAGTAAAAGAATGGAATTAAGAAATATCTAAATATTGGGACGAGCAATGTCAGAGTGGCATTGACTAAAATACAGTCAAATACAGTATATAAATATGAAATTAGTCAAACAGTATGTAAACATTAAAGTGACTAGTGTTCCATTATTAAAGTGACCAGTGATTCCATGTCTATGTACATAGGGCAGTTGTGATCATTCTACAGTGGTCCTTGGAGCGTACTCTCAAACCGGTGTGATTAGAACGCTTATTTAGAACGTCCAGTTTCGACTGACGCAACAATCAGCATTTGAGCTGGCAATACTGTTTTTTCACAGAAACATTTTGCACAAACACAGTCCATTGGGTGCAATAGGTGTCCTGGAGGGCAGGCTGTGTGCCCCCGGTGATGGGTTGGGCAGACCGCACCACCCTCTGGAGAGCCCTGCGGTTGCATGTGATGAGTTTGCATTACCAGGCGGTGATAGAGCTCTACAGGACGCTCACAATTGTGCATCTGTAAATGGTTGTGAGGGTCTTAGGGACCAAGCCAAATTTCTTCCGCCTCCTGAGGTTGAAGAGGTGCTGTTGCACCTTCTTTACCACACTGTCTGTGTAGGTGGACCATTTCAGATTGTCAGTGATGTGTATGCCGAGGAACTTGAAGGTTTTCACCTTCTCCACTGCAATCCCGTCATTGTGGACAGGGGCGTGCTCCGTCTGTTGTCTCCTGAAGTCCACGATCAGCAACTTCATTTTGTTGACGTTGAGGAAGAGGTTATTTTCCTGGCACCACTCCACCGGGGCCCTCACCTCCTTCCTGTAGGCTGTCTCGTCATTGTTGGTAATCAGGCCTACTGTTGTAGTGGGCCTGTTTTTAAATAACATTGTTAGAACATTCTTTAAATGTTAATGTTTTCTTGTGGTTTTTATGGAAAGTTTTGTTAATGTTCTGAGAACCATGAGGAAACCTGCAAAACATTATGCTGAAGTACTGAAATTCCCACAGAAGAACATTGTTTATTACTGTTCTCAGAATGTTCTGACAACATGACTTTAAATAGAACCATGAGGAAACCTGTAGAAAACGTTATGCTGAAGTACTGCAATTACCATATTAGAACGTTGTTTAACTTTCTCTGAACTATTTGAGAATATTCCCAATGTCAAACCAGTTGGAGGACGTTCCTAGAACATTACCAGAAATAACCATGTTTGAACTTTTAGGAAACATTTTGTTAAAGTAATGACCAAGAAAATATCCAGCCCCATTCCCAGGAAGTTGAGGGAAGGTTGTATGCAAAATAACCATAGGACAACCACACTCTCACCAAGCTCTAAGAAACATATGGTGCTCAGAACGTTTTGTGCTAGCTGGGTACAGTGTATCAATGAAATTCCTATAATGAGTGGAATATGTTGTTATATACCACACAGGTATTTTAGCACTACACTGACTCTTTCTACTTTGTCCTACTGAAGCACACTGGCTGATGGAGAATTATGGAGTATTTACAGCCACATTCATATATGATATTGTTTTACCCACTATCATAAATTATGTCACACTGATACATTGATGAGGTAAAAAAATTAAATTGTACAGTGTTCAGCAGTTATCAAATACAATGGGGAGAACAAGTATTTGATACACTGCCTATTTTGCAGGTTTTTCTACTTACAAAGCATGTAGAGGTCTGTCATTTTAATCATTGGTACACTTCAACTGTGAGAGACGGAATCCAAAACAAAAATTCAGAAAATCACATTGTATGATTTTTAAGTAATTCATTTGCATTTTATTGCATGACATATGTATTTGATACATCAGAAAATCAGAACTTCATATTTGATACTGAAACCTTTGTTTGCAATTACAGAGATCATACGTTTCCTGTAGTTCTTGACCAGGTTTGCACACACTGCAGCAGGGATTTTGGCCCACTCCTCCATACAGACCTTCTCCAGATCCTTCAGGTTTCGGGGCTGTCTCTGGGCAATACGGACTTTCAGCTCCCTCCAAAGATTTTCTATTGGGTTCAGGTCTGGAGACTGGCTAGGCCACTCCAGGACCTTGAGATGCTTCTTACGGAGCCACTCCTTAGTTACCCTGGCTGTGTGTTTCGAGTCGTTGTCATGCTGGAAGACGCCGCCACGACCCATCTTCAATGCTCTTACTGAGGGAAGGAGATTGTTGGCTAAGATCTCGTGATACATGGCCCCATCCATCCTCCCCTCAATACGGTGTAGTCGTCCTGTCCCCTTTGCAGAAAAGCATCTCCAAAGAATGATGTTTCCACCTCCATGCTTCACGGTTGAGATGGTGTTCTTGGGGTTGTACTCATCCTTCTTCTTCCTCCAAACACGGTGAGTGGAGTTTAAACCAAAAAGCTCTATTTTTGTCGCATCAGACCACATGACCTTCTCCCATTCCTCCTCTGGATCATCAAGATGGTCATTGGCAAACTTCAGATGGGCCTGGACATGCACTGGCTTGAGCAGGGGGACCTTGCGTGCGCTGCAGGATTTTGATCCATGACGGCGTAGTGTGTTACTAATGATTTTCTTTGAGACTGTGGTCCCAGCTCTCTTCAGGCCATTGACCAGGTCCTGCCGTGTAGTTCTGGGCGGATCCCTCACCTTCCTCATGATCATTGATGCCCCACGAGGTGAGATCTTGCATGGAGCCCCAGACCGAGGGTGATTGACCATCATCTTGAACTTCTTCCATTTTCTAATAATTGCGCCAACAGTTGTTGCCTTCTCACCAAGCTGCTTGCCTATTGTCCTGTAGCCCGTCCCAGCCTTGTGCAGGTCTACAATTGTATCCCTGATGTCCTTACACAGCTCTCTGGTCTTGGCCATTGTGGAGAGGTTGGAGTCTGTTTGATTGAGTGTGTGGACAGTTGTCTTTTATACAGGTAACGAGTTCAAACAGGTGCATTTAATACAGGTAATGAGTGGAGAACAGGAGGGATTCTTAAAGAAAAACTAACAGGTGTGTGAGAGCCGAAATTCTTACTGGTTGCTAGGTGATCAAATACTTATGTCATGCAATAAAATGCAAATTAATTACTTAAAAATCATACAATGTGATTTTCTGGATTTTTGTTTTAGATTCTATCTCTCACAGTTGAAGTGTACCAATGATTAAAATGACAGACCTCTACATGCTTTGTAAGTAGCAACACCTGCAAAATCGTCAGTGTATCAAATACTTGTTCTCCCCACTGTATATACTCAGATTAAATATGTATCCAAATTGAAAGTGTGATTTGGTGCAGTGATCAAGTTACTGTGAATTGGTCTGTTGTACTCAGTAAATTGAAAATGTGTTTAGAGTTTTGAAACAGCCATTTTGATGCTCTGTTTAGATTTGTGTGCTTAGAGGTGAAAATGTACCACATACTGGATAACAAAACTGTAATCCAGTCAGGAAACTGTCTCTTCTCTCCTCTGTTGAGGTCATAGTCCTGCTGTATCACTCACTGGACAGATTAACTGAACATACAGACGTGTGTGTGTTCGACACTAACATGTACAAAGAGAGGACTGAGAGGAGAAAGGATACCATGGTGATGTCGAGAAAAGGGAGACGAAGTGAGTGTGAGTGAGACAATGGTGTCCCCTCGCCATCACACAACAGCCCACCCGCCCTCCTACACACATACACACACACACACACACACTCTCTCAATTAGGCTACAGCTCATCTGTCCAGTTCTCCTCTCTTCTCTACAGGGGTTAAACTGAGGTCGCATGCTCATATAGGGTCACTGGGAGGTCATGGGCAGACTGTCTCCCAGGAAGCACTAGTGCGCTAAACAGAACCATAATAACAATATGTTTTACTTATACTGAAAAGTATATTCCTTAAACCCAATGACATTTACATCCCAGCAGTGGCAGAGGGAATCAAACACAACAAACCAAATCCACATAGGTAAAAGAAAGGACGCAAAGATCATGCTAGAAAAGATGCATACGGTGGTCTAGCGGTCTACGCTGCTGCCTCCGGCACACGTCTACAGTGTTGCCATAGGTTCAACTCTAGTCTACTGCACTTTGACACAACCTCTATCTTTCCCCACTGTTGTCTTCTCTTTCTATCTGTTCAATAAAGTCTGAAACTACCTTCAAAACATATTTAAAGATACTGTACATACAGAATATACAGGAACCCACCCTACAGTGATACTGAAAAGTCACGTGACTAAACTGTGTCGTTGCTTAACGGGATCAATAGCATTCATCACAAAACAAGCCATGGTAAAGAATGCATTTTAAATGGGGAATGATAGGTTATCATAAGGGCTGGGGGAAAAAGAGAAAGGTACAGTGAAGGAATGAAGAATTATAGATAGACGCTAACTTGGACCAGATGGTGTCTCGAGCTGATAGTAGGTATATCTATCATTATTATTTTGGTGCTGCGTGCCTGGAAATATTGAGAGACTATTTCTATTTAGTCCTTCACTGTCAGAGAGGCTGTTGTCACTGCATGCTTATGGACGGATGGTTCTATATTGATGTTTAGTATACATCATCACTGTCCTCGCAATATCAGAATAGTTGGAGGATACACACACACACCACCGCCCACACACGCATGCACACATACACTTCTCCACGTCCATTTCTCCATCCCTCCAGCCAGTGTCTCCTCTCCATCCAGAGAGGAGAGAGAGAGCCCCATCTTCCAATCCTGAAGTAGATACGCATGTAGCCAAAAGGAAATGTCCATTTGCAGAACACTTAGCCTCGCTTTTGCCAGAGTGCGCTCAATACATACACGATATTGTCCTGTAACTGGAACAGTGCTGGCGTCGGGTCCGGGACCAGGGGACGATTAAGGTGTCTGGCGGCCCCCGGGCGGCCCCTGGCCATAAAAACGCCAGCAGGGGCCTTTTTCCACGGCCCTCAATTGATTTAAGGGGAGCCCTCAACGTACGTTGTGCATTTTCATCGAAACGGAAAAATCAATGCTAAGTAGATTTAGATTTCACTGCCGTCCATATTTCACCGTGGCCGGCTCCCCAGGAACACTGACGCGGAGTTGTCGGCCATTTACGGTTAGCACGGCAGCCATTAGCATTAATGTCACTGTTGTTACAAAAATCTAGACATCCACTCCATTTGCATTTTGGTACGGGCGGAAAAAGGAGGAGTGGGGCGTCTGAGAGACTATTTGTTTATGTGTGTGTGTGATAATGCACTCAGAGTTTGACAACGAGAATTGTTCACAAAACAGGACTGAGGGAAACAGATGGGTGAGTGATCAGCCATAGGAGTGGAAATTTCCACAACCAGTTTACTGAGAGCGTGATTTTGATGGTGTTGGACGGGAGGGTGTGTGTGCATGTCAACACAGCAGGGACACTCAATACAGTATTCTCCAGCTTCTGATTTTCACTGCATCCAGTAGCCTAGTGTACCATTATTTATTTTTCATTCTGCACATGTACGTACAGTATTTCACATTAGGCTTATTAAAACTGAACCTATTCTGGAGACAGTTTGTGGAAAACACTGAAGCCCCGTGAGCGGTGAGTTGCGCCTCGACTGATGTCCCCCCAGGCAGGCAACCTGGAGTCAGCCTGGAGATGGATGCGCATTCATATGAGTGTGACGTTCGGGTGGTGAAATTGGACCATTGAATAGATACAGTACAGTACAGTTCAAACAGGGCCGCTTTGAGGTTGCACGGTAATTTGGAGTGTCCTTGTCAATCCATACGTTCCTAACCATACTCTGCCCAACCTATCTATCTCCACCCAGGATTAAGAAAAGTATGCGTCCCAAATGGCACCCTGTTCCCTACATAGTGAGCTACTTTTGACCAGAGCGCTATAAAGGGAATAGGGTGCCATTTGGGACACCGTCTGTGTGTCTCTGTCACAGAGGAGTCAAAACAACAGAGTGAGGGTTAGTTTCACGAAGCATCAGCCAGCACCTTGCGTCTGTCTGTCAGGGGCAGGTTAAACCAGAAGCTGCCAGACAGTGGTGGGATTCAGTCACTGTAGCAGCTCATATCGCAGTGGCCGAGGGCTGGAGCCATGCGAGATGAGGAGTGTGTGTGCTGGGCAGGTCAGAAGAAAGGGGCAAGTGTGTGAGTGTGAGGCTGTGGCTAAGTGTACGGGGACGTTATGATTTATTGTGGTGCATAGCTAGAGCAGAGACTCTAGTCCCTCCACCCTCTTCTCCAAGAACTCTGTTTCCCTTTGTCTACTTCTTCATCTTGCCCTCCCTCTCCCCTGTACGAGGTCCTCTCTCTCGCTCTCTCTCTCACACACACATTTACAAAGGGGAGGATGCGGAGAGAGCGAGAGATAGAGAGAGGGCTTTCTCTCTCCTTTTCAACAGGAAGTGTGTCTGGGCTCTGACCTCTCTGTGAACCCTGGTGGTGAGGTGAAACAGAAGGCAGCGGGGGCCCCCAGGGGCCGAGGAGGAGCGGAGGGGGCTGAGCTGTGGGAGACAGAGAGTGAGTGTGGCTGCCATGGCTGCCGCCGCCGCTGCTGCTCATTAGGGGACATAAGATCCGCCTGATGGGGCCCCCGGCCTGCACACTACACCCCTCTCTTCCTTCCCTCCCTCCATCACCCTCCCTCCTACACCCCCAAACCTGCTACACTGACACATTTCTCCTCATTACAGCAATGGGGAGGCTACTGTCACACATACACACACAAGCGCACACACACACAGCACAGAGAGAAAGAGACAGAGGAGTAAGGGAGAGAGAGATACAATGATGGAGAGTGTTAGAGGGAGAGAAAAAGGAGGGGGAGTATAGAGAAAAGTGAGTAAAGGAGGGGAGGTAGATACAGTTAGAGGGAGCACAGAAGAAAACCCATAAAGATGGGTAATGATAAAGAAAGAGGGAGAATGAAAAAATTAGCAAAAAGAGAGGGAGGTGGGGTTAAAGCAATGAACAAATATAGATGTATTGGTTTGCAAGAGAAACAGAGGGCCGATCGATCCCTAATCCTGCCTCTCCATCCCTCCCACTACTCCATCCATCCCTCCCAGTCTTCCCTGTAAGTTGATTGTGTTTTAATGGAGGAAGAGGGATGGCCAAAACTAGTGGAGGGCACATGGCCCCAGGGCTAACTGAAGGCAGAGAGTAGGGCTACATATACTATAGGGCTCTCTGCTCTGTTACTGTATTTCTAGCGCCATGATGCCAGCTAGGCAAAACACTACACTCAGCATAGGAACACGTTTCATGACAGTGTTACAAAGTAACCAGCTTCAATGGATGTACATCTTTAGCTAAAAGAGACAATACATGCTGTAATAATTGAAAACATATAGGAGAGAAGTATTCTCTTTCAGGGTACTTCCTGCTCATACGACCACATTTGAAAAATGAGTGCGTGCGTACGACTCAGGGTCATTTGGGGCTGCAGGAAGCAGAATTTAATTCACGAGGAAGCCAAGTTCAGAGTTCAGAGAGAGAGAGAAGATGGTGTGTTGGTTTAAATTAACCAACCTCAGACTGATACAGTAAGGAACTATAGGGTGCTAACTAATACACAAAGCCATAGAGTTCCATAGAGATGGAGCTATAGTGCACTATTTAGGGGAAAGGGTGCAATTTGAGACACAAACATAGTGAGCTATTAAGATTCAAGTGACTCCTGTAATGTAAGCGAGAGTGTGATTGACATAGCAATATTATGTAGTTAGTTTGATTATATAGTCACACTGTGCAATGGAGTGTAAAAGAAAGTGGCAAGGGGCAATAGCAGACTATGAGAGAAAGAGAGAGAGAGAGAGAGAGAGAGCGAGAGAGAGAGAGAGAGAGAGCATCACACCGCAGAGAGCAATATACAGCTACAGTGGAGGCTAAAGCTGTCTCTAATGCTCTTCTACAGCATAATGTGATTATTATTACCTGTGATTACATGGAGGTGTTATTTTGTCTCTTTCTTGTTAGTGACTGGTTTTTTAAAGTCTGCATCCTCACTGTATTCACATTTTAACACAGGCGTTTCAATGAATTGTATTTTTTGACCCTATAATTTATTTTCTCCAACATAATTCCAAACAATTTTCTTATCTCTTTCTACTAGCATGTTATACAGTGCATGTCATGTGCAGGCATTGCATTGACAAAAAAAATCTAAACGGGATAAAAACTTTCTCTGAGATGTGTGTGTGAAAAACTATGAGAGAAATAGCCAGAGAGGGAGAGAGAGAGAAAGATATAGAACCAGGCAGCCCAGCCAGTTCTCTGGGAGGGAGGGAAGCCATCATTCCTTTGATCCAGGGTCCAGCCGGGGAGGAATTTACAGCCTGTCATTGCGCTGCGCTGAAGAGAAAAGGCTCCCCTCAGACAGCACTAGGCACTGTCTGGAGCTCCCTAAATCTCCTGGGTGGATTTACAGCAGCCCATTCACATGTGTAACTACGCACACAATCACCGTGGCACAGTAGAGCACAGCCGCCCCGCATCTATAAGATGGGCCAGATGACACAGAGCTCCTCTCAGCTGAATCAACAACAAAAAAAGAGATTTAAGAACAAGCGACTCCTTGGGGGGGGGGGGGTAAAGGAGGATATTGAAAAAAGGGAAAATATATAAAGGGAGATATGGGGAGAGACAGGGAAGAGGCTGGAAGGGACCATAGAAAAGAGAGGAAAAAATAAGTTCAAAAAAGTTTTGCAGGACAAAATAGCTGTGAAAAAGCATAAATGCACTAAAGGCTGGAAGGCCAAAACAAATGGACAGATGGAGAAAGTTCAATAACCCTCCCTTCACAGGTGTGTTTTTCTGTCTGTGAATATTTACCTGCTGTATCTCTGGTGTGACAGAGTTGCAGCACAGTACCCCCTCCAGAGCCCAGACGACCCCGTGAGAGGTCAAAGGTCAGAAGCTCCACTTCCTCTGTGAACTCCTCCCCCTTCCCCCACTACCCACCATCCAATCCAATAGGTGGAAAATGAAAGGGCACAGTCCCCTGCTGGTTAGGGGGGAAGGAGACGGGAGGATTGGGGGGGGGGGGGGGGGGTTGGTTCCTCTCTCCACTCCAGCCTCCATATCCTTCCCCTCCACCCTGTGTTACCTCCTGCTGTGTTCCCTGCTATAAAACTCGGCCCAGCGTATCCATGGTAAACACACGACTGGGGCCTGCTCCTCCGGCTGAGCTCAAAAACAGGGTGTCGTAAACAACGTCCAACCGCCAACTGCTCTGCTCGCCATCAACCCCTCAACCACCCTCCCCCTACTCACCCACCCACTCACTCCACTCTACTCTACTCCATTCTCCATCCCCATGTCCTCTTCTTTCCTGGGATCTGTTTGCTCGTAAATTCCTCTCAATCTGGTCAGTTAGCTCTTTTGCTCGCTCGCTGTCCTGCTGGGCTACTGTCAAAGCACAAAAAGTTTCAAATGGAAAGAAGGAGAAGAGGAGGGAAGAAAGCACGGCTTCAGCGTTTTTCCTTTTAGAATGTCTTTTCGCTCATTTTGCTCAGGAGGGAGATAAAGGTGTCGCTTGGCAGCTGCGGCGCCGCTGCGCTTCTGTGACTTTGTTTCCCGTCTTCCAAAGGATGCCCATGTGGAATGAGGAACAAAAACACAGGGCCCCTTTGGCGAGAGTGTGCTTTGAAGGGAAGAGTGTAAATCTGTCCCCCTAAAGGGTGTAAATCTGGGTGTAAATCTGTCCCGCCCAGAGGTGTCCTGATGCTTCATAGACATTGATGGGGACGGGAGAGAAGGGGGCTGCCAACAACCTTCACCACTTTTCACGAGATTGCCCCTCTGGTGGAGTGAGAGGACACAACCTCGCCCTGCCCCCTCCCCTCCTCGGCCCGATGCCAGAATCCTGGGCAGGTGCCACACACACACTCTTTCATCATTCTGTTCATGCACGATATCCTTTTCCCCAAAGTCACGCAACTCCTGAGCGTGCGATTCTCCGACCCACCCCTGCACCTGACCTAACTGTCCACTCCCAGCACACAGCTGGCAGTAAATGATATCATTCTCTGCCATCTAAACTGTTGTTATATAAAAAGAACAGCCATAATAACGCAGTAGCTATACATATACCATGTCTCTTGTTGGTGGGACACCATCTGCAATCAAAAGCTGAGAACTGGTCTTCCCTCTGGATACAGCATATTCGAGTACACTTTAAATACACAATGTGGCATCCATTTTATGTTACAGTACATGTACTTCCAATTGCCCCTATGCTGTGGGATATTATAGGAAATTCAAAAATTTATGATTTTACAAGATGACAGATATGTAGATACCACTGTACTACATTCACTATAGAGCATCATTCATGACTCTGAAATGAAAACATGTTTGTCTTCTAGGGATGTTTCCTTTTTGGGACATTTTCTACAGGTTTCCTATCCTTCATCTCTGTGTTTTACAGTATTTACAACACACTATTTTAAGGGTGTGTTGTGTGGATGTGTGTGATGGGAAGCCAAGAGTAGTTCAGTGTTATACTGCCTGCAATTTATAACCTTCCTATTTCACTGTACTGTTCCATATTCTGACTACTGTAATCCTATGTTTAGATTTTAAATGCTGTGCTAACATCTATGTTAGGATACATTGACTCACAGGAGATTAACACCGTAAATTGAGATCGATCTAATGGGAGAGACTACATTTTATGCATAGTAATAAATCACATGATTTTTCTAAAGGCGTCCTATTTTACTCCTTCAGGGTTTAAAAGGCAAGTCTTTGTAAATAGCAAGGCACTGTTAAATTACTCAAGTGGAAAAATGTCAGTTTTCCAGAGCAAAATAAACACACAAAATCTACCTCAGACTAAATTACGGTCAGAGTCATTTTTACAGAGAAAACCTGGCAGAGGGACAGTATAATGACACAAGTGGAAACTTATTTGAGCGCTAGCTGGAGAACCACAGCCATAATTAGTGGACCAAACCCTCTCAGACACAAACATGATCTCACACTCTCTTTCTCCATACAGTCACACATACATAGATACTCAAACTGTAGACACGTGTCAGTCTCAAACACAGAGACACATTCAGATTCACACAGTAAAAACTAGCACACAGTTACTTAATAGCATAATGCCAACTTGGCTCTTGGTGGCGCAGTAGTCTAAGGCACTGCATCTCAGTGCTAGAGGCATCACTACAGACCCTGGTTCAATCCTGGGCTGTATCACATCCGGCTGTGATTGGGAGTCCCATAGGGCGATGTACAATTGGCCCAGCATTGTTAGGATTTGGCTGGGGTAGGCCGTCATTGAAATAATAATTTGTTCTTAACTGACTTGCCTAGTTAAATAAAAAATACATAAAAAAATGTGACACTATGCATATATAAAAAATAAATCACATCCTCACGTGTGTGTGAGCATGTGTGTATGTGTTCTGGGGGCACAGTAAGTGCGAGCTGTGAGCTATGGCAGCCGTGTGTTTGTGTTTGACTTGGCTCAAAGCGGGGCACCCATCTGAGCAGAGAGAGAGAGGCAGAGAGAGGGACCTGCAGACATTTTGTTATTGCATTTGTCTGCTCTGGGTGAGGTGGATGTTACTATAGGTGAATCAATTCTGACTGACTGAATGCCATTGTGAAGGAGTTTAGGGATGATGTGTAAGAAGGAGGAGCATTGGTGTGTGTGTGAGAGAAAAAAAAGAGGTTGAGAAAGAGAGATGTTGGGGGGGTATGTGTGTGATGGGGGGCTGTGAGGAGTGAGAGTCTCAGGTTTACTAGGTTTACTCATATCTTACAGTGGATCCATTGAAGGCCCCTTCAGTTCTGGAATTGATGGCCTTCAACAAAAGCACTCATTCGGCTACACTTCCAGTCGTACACTCTCCCCCGAAAACACACTTTCTTCCTGTTACCACTGTGACTGTACTCCCATACTTATTGTGGACAGAGATGAGAAATGCAAGAAAAGGATAAATCTCATAGAAGCCCCCACTTCTCCCAAGGACAGGATCCAAACCAACACCTGATTAGAAAGTGCTGAAATATACTGTATAAGCTACAACAGAAATAAAAATGTAAAAAAGTGGGGAAAAAGAGAAAAAAAACGTGAAGATTCATGCATTTCATGGTGTCAACAGAACGATGGCGAGGGCTCAGAAACAAAAGCTTGTAAATGTCGGTGTGCGCACGACCGTAAAGTGGCAAGATGTTGAGGTTCTTGGCGAGGCAGTAACTCACACTGTCCCTGGCCCAGACTGCACAGATGTTGACCTTTCCATCATTGGCGGCTAATTAAGCTCAAATCACCAGCTCTCAGGTGGGAGTGTGCCAGAGCAGGAACGGGGGAAATCTGGATCTCATCGCTCTCTCTTTTTTTTGTCTCTCTCACTATCGCTCCCCCTCTGTCTCGTACTATCCATCTCTCTATCTCCCCATCTTGTCTCTTCCTCTCTTTCCCTCTCTCTCCACCTCTCTGTTTTATTTTGTTATATTGGAAATGTGGCACTTGCTCCTTTTTTCTCTCTCCTTTTTCTCAGATTAGTGTTGGTGTGTATGGAGTGCTGTTAAAGAGACAAGATGACTGCAATCATGGCCCACCCTAAAAATCAAAGAGCCTCTTTAAAATGATATTGCATGGGAAAGTGAGTGGTTGTACATGTTGTGAGAGATATATTTTATTGGTTTCAATTTCATGGATTTTGAGGAACCCTGTCAGAGCTGGTTTTGGTCCAAAAGGATTTGGATTAATTTTCACATGCTCGAACACACACACACACAGGCACGCACACACGCACACACACACACACACGCACGCACACACGCACACACACACACACACACACACACACACACACACACACACACACACACACACACACACACACACACACACACACACACTAAAATATAGAGAGAGTTTTTTCTTAAACCATTTTTTAAAGACAACTGTGAAATGAACATGCCCAATAAACAATGAAGTAAGTAAGCATATAACTATAAAGCTCCGCTATTAGCAACCTTTGACCTATGCATGCCTGTAAAACTCAACATTGAACAGATTCAAGTACAGCACTAAAGTGGATACTATAGAGGAGTACCCGTAGGAGTACCGACAGTATATAATGGGTCAACAAGTAGTGCAGTACAGCTGGTGTGCTCAGTCATAACACATAGTAGTCTAGTCCAGCACCACAGGCTTTCTGAAACTAGAACAAGAGAGAACCAGTACAGTACATAATAAGTGCAAGGCAATTTTAGTATCACTCAGATATTCCCATACAAATGTTAAAAATGTATGAGGGTGAAATTACCTGAAATAAATTAGGTTCTCATTTCCTCTCTGAAACATTGTGGGGGCTTTTTCTGGCCGTTTACAATAACATGTATTCTTAGCTAAGTCTTTTAATATTCAATATAAAACATTGCATTAACTTATAAAAGTAAGCATGAAGACAAATATCTGAATGTGTACTTATTCTTGTCTTGATTCAGTAAACCCCAGAGATTTTTTTACAACAATTTTTCTATAACTGACAAAAGTCATAATGCTTGATTAAATCTTGCTTTTATCTCAGTCTGAATAAGCACTACTGGCAATCTTATGGGCCTAGTTTATTCTCCATGTAATGTTGATGGAGAGGAAAAAGAGACTCAAACTAATTGTACCATCAACATCGATTCTACATTTTGCTCTTATCACAGCCGCTGCTATAAGATAAATGCAAGCCTGGTCAGGCCCATGGGTCCATACTTGTCTATAACTTGTGTTGTTGATTTTTTAATGCAACAAGCGTTGCTTCCTATTGAACACCTCTGTTTTGGACTTTAAACTCAAAATGTTCATCAATATTAAGGTTATTCCATTGTAGCAATTCAGATTGCCACAGGATGGATGATTGCACTGAAATGTAAGTAAAAGCATGACTTTATTATTTTGTTTCTCATTTAACCATGTCGGCTAATCAAATCCGAAATACATTTTTGTTTATTTTTCTTTCAAATGTATATCTTGTTTTCATATAGTCTAATAACAACTGGAATGTTGGTTTGGAGCCATAATCAACCATTACATTTTGACATTTAGAATTTAAACACTGTGGATATTACTTGTTTTAAGTTCAACAACGTAGTTATCTGCATTAGGAAACATTAAAATAAAACATAAACAACTACTTTGGGAATGTCTCTTATTTAAACTTCAACAAGACTGGAGCAGTGGACACAGCAGTAAAACTGAAATTGAAATTACAACAATAAAAAAAAATGCATGATACACCAGACACTTTTTGTGCTTATTATTTGCTGAACAAAACAAAAAAGATTCATATCTCTTTAAAAAATTCTAAGGAGTAAAATTATAAACGGGTGAAATGAATGTGACAAATTAAAATACAGAAATGTTTTTGTGGCCAGGATAATGGGCCTGTGTGTTTAGTAACGAAAAACAAGCACATTTCTAATATTTTAAGATTCTCCAAAAATTAATATAGGCTATATTATGACACATATAACGTTAGGCCTATGCAAAGGCTAAATACCAAAATAACCTAAAATAACCACCTAACGTATCGCAATAAAGCCCTCTCTGCTTGACAATTTTGCTTGATCACATCTTATACTGTGGCGTATAGTTTGCCAAATTCTACAGACACACAAAAAAACGACTTACCAAACAAAAGTACTTAACTTTTTACCGAAATATGACCCCTGGAATACGACCTGAGAAATCAGGACATGACTTTCGCTTAGCCTACTCGTTTTCAGCTGAGGTAACCAAGAGGTCACGCGCGACCTCTAACCAGCGCATTGGCAAGAGACAACATTGGGCACGAGCTACTTACTGACTGCCCACGGCGGGAAGAGTGAGTAGCGGTGTGGCTTTGCTGTCGCTGTCTGTCCTAAAGCGCCTGTTACTGTGATGCCATGAGCCTCCATACGCAGTCATTCAGCGACTCGCACAATACAGACAGACACTTTCGCAAGTGTTCCCCCCCCAGGTATTTTCTTTATTATAATAATTGTGAACATTTCGATATTATGAGGTCTATAGCATACATTTGGTAATGCATAAGGAATAGCATTTATCGTGTGACCAATGATTGGCTAAAGTTTGTGTCAATGTAGCCTATGCCTATCCTTCCCGAAATTCTTGCTTGAAAAATCGAATGGTTATCATTTACGGAGCTACAATACGCCTAGAAGCAGTAAACCTGTAAGGTACTGTAGCTGACATTGGCTTGTAAGCCTAATTATTTTACACGACCAAGTTTTATTAAAATCCTACATTTACATAATAAAGCCCAATAAATCGTTAGGCGTGTTTCCCATTTCAATTTAGGACTATATTCATTAATCGAAAAATGGAGCAAACTGTCGTTCACCGGAAGTGCTCCTAAAGCTCAATTGTGATTTTGTCTAAATTAAGTTATTAATATTAAACACGCACCTGACACAATATAATTCATGCCCGTCTATAATGCGATCACCAGAAATAGCATTTCAATCTCTAATAATTCTCATTGTTTTCTATATGCATATATGTCCCAGTAGTAATGATCAAGGGTATAGGTTATTTGCATTTATGACAATTTAGGGGTTCGTGCTTGCATGATAATTCAAAGACAGCATAAAAGTGTGTGAAGATGATCACAAATGTACAGTATCAATATCAACAACGAATCCCAACCTAGATTGTGTAAAAGTGTAATATTAACGTCTGTAATTGTACGATTACTGCGTCAGTTTTATTCACTTAACTTTGAATCAACTTCAGTCACGCAATAAAGAGGTTTATTTTCACGAATCAATTTTCAAATGAACATTTTGAATGATTTGTTATACTGACGAAAACAAAAAAATCATTACGGGAGTAATTTTCTCAAAGAACGATTTAAGTGTGACATTGGCAGTTTGCGCTGCAATAATTGCGTTCATTCGTTTAATTACTATGTTGCAACTATTTGCATTTCTCAGGCATAACTTAGGCCTATAGGCTACGTTCTCACATAAAAAAATACACATTTTAGGGAAAAGGGAGTATGCAAAATATTGGAGATATGATTAACAACTAGCTAATGTGAATATTAAGAAATTATAATCTAATACGTTATGCATTATCAGCTAAAAATCAATCACTCAAAAAGCATATCATAATTGAATTGAGGTCTGAGAATAATTTTTGCCATACGGAGGGAGAAGGGCATTTTTGGCTTTTGTCTGAGAACTAATGTCTTTCACACGTAAACACCCAATAATATGATTTCATTTGTATCTTTTTTATAATTTTGAGGTCACTCATTGATGTTACAATCATTCCTAAATTAAAACAACCGGAGGGTGAAATCAATCAAGCAGCAGCTAGGTGGCACTCAAGGTTCCTTTATAAACTTTATCCTAAAGTAGTTTACTCCACCCCCAAAATGGAGCGATTGTTCAAAATAAATAATTTGCATATTCAAATAACAATTGGATGTGAGGAATTGTAGCCTAATATTATCTAGGCCTAAACTAATATATTACGATCATCAATAAGGAAAAAACATCCGTGTGTAGGCTTGTGTGTGTGAATTAAGAATATATTTATATATTTGAAAATATAAATAATACCATAGGCCTATAGGCATAAATATCACACATGCTGTATCATAACATCGTTCCAATAAGGCCCATATTGAACTACTTTAACAATAACGAACGGTCATAAACTTCACCAATGATACCTCCAAACTGATATAATAAAAAAGATCACACCCAGACATGAGTAATGCAAACCGCACATAAATTAACCTATATTTAGGCCTTTCCGTTCACTGGGATTTGTGGGAAATTCCGAAGCAGTCTCTCTTGCGCTTATTCACGAAGTGAGGCCATTTCACGTGCAATTGGTTGAACAAACAGACAGTAGTGGCTTACTGTAATTCATGAAGATGTCTATTTATGGCCTCGTCAATCAACGAGGAAAGTGTTCCGGGCATGTGTCGTTTGACGGAAAATATACATCTCAGTCACGTCGAAGCGATAATTACGGGATATCAAAAAGAAGGACTTGGGAGTGCCCCGAGATTCTTGATTAATTGACATACCAGATCTCTAAGAACCCGACGAGTTTGAAATATTTATGGCTTTGTAATGAATCCGCGGGGTAAATAATGTTTTGGAGAGTGTCATAGTTACACAGCAACTTTGATAATAATGGGTCTGGAAAAAAGTTTGGATTGTGTTTCAAGGGCTGGGATACAGGCATTCACTAATCTTAAATCAGTGATGTGGTTTATGGACGAGTTCCACATATCTCGTGTTAAAAATGGGGTTCATTATTGGTGAGCCTAAAATAAAAATGACAGGGGAATATTTCACCCACAAAACGGCAGGTGGCGCTAAATTGGGTTTTGGTTATGTATCTCGACTCGAGGCCATATGCTTGGAGATTTGACACAATTCAGCGTCGTCTGCAGTAAAGAGTTTATTGCACATTCATTGTCGTACGAGTCTTTATTGTAAACGTGTATGGGTGAAGTGAAATTGTCATTAGCCTAGAGAGTCAGGTCTAACAAGGGTGCCTATTGATATGATGGAGTTCAATAGGCATATGGCCTACGCTGGACGAAAATGATGATTCAAATATCCAGATATGAATAATCAAACAATGTCCTTAAATATAGGCTAAGGCATTTACAGCAGTGCAGTGCATTGACCACGAAATGAGCATGCAATAAATATGACTTTCAGATCTCTAGGCTAATTTCAGTTAATATGACAACTTTTGATATCGCTGAACTCACGTTCTGTGGCGCAAGAAGATAACGTATAATATAAGGGCCAAGGCAGTCATGAATATAAAAATATCAGAATCAAATGAAGTTAGGTTAAATGTTGCGGTAGAATTGTAAAATAAGGCTGCTATCGAGAATAATCTTTTTAGAGCAGGACAACGAGCTGTGAGTGAAAGTCTTAGAAATATAAAATAAGTCCCATTAGTCAAACATGTCTAATCAAGTGTCAGAAGGAAACGAATGTGTCTATCGCCTGGAGTAGACTACCAGCTGTCATCCAAAGACAAAAAAAATAGAACAAATAGAACAAAAGACAGGCCCTCATTAGACAAGAAAGATCTGTTTTCATCTTCATCAAATGATCAATAGGTTTTGAACAAGCGTGAAACAAAACACTGCCTAAAACTATTGGCACACTGTATATTCGCAAGTCCACCACCACAGGGCATGCAATAGGCTTACAACGTATGAATTAGCCTAATACATACGTTTACAAATCTATTATTTATAACTAGAACATTCATTATTTTACTATTAAATATAAATGCATTAAGGTGATCTATAACAGTGTTAAATTCATTTACTTGCCATGAAGATGTATGGTTTGCTTTATTTTGTGCACTCTGATGGGAAATCTACCATCAATTTAATGTTTTCAGAGTAATTATTGACAAATGGAATTATTCGGAAAAGCTCAGCCGAAATAGGACAAGGTAAAAGTTACGTTTTAAAAAATAACTGTGCTTCGAAAAAATGAAATATTACAGTAATGATACACCAATTTGAGTTATATATTTACCATATAATTTCAATGTGTGTTTTAAATCTGTCACTTTCTTGATATTTACTTTCTTCCATATGTTTGGAAAATAGATATATCAGAATAATTTGTCCCATAGCTAGAAAAACACACGTGATGACCTCCAGTGGCCTGGTCTTCTCCTGGGCCACTCTGTCTGCTTTTTCATGGTTATCTGATTCAGATACATTTCTTTTCGCCCACTGATTGTTCCAGTTAATTGGTTAAGTGCTTCAGCAGAGAATACAGCAGCCCACTAATGCCTATGGCTCTCCTCTTCCATCTTCCTCCTTCTCTCCTTTTTCCCTCCTCCTCTCCCTCATCTTCCTCCTTCTCTCTCTTCCCTCCTCCTCCTCTCCCTCCTCCCAGGACACTGTAAGTCAGTGGAAGAAGTTGCCCCTAACCACTGATACAGAGTCCGATACATTTTCACCCACCTAATGGTCCAGGTTAGTATTGGGGTGTAGGGTAATCTGATACCAGTTCTGTGGTTAAGAGTGACTTTTTCCTCATGTAAATGAGTGGGGAAGGAGCCGATATGTGGCACTCTGAAATTAAACAGAAAGAGAGAGGGATTGGCTGGCACTAAGTATGGAAGGCTATGTGTGTGTGTGTGTGTGTGTGTGTGTGTGTGTGTGTGTGTGTGGAGAAGACATACAGTAGAGGCTCCTGTTTGTCTGGAAGCAGAGCCTTCTCCAGGGTGTGTTTGATCCGGATGGATTAGCACACTGTGTGCTTCTCAACCTGCTCAACACACACCACACACACACACCTGATCAATTGAAACCTGACAATTTGCTTTAGAGTCCCCAGGTTTGTGTAACCTGGTCCTCTGTTCCAACCTTCATTTGTCTTTTGGACCACAGCAAGGTTGGTTCACTTTAGTGTATGTACAATATGTTGGTTAGAATCATCAGACTGCATGAGTATGGGGGTGGTCTATCTGCATGGGTACTTATTCATCCGGGAGAACTACATGTGTACTGTATGTGTGTACAGATGTGTTTGGGTGCGCGAGTGTACAGTATTTGAGACCCTGTATGTGTGTTTGAAGTGTGTGGGGGATGTATGGTGTATATATCAAATCAAATCAAATAGAATTGGTCACATACACATATTTAGCAGATGTTATTGCGGGTGAAGCAAAATGCTTGTGTTCCTAGCTCCAACAGTGCAGTAGTATCTAATCTGTATACATCTGCGTGTGTAAGTGATAGATGCCCCAGTGCAGGTTTTCCCGGTACAGGCCCAGAGAGCAGTGCAGAATAACAAACAGCCAGTTGAGTGATGATGAGGACGGTGGAGCCTACACTCCAGACTATGTCGTCCTCCTTCCTCTCCTCCTTTTCTCCATCCATCTCTGGGCTTTACTGCCTAGCATTTAGATTGCAGATAGGTCTGGATACTGTATATTGATAAACAGAGAGAGAGATACAAAGAGAAATACAAAGAAGCACGCACACACACACACACACACACACACACACACACACACACACACACACACACACACAAAAGCCATCTATTACAGCCCCAGAGCAGGAGACAGGGAGGAGTAAACACAATCAGAGGAACCGTACTGGACTCTCTCCCTCTCCTCCTTCTAGCTCTTTCTCTCTCTCTCTGCTTCAAAGCCCTCCAGACAAAGTCTCCTGGCTCTCTAACACGTTATATGACCCCCTCCAGCCTAGAGACTACTTAAGGCCGTCACTGATAGGAAAGACACGATGCCACAAGCTGTCATATCAAAATTCAGTTTTAAAATGTAAAAAGTAACTCTTACTTTCAATGACGTTTAAAAAATATATAATTTCCATTCAGTTCATGAATTGACTAAATTGCAATTAATGGAACCCAATTTCCTTCTATTACAGACAAACGCGCAGATGTTTCATTTGGCAAGACGGCATCAACCTCTCATTTGTGGACTACAAGAGAGGAGGGAGGGAGGGAGGGAGGGAGGGAGGGAGGGAGGGAGGGAGGGAGGGAGGGAGGGAGGGAGGGAGGGAGGGAGGGAGAAAAGCCGGACACAGGTCAAAAGGGTGGCCTCATTTTTTATCCATTTGGGCGCGGGGTGAGATTATGGGTCGTGTCAGAGCCCCTGGAGGACAGTGGGAGCCTTCTGATGGGTGCCATCCTGAGCGAGAGAAGGAGTAGAGGAGAGGAGGAGGAGAAAAGGGGGAGGCTTTGTGCATTCATGGGGGCTAGAGTGCCAAAGACACAGCCATTGTGTGTTTTTACAGAGACCTGGGGGAATCCAACTGTATCAGTGGCCAGGCACACACAAAAAAACACACACCGTGGTATTCACTTCTTTGCTGGCTCAAACTAAAAATAGCACCCAGACAGTTTTGAGTTTGAGGGAGAGATGATGATGTGTGTGTGTGCCTATGCCTGTGTAGAGGAAACAGAGATGTAGAGAGGAGGAACGCGGTGGTGACCAGAGAGAGGCACAGGGTTGAACAGGGTTTTGGATTTGACTGTTGGCTGACCTCCCTCGGGCGCCCCTTCACCTCCTTCCTCATCCTTCACCCTCTCCCCCATCCCTCCATCCAGAACAGACGGATGGGCCTTTTCTACACACCCCAACATTCTTCTGCTAGAGGCCAACACACATTCACTCCCCCATGGTCCCTATACAGTACACAAACACACTAACACAACATTTTTAAAATATTGTATACAAACAGACACACAGTATGAATATACAGGTTTACACAAACATGTACACACCAGAGAAATTATACACATGGATTACAGGGACATAACACACACCACAACCTCTGACCATTCACTGACCCCCTTAGCCCAGTCGTAACCCTGCCTCAGCGTGGCTGGAATGCTACGGGAGGTTGAGTGAGCAGACCGCCCCGTTTCAGGGTGCAGACAGACCCGCCCCAACGCCAAATATTATACAGACAGGAGACAAACCGTATGCTGAGGGAAACTATCAGACATTTCCTTTTTTAAAGGCACCTAATGAGGTGTATCACAAAAGCACGTAGACATGAGCTCTAATAAAATCTAAGGAGATGAGATAACTACCAAACACACAGTGGTGCCAGCTGCATGGTATAAGTATATTGTAGATCCAGTGTTGATTATGTAGCTTACTGTATATCTTTTGTGAACTATAACGTCAGCGGTTATCTGGTACTTATGCGTAGGCTTACTGTACGGACATCTTCCGTGTTTTTGCATTCCCCTTCTAATCAACTGTAACCATAAAAAAGAGAGCAGGGTTTCACCATCCTGTCAGCATGTTGGCTTCATTGGAATTCCAGCTGAAGTCCTGGCATATTTCTGGAGATGTATAGTTGTGTAGCGTGCGCCGGGGGGGTGGGTGTGAGGGAGTTAGGGGGAGAGCACACATAGACACAATGAGGAGGCCATCTATTGGTTCTGGTTGTCGCCCTCAACTCTCATCTTGACTTTGTACACACATATACATAACACACACACACAACACGCAAGCACACACACGCACACACTAACATTCACACACACAAACACATAGCGACACCCAATCCGTTCGGACCGTGGTGTGTCAGCCCCTCTCTCTCTCTCTCACGTAGAAGAAGTATATCAAATATCAAATTTGGTATGCGCCAAACGGATGGTCTAATGAATATTAATCGGCCCTCGCCAATGTCCCTGGCCTACATGCCACTGTTTATGTAGCGCAGATGTGTAAGAGGAAATTGGTTGACTTCAGCTACAAAATAAGCCAATTGTCTCCTGTAGTTATTGCTGGTAAAAGAGGTTGGATGTACTGTATACATTTTCACCCTTTCAGTTTCTTTGTTAAGCAAACTTCCTGTGGTGGTGGTGTCTTCCAGGTTATTTCCTATGCTGCTAGGTGAACTTGTGTAGGAGATACATTACAGTAGATAACATGGCAATCTGCATGTTTGTAGTTGGACACAGCGGGGAGGGTCGTTCCATGCCATTTCAGAAAACCATGACACCCACCATCTCAGATTTTCCAATTTGTAAGTCGCTCTGGATAAGAGCGTCTGCTAAATGACTTAAATGTAAATGTAAATGTAAATGTTTTGAAATAATTTCTGTAGTTAGAAACATATGATATTAGCATTCTTGCAACATTATTTTGTGGAAAAATATTTTGATCCCTGAGAAATTAAATTGGACATTATAGTTCACAAGATTCATATAATATTCAATAAATATAGTACCTAACATCTGATTTGGACCAAACTTGTTTCTAACATTGAGTAAGACATGAGAAATCCAAAGAAATTCTCAAAAGCCAACCCCAGACTCCCCAAACCCCACACCAATCCGACCCTACCCTTACTTAAAAATCACGTGGAAAATTACATTATTTCATGTGAAATTTCCACATGTTTGGCACATGAACAATTTTAATTCACAAGTGAAATCATGGGATGATATTTCACATGAAGTTTCACATGTGGATATTTTTCACCTGAGATTACACAGTTGATGCCATGCAAACCAAAAAAAGTTGATTTGAATTTATAACCTCTTGGTTCACGGCATTCCGATCTTCCTGCTATGCCACCATGTCTGTGTCAATAACTGATTTCACCTGTATTCCCACACTTTGATCTTCAAAGTAAATCTCAGCTTTGTTAAAAATAGACACAAGAAAAACGAGTATATTTATCATAGTTATTCAGGAGTAACATTAAAACAGAACAAAATTCCCCACCAACATTAGACAACAATACAGAAAACCATGACATTTCTGAAATAAGTCCATGAAATCAATGATGACAGAATAGTCAGATTAACTGAAAACGATATAGAATAGCAGTGCAGATGGCACTCTTTTGCCAAGTGCGGAAATGTATTATAGATAATGAATGTGTAGGGGACTTCAGAAAATGCTATAGACTTGTAGCACAGCAGAAAGATCAGTGTACCCCAAATCCAAAGGTTATGTGTTTAAATCCTAGGTGGGGTCTTTTGAATAGTCAGCGCTAAGTGATCATATCAAATGTAATCATATTGATTAAAGATGTGTACGCTATTTTAGCTGAACACTTACCTTAAAATCCCCATACCATTTAGTTACTTCCTTTACAAAAGAATACAGAAAATAGCTGTTTTCAAATGTTGAGTTGGAATCTTCACTTGTGAAAACAAAAGAGACACGTGGGGTCAGTTGTTCACATGTGAAATCATATACTTGACATGTATTATATTCAGAGTGTACATGTTAACACCACCTTTTCATGTGAGGAGAATAACATGTTTTCACCTCACATTGAATTAGCATTTCAACGTCTTTTGACGTCTTTAAAAAATATATATATATATGTTATTTGGCAGAAATGCCTTCTGGAACATGTGAACTTTCATGTGCCTTAAAAACAAACTTGTATTCCATCTGTAATTATGAATAAAATAGTTAAATTACGAGCCTAGTTGGTTTAGCCACAGAAAAAGACAGGAACATTCCCGCAAGCCAATCTATGGCAAGACTTGAAAATGTTTGTCGAGTAATGATCAACAACCAATTTGACAGAGCGTGAATGTCACGACTTCCGCTGAAGTTGGCTCCCCTGCCTGTCCGGGCGGTGCTCAGCGGTCGTCGTCACCGGCCTACTAGCCGCCACCGGTCCCTTTTCCTTTTTCTGTTTGTTTTGTCTAATTAGTTGCACCTGTGTCCTATTATGTTTTCCTGCCTTATTTAAGGCTAGTAAACACGCCCTTGTTTTGTGCGGGATTATTCTTGTGTTACGTGTTGTGTTGTTGGGTGTGTTAGTGCTCCGGACTGGGTACCCTGTGTTTTGGGTTGGATTTTATGTCTCCTCCTGCTCGGTGTGCGCTCAGAGCAAGTCTCCTCGACACTTGCCTTGAGGGAAGTTACAGCCCCTCCCCATTCCACAATGGCCGTGGTCACACTTGTCGGTGGACCGACCTTCCTCCGTCCCAGGAAAGTACGACGATCCTGCCGTCTCATCCCGTTGCCCGGTCTCCCTACGGCCCTGCAGACTGCGGAGCCAATGTTTACCCATGTCTTCCAGCACTACAGGGTGCCTGAGGACATCATTTCTGATTGGGCCCCCCAATTCAAGTCCAATTCACGAGTTTGGAGGGCGTTTATGGAGAGACTGGGTGTCTCGGTCAGCTTGACCTCGGGTTTCCACCCCGAGAGTAATGGGCAGGTGGAGCGAGTAAACCAGGATGTGGGCAGGTTTCTGCGGTCATATTGCCGGGACCGGCCAGGTGAGTGTGCGAGGTATGTTCCTTGGGCTGAGCTCGCTCAGAACTCCCTCCGCCACTCCTCAACGAACGTCTCCCTTTCAGTGTGTGTTGGGCTGCCAGCCGGTCCTGGCCCCATGGCATCAGAGCCAGACCGAGGCTCCTGCGGTAGAGGAATGGGTACAGCGCTCAAAGGACACCTGGAAAGCCGTCCAGGAATCGCTGAGACTGGCGGGGTGACGGCACAAGAAGAGCGCTGACCGGCACCGCAGTGAGGCCCCCGTGTTCACACTGGGGGACCGGGTCTGGCTCTCGACCCGAAACCTGCCCCTCCGCCTGCCCTGCCGGAAGCTGGGGCCGCAGTGTGTGGGGCCATTTAAAGTCCTGAGGAGGATAAACGAGGTGTGTTACAGGTTACAACTTCCTACTTTTTATCGTATTAACCCCTCGTTTCATGTGTCTCTCCTCAGGCCGGTGGTGGCTGGTCCCCTTCAAGAAGTTGAGGTGCCTGAGGTCCCTCCGCCCCCTCTGGACATCGAGGGGTCCCCGGCGTACACAGTACGCGGCATTCTACAGTACCTCGTGTACCGGGAGGGGTATGGTCCGGAGGAGAGTTGCTGGGTACCGGTGAAGGACATTTTGGACCCTTCACTCCTGAGAGACTTCCACCGCCTCCACCCGAATCGCCCGGCACCTCGCCCTCCGGGTCGCCTTCGAGGCCGGAGGCCGGCCTACTAGCCGCCACCGATCCCTTTTCCCTTTTCTGTTTGTTTTGTCTTATTAGTTGCACCTGTGTCCTATTATGTTTTCCTGATGGACGTCCTTATTTAAGGCTAGTAAACCCGCCCTTGTTTTGTGCGGGATTATTCTTGTGTTACGTGTTGTGTTGTTGTGTGTGTTCGTGCCCCGGACTGGGTGCCCTGTGTTTTGGGTTGGTCCGTAATTTTCGCGCCCTGTCTTTGGGCATTGTATTTTGGTGCCACATTAAAGTGCACTTCTCCCTTGGAACTCTCTGCGCCTGATTCTTACCTCACACACCAAGTCCCGTGTGACAGTGAAGAATTTTGAGCAGAATAATTAGTAAATATTGTGCAATCCAGGTGTGCAAAGCTCTTAGAGACTTACACAGAACGATTCACAGCTGTAGTTGATGTTAAATATGATTGTAACATGTATTGACTCAGGGGTGTGGATACTTATGTAAATTAGATTTGTCTGTAGTTCATTTTCAATCAATGTGCAAATATTTTCATTGTGGGGTATTGTGTGTAGATGGATGAGACATGTTTTTATAAATTTAATACATTTCTAATTCAGGCTGTAACACAACAACATGTGGAAGAAGCTAGTTCAATTTCGCTCATGATTATAAAGCCAACAAAATGATAATAAAAACAGCATATTATTCACCTAAAAGGTTAGATGTGTTAACCCAACCACTAGCTTATCTAGGGTCAATGATACATAGACAGACAGTGCATGGTTGCTCTATGGGAACAACTGCTATAATTTTGCAAGCAACATTGCTAAAATGAATTAAATTAAATTAACCTCATAAAATGTTACCTGTAATGCTCATCTCCTGTAGCCTAAAAGTTACCTGTAATGCTAATCTTCTGCAGCCTGAATGTTACCTGTAATGCTCATCTCCTGTAGCCTAAATGTTACCTGTGATGCTCGTCTTCTGTAGCCTGAACATTACCTGTAATGCTCATCTCCTGTGGCCTGAATGTTACCTGTAATGCTCATCTCCTGTAGCCTAAATCTTACCTGTGATGCTCGTCTTCTGTAGCCTGAACGTTACCTGTAATGCTCATCTCCTGTGGCCTGAATGTTACCTGTAATGCTCATCTCCTGTAGCCTAAATCTTACCTGTGATGCTCATCTCCTGTAGCCTAAAGGTTACCTGTAATGCTCATCTCCTGCAGTCTAAATGTTACCTGTGATGCTCATCTCCTGTAGCCTAAATGTTACCTGTAATGCTCATCTTAAAGTGAGAACATATAGCTAAACATGTAAACAATGTGTGAGTTTAGCTATTCCCCATTTTAGATGACAGATGCGCATGAGGCCAGTAATGCCATCATACTGTAGGCCTTTGGCTGAATTGGCGATACCTGCCAAATGATGAGCTTCAAAAGGGATTCACATAGCTGATATACTAAGAGAGTAAGTGACAATAAAATAAAACAGATTGTAGATCTTACAACTAAACAAAAATGTAATGTTAATTTGAGAAAAAAGTAGCCTACACTCTCTTTTTACTGACAGCTGGAGCTGCAATTTCACCATCTTAAATTTTCACCTGATGTTATCTATGCATTTGGAGGCTGTTTTTAATTTACAATGATAGTAAATTAGCTAGCTAGCTGATGACATTAAATTCACTTAGCTAAACAGTGTGTAAAGTTAGCTAGCTAGCTAGCAGCTCAGTTGAGTTAGCCTACAGAGTGGCCTACTGTAATAATACTTTTTTTATTTTATGTATTTACTTACTTGAATAGGTTCTCCCATTGCCTCTGTTATTTTGGGTCCTTACAAAAACAAAATAATGGGCAATTGACACAATATTTTTGGTGGTAGCAAAGCACATCCAGTAGCAATGTGGATGAAAGGAAGACAAGGAAAAAAGTGTGTAGTGAGTAGTTTAGAACGTTTTGTGATGTTTGACTTTAGCAGCATAATCCACTTTCAATTTCAATAAATATAAATCGCAAACTGTTGGCCACACTTGATAACTTGAAAACTAGCACTTGAAACGAGCATAGGCAGCAACTATCTGGATGGAAAACTGTGACGCACACTACACTCAGCACCCTTCTACGGGCGTGTGGGGGGAGGATCTTGAAATTTAACATCCAAACAAAATATTGCTGCTAGGAGCCATTCAAAATGAGTTTTTTTGCAATACAAAATTCTCCAGATCTCCATGCGAGGCGTGACTACGGCATTATTTTGTATGTATGGCGATGTGAGACGAGAGGAATGCTAATCTAATCAGTTTCTAACAACAGACACAATTTCATAACAACCTGAGATGGTGGGTGTGGAAATCCCTCTTCTGGTGCTTTTCGAGGTGGAACGACCCAGGAGTAGCATTTTGTATGTGCTGGGCACAGATCTATTGTATTATTTCAACATCCCCACTTTAAATCACCAGAGTAGGAGGAAGTTGATCCGAACAACTGATACAGGGTCAGTTATTTCTTCATCCCGTAATGATTAACATCATTACTGGTGGTAACATAATCTGGTCCTAGATCAGTAGTTAAGAACAACCTACTCTGTTCCTTTGCCAGGGGTCATTCGCAGGGTAAAGGGTAGGCGGAGGTTACCGCTGACACCAATAGAGGGTTAATGAGCCCTCTCTCTGATCCATTCTGTCCCCCCATCCCCATACTGGGTAGGAGCTGTTACAGTGCCAACAGCACAGTACGCTCTCCATTGTCCCCCTTACTGTCTTCATGTCCAGAAGGGACACAAAGAGGCTTCCGGAATACAGAGGGTTTGACTGGCTGGCTGGCTTGAACGGAGGATCCCAAACTGTTTGTATTGTAACCAACCTAAAGCCCACCATTTGGGAATGGCTGGGTTAGCGACTAACCTTGGCTCCCACTTTAAATAATACAAATTATTTCCAAAAACCTAATATCTAATACTACAGTCAATATACAGTACTTACTAAAATGTTTTGTTTTGCAAAATTCGAAATGAATGAGTTAAACAATTATGACTCGAATCTATCAAAGACGCTCCCCCGACATACAGTCACAAAGCAACTCTAGCACCAAAGAGCAGTCAAAGGAATGGTACAAAAGACACCTGTACAACTTCCCCTCATCTTAGTGAAGCTCCTATCTCCCTCCTCTTAGTGACGCTGCTATCATCCTCTTAGAGACGCTCCAATCCTCCTCCTCTTAGTGAAGCTCCTATCCTTCTCCTCTTAGTGAAGCTCATATCCTTCTCCTCTTAGTGAAGCTCCTATTTTCAACTTACTGATGCTCCTATCCTCCTCCTCTCATTGATTCTCCTATCCTTCTTTGCTTAGTGATGCTCCAATTCCTCCTCCTCTATGTGAAGCTCCTATCCCCCTCCTCTTAGAGAAGCTCCTATCCTCCTCCTCTTAGTGAAGCTCCTATCCTCCTCCATGTAGTGATGCTCCTATCCTCCTCCTCTTATTGTTGATCTTATCCTCCTTCTCTTAGTGATGTTCCAATTACTCCTCCTCTATGTGAAGCTCATATCCCGCTCCTCTTAGAGAAGCTCCTATCCTCGTCCTCTTAGTGATGCTCCAATCCTCCTCTTAGCGATGCTCCTATCTTCCTCCTCTTGGTGAAGCTCCTATCCTCCTCCTTTTGGTGAAATTTATATCCTCCTCTTCTTAGTGAAACACCTATCACCCTCCTCTTAGTGAAGGTCCTATCCTCCTCCTCTTAGTGAAGCTCCTATCCTCCTTCTCTATGTGAAGCTCCTATCCTCCTCCTCTATGTGAAGGTCTTATCCCCCTCCTCTTAGTGAAGCTCCTATCCTCCTCTTCTTAGTGAAGCTCCAATCATCCTCTTCGGATGCTCCTATCCTCCTCTTAGCGAAGCTCCTATCCTCCTCCTCTTGGCGAAGCTGCTATCCCTCCCCTCATCTTAGTGATGCTCCTATCCTCCTCCTCCTCTTAGTGATGCTCCATCCTCCTCCTCTTCTTAGGGATGCTCCTATCCTCCTACTCCTCTTAGTGAAGCTCCTGTTCTCCTCCTCTTCGTGATACTCCTATCTTCCTCTAAGTGAAGCTCCTATTTTACTCCTCTTGGTGAAGCTCCTATCCTCCTCCTATTTGTGAAGCTCCTATCCTCCTCTTCCTCTTAGTGAAGCTCCTATCCCGCCCCTTTGCTTAGTGATGCTCCTATCCTCCTCCTCCAGGTAAAGCTCCTATCCTCCTCCTCTGAGTGAAGATCCTATCCTCCTCATCTTAGTGAAGCTCTTATCCCCCTCCTCTTAGTGAAGCTCCTATCTTCCTCCTCTTGGTGAAGCTCCTATCCCCTCCTCTTGGCGAAGCTCCTATCCTCCTCCTCTTGGCGAAGCTCCTATCCTCCTCCTCCTAGTGAAGCTCCTATCTTCCTCGTCTAAGTGAAGGTCCAATCAGCCTCCTCTTAGTGAAGCTCCTATCCTCCTCCTCTTAGTGAAGATCATATCCTCCTCCTCTTAGTGAAGCTCTTATCACCCTTCTCTTAGTGAAGCTCCTATCTTCCTCCCCTTGGTGAAGCTCCTATCCCCCTCCTCTTGGCGAAGCTCCTATTTTTGTCCTCTTGGCGATGGTCCTATCCTCCTCCTCTTGGTGAAGCTCCTATTTTCCTCATCTTGGTGAAGCTCCTATCCTCCTCCTCTTGGTGAAGCTCCTATTCTCCTACTCTTCTTATTGAAGCTCCTATCCGCTTCCTCTTGGCGATGGGCCTATACTCCTCCTCTTGGTGAAGTTCCTATCCTCCTCCTCTTGGTGAAGCTCCTATACTCCTCTTCTTGGTGAAGCTCCTATCCTCCCCCTCCTCTTAGTGAAGCTCCTACCCTCCTCCTCTTCTTAGTGGAGCTCCTATCCCGCCCCTCTTCTTAGTGATGCTCCTATGCTCCTCCTCCTCTTAGTGATGCTCCTATCCTCCTCCTCCTCTTAGTGAAGCTCATTTCCCCCTCCTCTTAGTGATACTCCTATCTTCCTCTTAGTGAAGCTCCTATTTTACTCCTCTTGGTGAAGCTCCTATCTTCCTCATCTTGGCAAAGCTCCTATCCTCCTCCTCTATGTGAAGCTCTTATACCCTCCTCTTAGTGAAGCTCAATCCTCCTCCTCTTGGTGAAGTTCCTATCCTCCTCCTCTTGGTGAAGCTCCTATCCTCCTCCTCTTGGTGAAGTTCCTATCCTCCTCCTCTTGGTGAAGCTCCAATCCTCCTCCTCCTCTTCGTGAAGCTCCTGTCCTCCTCCTCTTAGTGATACTCCTATCTTCATCTAAGCAAAGCTCCTATTTTACTCCTCTTGGTGAAGCTCCTATCCTCCTCATCTTGGCGAAGCCCCTATCTTCCTCTTCTATGTGAAGCTCTTATCCCCCTCCTCTTAGAGAAGCTCCCAGCCTCCTCTTCTTGGTGAAGCTCCTATCCTCCTCCTCCTCCTCCTAGTGAAGCTCCTATCCTGTCCCTTTTCTTAGTGATGCTCCTATCCTCCTCCTCTAGGGAAAGCTCCTATCCTCCTCCTCTTAGTGAAGATCCTATCCACCTCCTCTTAGTGAAGCTCTTATCCCCCTCCTCTTAGTGAAGCTCCTATCTTCCTCCTCTTGGTGAAGCTCTTATCCCCCTCCTCTTAGTGAAGCTCCTATCTTCCTCCTCTTGGTGAAGCTCCTATCCCGGTCCTCTTGGCGAAGCTCCTATCCTCCTCCTCTTGGCGAAGCTCCTATCTTCCTCCTCTTGGTGAAGCTCCTATCCCGGTCCTCTTAGTGAAGCTCCTATCCTCCTCCTCTTAGTGAGGATCCTATCCTCCTCCTCTTAGTGAAGCTCTTATCCCCCTCCTCTTAGTGAAGTTCCTATCCTCCTCCTCTTGGTGAAGCTCCTATTATCCTCATCTTGGTGAAGCTCCTATCCTCCTCCTCTTGGTGAAGCTCCTATTCTCCTACTCTTCTTAGTGAAGCTCCAATCTGCCTCCTCTTAGTGAAGCTCCTATCCACCTCCTCTTAGTGAAGCTCCTATCCTCCTCCTCTTGGTGAAGCTCCTATCCCCCCCTCCTCTAGGAAAGCTCCTCCTCTTGGTGAAGCTCCTATCCTCCTCCTCCTCTTGGTGAAGCTCCTATCCTCCTCCTCTTAGTGAAGCTCCTATCCCTCCTCCCCTCTTATCCTCTTCCTCTTGTGAAGCTCCTATCCCTCCTCCTCTTCCTCTTGGTGAAGCTCCTATCCCCCTCCTTGGTGAAGCCCTCCTCTTTGGTGAAGTGAAGCTCCTATCCTCCCTCCTCTATAGTGAAGTTCTCCTATCCTCCTCCTCCTCTAGTGAAGCTCTCCCCTCCTCTTGGCGAAGCCTATCCCTCCTCTTGGTGAAGCTCCTATCCCCCTCCTCTTAGTGAAAGCTCCTCTTGGTGAATCCCCTATCTTAGTGAAGCTCCTCCTCTCTTGGTGAAGCTCCTATCCCCCTCCTCTTAGTGAAGCTCCTATCCTCCTCCTCTTGGTGAAGCTCCTATCCTCCTCCTCTTGGTCCTATCCTCCTCCTCCTCCTCCTCCTCTTAGTGAAGCTCCTATCCTCCTCCTCTTAGTGAAGCTCCCTCCTCTCCCTCTTATCCCCTCCTCTTAGTGAAGCTCCTATCCCTCCTCTTCTTATCCTCCTCCTCTTGGTGAAGCTCCTATCCTCCTCCTCTTGGTGAAGCTCCTATCCTCCTCTTCTCTTATCCTCTGAAAGCTCCTATCCCCTCCTCTTGGTGAAGCTCCTATCCTCCTCCTCTTGGTGAAGCTCCTATCCCCTCCTCTTGGTGAAGCTCCTCTTAGTGAAGCTCCTATCCTCCTCCTCCTCTTCTTAGAGAAGATCTTAGTGAAGCTCCTATCCTCCTCCTCTTAGTGAAGCTCCTATCCTCCTCCTCTTGGTGAAGCTCCTATCCTCCTCCTCTTGGTGAAGCTCCTATCCTCCTCCTCTTGGTGAAGCTCCTATCCTCCTCCTCTTGGTGAAGCTCCTATCCTCCTCCTCTTGGTGAAGGTCCTATCCTATCCTCCTCCTCCTCTTAGTGAAGCTCCTATCCTCCTCCTCTTAGTGAAGCTCCTATCCTCCTCCTCTTGGTCCCTATCCTCCTCCTCTTGTGAAGCTCCTATCCTCCTCCTCTTATGTGAAGCTCCTATCCTCCTCCTCTTGGTGAAGCTCCTATCCTCTCCTCTTGATCCTATCCTCCTCCTCTGGGTGAAGCTCCTATCCTCCTCCTCTTAGTGATAGCTCCTCTTGGTGAAGTCCTCCTCCTCCTCTTGGTGAAGCTCCTATCCTCCTCCTCTTGGTGAAGCTCCTATCCTCCTCTTCTTAGTGAAGCTCCTCCTCTTGGTGAAGCTCCTATCCTCCTCCTCTTGTGAAGCTCCTATCCTCCTCCTCCTTCCTCTTGTGAAGCTCCTATCCTCCTCCTCCTCTTAGTGAAGCTCCTATCCTCCTCCTCTCTCTGTGAAGCTCCTATCCTCCTCCTCTTAGTGAAGCTCCTATCCTCCTCCTCTTGGTGAAGCTCCTATCCTCCTCCTCTTGGTGAAGCTCCTCCTCTTGGTGAAGCTCCTCCTCCTCCTCTTAGTGAAGCTCCCTATCCTCCCTCCTCCTCTTAGTGAAGCTCCTATCCTCCTCCTCTTGGTGAAGCTCCTATCCTCTTGGTGAAGCTCCTATCCTCCTTGGTGAAGCTTATGAAGCTCCTATCCTCCTCCTCTTAGTGAAGCTCCTATCCTCCTCCTCTTAGTGAAGCTCCTATCTCTCCTCCTCTTAGTGAAGCTCCTATCCTCCTCCTCTTAGTGAAGCTCCTATCCTCCTCTTTAGTGAAGCTCCTATCCTCCTCTTGGTGAAGCTCCTATCCCTCCTCTTGGTGATCCTATCCTCCTCTTGGTGAAGCTCCTATCCTCCTCCTCTTGGTGAAGCTCCTATCCTCCTCCTCTTAGTGAAGCTCCTATCTTCTTCTCTTGGCGAAGCTCCTATCCCGGTCCTCTTGGTGAGCTTCCTCCTCTTGGTTCTCCTCCTTGGTGAAGCTCCTATCCTCCTCCTCTTGGTGAAGCTCCTATCCTCCTCCTCTTGGTGAAGCTCCTATCCTCCTCCTCTTCCTCCTCCTCTTAGTGAAGCTCCTATCCTCCTCCTCTTGGCCTCTCTTCTTAGTGAAGCTCCTATCCTCCTCCTCTTCTTAGTGAAGCTCCTATCTTCCTCTTAGTGAAGCTCTATCCTCCTCTTAGTGATGTGAAGCTCCTATCCTCCTCCTCTTAGTGAAGCTCCTATCCTCCTCCTCTTCCTCCTCCTCTTAGTGAAGCTCCTATCCTCCTCCTCTTAGTGAATCCCCTCCTCTCCTCCTCCCTCTTGGTGAAGCTCCTATCCTCCTCATCTTGGTGAAGCTCCTATCCTCCTCCTCTTATCCTCCTCCTCTTAGTGAAGCTCCTATCCCTCTTCCTCTTGGTGAAGCTCTTGGTGAAGCTCCTATCCTATCCTCTTCCCTATCTTGGTGAAGCTCCTATCCTCCTCCTCTTGGTGAAGCTCCTATCCTCCTCCTCTGAGTGAAGCTCCTATCCTCCTCCTCTTAGTGAAGCTCCTTATCCTCCTCCTCTTGGTGAAGTTCCTATCCTCCTCCTCTTGTGAAGCTCCTATCCTCCTCCTCTTTAGTGAAGCTCCTATCCTCCTCCTCTTAGTGAAGCTCCTATCCTCCTCCTCTTAGTGAAGCTCTTATCCCTCCTCCTCTTAGTGAAGCTCCTATCCTCCTCCTCTTGGTGAAGCTCCTATCCTCCTCCTCTTGGTGAAGCTCCTATCCTCTTCCTCCTCTTCCTCCTCTTGTGAAGTTCCTATCCTCCTCCTCTTGAAGCTCCTATCCTCCTCCTCTTGGTGAAGCTCCTATCCTCCTCCTCTTAGTGTGATCCTCCTCCTCTTAGCTCCTATCCTCCTCCTCCTTTAGTGATGATCCAATCCTCCTCCTCCTATCCCCTCTCTTAGTGAAGCTCCTATCTATGAAGCTCCTATCCCTCTTAGGAAGCTCCTATCCTCTTGTCCTCTTGAAGCTCCTATCCCTCCTCCTATCTTCCTCTTATTGAGTGAAGCTATCCTCCTCCTCTTAGTGAAGCTCCTATCCTCCTCCTCTTGGTGAAGCTCCCTATCCTCCTCCTCTTGGTGAAGCTCCTATTCCTCTACTCTTCTTAGTGAAGCTCCTATCCTCCTCCTCTTGGTGAAGCCCTATACTCCTCCTCCTCTTGGTGAAGCTCCTATCTATCCTCCCCCCTCCTCTTAGTGAAGCTCCTAGTGAAGCTCCTATCCCGCCCCTCTTCTTAGTGATGCTCCTATCCTAGTGATGCTCCTATCCTCCTCCTCCCTCCTCTTGGTGAAGCTCCTATCCTCCTCCTCCTCTTAGTGAAGCTCCTATCCCCTCCTCTTAGTGATCCTCCTTCTTCTTAGTGATGCTCTCCTATCTTCCTCTCTCTTGGTGAAGCTCCTATCCTAGTCCTCTTGGTGAAGCTCCTATCCTCCTCCTCCTCCTTCCTCCTCCTCTGAGTGAAGCTCCTATCTTCCTCCTCTTAGTGAAGGTCCTATCCTAGCCTCCTCTTTAGTGAAGCTCCTATCCTCCTCCTCCTCTCCTCCTCTTGTGAAGCTCCTATCCTCCTCCTTTAGCGATGCTCCTATCCCTCCTCTCTGGTGAAGCTCCTCCTCATCTTAGTGAAGCTCCAATCCTCCTCCTCTTCTTAGTGAAGCTCCTACCCCGCCCTCTTCTTAGTGATGCTCCTATCCTCCTCCTCTTAGTGATGCTCCTCTCTTCTTCCTCCTCTTAGTGATGTTACTCTCCTCCTCATCTTAGTGAAGCTTATAACCTCCTCTTGGTGAAGCTCCTATCCTCCTCCTCTATGTGAAGCTCTTATACCCTCCTATTAGTGAAGATCCTATCCTCCTCCTCTTGGCGAAGCTCCTGTCATCCTCCTCTAATTAATTCTCCTATCCTCCTTCTCTTAGTGATAATCATATCCTCCTCCTCTATGTGAAACTCTTAGCCCCCTCCTCTTGGTGAAGCTCCTATCCTCCGCCTCTAGATAAAGCTCCTATCCCCCTCCTCTTAGTGAAGCTCTTATCCTCCTCCTCTTAGTGAAGCTCCTATCCTCCTCTGCTTGGTGATGGTTATATCCTCCTCTTAATGAAGCTCCTATTCTCCTCTTAGTGAAGCTCCTATAAGCCTCCTCTTAGCGAAGCTCCTATTTTACTCTTCTTGGTGAAACTCCTATCCTCCTCCTCTTGGCGAAGTTCCTATCCTCCTCCTCTTGGCAATGGTCCTATCCTCCTCCTCTTGGTGAAGCTCCTATTATCCTCCTCTTGGTGAAGCTCCTGTCATCCTCCTTTTGGTGAAGCTCCAATCCTCCTCCTCTTCTTAGTGAAGGTCCTACCCCGCCCCTCTTCTTCGTGATGCTCCTACCCTCCTCCTCCTCTTAGTGATGCTCCTCTCTTCCTCCTCCTCTTAGTGATGTTCCTATCCTCCTCCTCTTAGTGAAGCTTATAACCTCCTCTTGGTGAAGCTCCAATCCTCCTCATCTTGGCGAAGCTCCTGTCATCCTCCTCTAATTAATGCTCCTATCCTCCTTCTCTTAGTGACAATCATATCCTCATCCTCTATGTGAAGCTCTTATCCTCCTCCTCTTGGTGATGGTCCTCTCCTCCTCCTCCTAATGAAGCTCCTATTATACTCCTCTTATTGATGCTCCTAACCTCCTCTTAGTGAAGCTTTTATCCCCCTCCTCTTAGTGAAGCTCCTATCCTCCTGCTCTTGGCGAATCTCCCATCCTCCTCCTATTGGTGAAGCTCCTATACTCCTCCTCTTAGTGAAGCTCCTATCCTTCTCCTCTATGTGAAGCTCCTATACGCCCCCTCTTGGTGAAGCTCCTATCCTCCTCATCTAAGTGAAGCTCCTATCCCCCTCTTAGTGAAGCTCCTATAATCCTCCTCTTAGCGAAGCTCCTATTTTACTCTTCTTGGTGAAACTCCTATCCTCCTCCTCTTAACGAAGCTCCTATCCTCCTGTTGGTGAAGCTCCTATCCTCCTCCTCCTTGTGAAGCTCCTATCCTCCTCCTCTTAGTGAAGGTCCTATCAGCCTCCTCTTAGTGAAGCTCCTATCCTCCTCCTCTTAGTGAATCTCCTATCCTCCTCCTCTATGTGAAGCTCCTATCCTCCTCTTATCTATGTGAAGCTCCTATCCCCCTCCTCTTGGTGAAGCTCCTATCATCCTCCTCCTCCTCTTAGTGAATCTCCTATCCTCCTCCTCTATGTGAAGTTCTTATCCTCCTCCTTCTCTATGTGAAGCTCCGATCCCCCTCCTCTTGGTGAAGCTCCTATCCTCCACCTCCTCTTAGTAATAGTCCAATCTTCCACTTAGCAAAGCTCCTATTTTACTCCTCTTAGTGAAGCTCTTATCCTCCTCCTCTTGGTGATGGTCCTCTCCTCCTCCTCCTAATGAAGCTCCTATTATACTCCTCTTATTGATGCTCCTAACCTCCTCTTAGTGAAGCTTTTATCCCCCTCCTCTTAGTGAAGCTCCTATCCTCCTGCTCTTGGCGAATCTCCCATCCTCCTCCTATTGGTGAAGCTCCTATACTCCTCCTCTTAGTGAAGGTCCTATCCTTCTCCTCTATGTGAAGCTCCTATACGCCCCCTCTTGGTGAAGCTCCTATCCTCCTCATCTAAGTGAAGCTCCTATCCCCCTCTTAGTGAAGCTCCTATAATCCTCCTCTTAGTAATAGTCCAATCTTCCACTTAGCAAAGCTCCTATTTTACTCTTCTTGGTGAAACTCCTATCCTCCTCCTCTTAACGAAGCTCCTATCCTCCTGTTGGTGAAGCTCCTATCCTCCTCCTCCTCGTGAAGCTCCTATCCTCCTCCTCTTAGTGAAGGTCCTATCAGCCTCCTCTTAGTGAAGCTCCTATCCTCCTCCTCTTAGTGAATCTCCTATCCTCCTCCTCTATGTGAAGGTCCTATCCTCCTTATCTATGTGATGCTCCTATCCTCCTCTTAGTGAATCTCCTATCCTCCTCCTCTATGTGAAGCTCTTATCCTCCTCCTTCTCTATGTGAAGCTCCTATCCCCCTCCTCTTGGTGAAGCTCCTATCATCATCCTCTGGGTGAAGCTCCCATCCTCCTCCTCCTCTTAGTGATACTCCAATCTTCCTCTTTGCAAAGCTCCTATTTTACTCCTCTTAGTGAAGCTCCTATCCTCCTCCTCTTAGTGAAGCTCCTATCATCCTCTCCTAGTGAAGCTCCTATCATCCCCCTCCTAGGGAAGCTCCTATCCTCCTCCTCTTAGTGAAGATCCTATCCTCCTTCTCTATGTGAAGGTCTTAACCCCATCCGCTTAGTGAAGCTACTGTCTTCCTCCTCTTGGTGAAGCTCCTATCCTCTTCCTCTTGGTAAAGCTCCTATACTCCTCCTCTTGGCTAAGTTCCTATCCCCCTCCTCTTGGTGAAGCTCCTATCCTCCTCTTGGCGAAGCTCTCATCCTCCTCCTCTTAGTGAAGTACATATCCTTCTCCTCTAGGTGAAGCTCCTATCCTCCTCTTAGCGATGCTCCTATCCTCCTCCTCTTAGTGAAGCTCCTCTTCTTAGTGATGCTCCTATCCTCCTCTTAGCAAAGCTCCTATCCCCTTCCTCTTGGGGAAGCATCTATCCTCCTCCTCTTGGCAAAGTTCCTATGCCCCACCTCTTGGCGAAGTTCTAATCCTCCTCTTGGCGAAGTTCCTATTCTCCTCCTCTTGGCGAAGTTCCTATCCTCCTCCTCTTGGTGATGGTCCTATCCTCCTCCTCTTGGTGAAGCTCCTATTATCCTCCTCTTGATGAAGCTCCTATCGTCCTCCTTTTGGTGAAGCTCCAATCCTCCTCCTCTTCTTAGTGAAGCTCCTACCCCGCCCTCTTCTAAGTGATGCTCCTATCCTCCTCCTCCTCTTAGTGAAGCTTCTATCCTCATTTTGGTGAAGCTCCTATCCTCCTCATCTATGTGAAACTCATATCCTCCTCCTCTATGTGAAACTCATATCCTCCTCATCTATGTGAAACTCTTATCCCCCTCCTCTTAGTGAAGCTCCTATCTTATTCCTCTTGGCAAAGCTCCTATTAGCCTCCTCTTGGTGAAGCTCCTATCCTCCTCCTCTATGTGAAGCTCTTATTCCCCTCATCCATGTGAAACTCTTATCCCCCTCATCTTAGTGAAGCTCATATTAGCCTCCTCTTAGTGAAGCTCCAACCCTCCTCCTCTTAGTGAAGCTCCTATCTTATTCCTCTTGGCGAAGTTCCTATCCTCCTCCTCTATGTGACGCTCTTATTCCCCTCCTCTTAGTGAAGCTCCTATCCTCCTCCTCTTAGTGAACCTCCTATAATCCTCCTCCTAGTGAAGCTCATATCCTCCTCCTCCTAGTGAAGCTCATATCCTCATCCTCTTAGTGAAAACCCTATCATCCTTCTCTTAGTGAAGCTCCCATCATCCCCCTCCTTGTGAAGCTCCTATCATCCCCCTCCTAGGGAAGCTCCTATCCTCCTCCTCTTAGTGAAGATCCTATCCTCCTGCTCTATGTGAAGCTCCTATCCTCCTTCTCTATGTGAAGGTCTTAATCCCATCCTCTTAGTGAAGCTCCTGTCTTCCTCCTCTTGGTGAAGCTCCTATCCCCCTCCTCTTGGTAAAGCTCCTATCCTACTCCTCTTGGCTAAGTTCCTATCCCCCTCCTCTTGGTGAAGCTCCTATCAGCCTCCTCTTGGTGAAGCTCCTATCCTCCACCTCCTCTTAATGAAGCTCCTATCCTCCTCCTCTTCTTCGTGAAGCTCCTATCCCACCCCTCTTCTTAGTGATGCTCCTATCCTCCTCCTCCTCTTAGTGAAGCTCATATTCTCCTCCTCTTAGGTATACTCCTATCTTCCTCTTAGTGAAGCTCCTATTTTACTCCTCTTGGTGAAGCTCCTATCCTCCTCATCTTGGCGAAGCTCCAATCCTCCTCCTCTTCTTAGTGAAGCTCCGATCCCGCCCCTCTTCTTAGTGATGCTCCTATAATCCTCCTCCTCTTAGTGATGCTCCTCTTTCCTCCTCCTCATAGTGATGTTCCTATCCTCCTCCTCTTAGTGAAACTTATAACCTCCTCCTTGTGAAGCTCCTATCCTCCTCTTGGTGAAGTTCCTATCCCCCTCCTCTATGTGAAACTTCTATCCTCCTCCTCTATGTGAAGCTCTTATGCCCCTCATCTTAGTGAAGATCCTATTATCCTCCTCTTAGTGAAGCTCCAATTCTCCTCCTCTTAGTGAAGCTCCTATTCTCCTCATCTTAGTGAAGCTCCTATCTTATCCCTCTTGGCAAAGCTCCTATCCTCCTCCTCTTCTTAGTGAAGCTCCTATCCTCTTCCTCTTGACGAAGCTCCTATCCTCCTCTTGGTGAAGAACCTATACTCCTCCTCCTCTCAGTGAAGATCCTATACTCCTCCTCTTTGCGTAGCTCCTATCCTCCTCTTGGCGAAGCTCTCATCCTCCTCCTCTTAGTGAAGCACATATCCACCTCCTCTTAGTGAAGATCATATCCTCCTCCTCCTCTTAGTGAAGCTCTTATCCTCCTCCTCTTAGTGAATCTCCTATCCTCCTCCTCTTGGCGAAGCTCCTATCCTCCTCCTCTACGTGAAGCTCTTATCCCCCTTCTCTTAGTGAAGCTCCCATCTAATTCCTCTTAGTGAAGCTCCTATCCTCCTCCTCTTAGTGAATCTCCTATCCTCCTCCTCTTGCAAAGTTCTTTTCTGCCTCCTCTAAGTGAAGCTCCTATCTAAATCCTCTTGGCGAAGCTCCTATCCTCCTCTTAGCGATGCTCCTATCCTCCTCCTCTTAGTGAAGCTCCTCTTCTTAGTGAAACTCCTATCCTTCTCTCAGCAAAGCTCCTATCCTCTTCCTCTTGGGAAAGCGCCCATCCTCCTCCTCTTGGCAACATTCCTATCCTCCTCCTCTTGGTGAAGTCCCTATCCTCCTCCTCTTGGTGAAGCTCCTTTCCTCCTTCTTTTGGTGAAGCTCCTTTGCTCCTCCTCTTAGTGAAGCTTCTATTCTCCTCCTCTTGTTAGTGAAGCTCCTTTCCCGCCCCTCTTCTTCGTGATGCTCCTATCCCCCTCCTCCTCTTCGTGATGCTCCTATCCCCCTCCTCCTCTTTGTGATGCTCCTCTCTTGTTCCTCCTCTTAGTGATGTTCCTATCCTCCTCCTCTTAGGGAAGCTCCTATCCTCCTCCTCTATGTGAAGCTCCTATCCTCCTCCTCTGTGAAGCTCTTATGCCCCTGATCTTAGTGAAGCTCCTATCCTCCTCCTCTTCGTGAAGATCCTATCCTCCTTCTCTTAGTGAAAATCCTATCCTCCTCCTCTTAGTGAAGCTCCTATCCTCCTCCTCTTCGTGAAGATCCTATCCTCCTTCTCTTAGTGAAAATCATATCCTCCTCCTCTTAGTGAAGCTCCTATCGTCCTCCTCTTCGTGAAGATCCTATCCTCCTTCTCTTAGTGAAAATCCTATCCTCCTCCTCTTAGTGAAGCTCCTATCCTCCTCCTCTTAGTTAAGATCCTTTCCACCTCCTCTTAGTGAAGGTAAAAAGAGATGAGAAATATTCTGAGTCATCCAGGTTGAAGAGTCTAGCGTGGTTCGTTTAACACTGGCCATGTGAGAACACTCTCTCCATGTGCAATTTGAAATTAAGGGGTTGGGGGAGACTAGACTCATTTTTGCATGCATCTGTTTTTTCTCCACACTTCTTTTCCTCTCTGTTTGATTTATGTCCAGGCCCACAGATGCAGCCTGGCGGCGGTGCAGCTTTTGAACCCCAGCCAAAGTCCAGAAGAGAGAGAGAGAGTGTGTGTGCATGTGTGTGTGTGTGCGTGTGTGTGTGTGCGTGCATATGAGTGCATCAGATATGGGTGAGAATGGATGGAGCATACACATACATACAGGCAGAGTGTTCAGTCTGTTCTGGAGATGAGAGGAGCTCATCTGGTCCACAGGTGATGCAACATGCGTACACAATTGCCTCATCCATGAAGAAATAATAATATCTTTATTTGTTATAACACTTTTCATCCATTGCACTCAAAGTCCTAAATTACCATGTATAAAAAGTAGCTATATTTACATGCTACTGTGGGAAAACTAGAACAAAAGTTTTATTACATCGAGTCCTTTGTTTACAAGAACGACACTAATAGACACACTCCCTCCCTCACACTCTTAAACACACTTGGCAGCAGACCTGATGGGTAAGTTTGAATAGTGAAAGGTGTTCCATTGCGTTCTCATCAGTGTTGAGATTTAGGGGAGGCGCTGGTGTTCAGTCATTGCTTGTCAGCGTGGAGCGCCCTGATTGGCTGATTCAGGGTTTGTCTGTTCCCATGCCGAAGGGGCAGGTTTCACACAGATTTGGGAATGGGGAAGAGGAGAGAAGTGTTATCCCACTCCCCCTCCCTTCATCCGTTCCACCCTCTCCTTATGCTTTCCAAGCCCATTGATCCTGTTATCACTGTCACCCATATGGATCCTCTACACTGGGAAAAGGGCTGTGAGGATGGCAAGCCCATCAAAGGGGGCGGATGTGGGAAACACACTCGTATACAGATACGCTCCTTTACGGTCCAATATATAGTATACTCGCTGAGATGTACACACATACACAAACGCTTTTGCTCCATATGCAAACATGCTAGAGGTCATGCACAAAGCTCAAACATGTACAGTGCAAATATACTTGCACAAGCAAGCAGTTCCACAACACCCCCCCCCCCCCCGCGCTTTGCTCATGCACTTGTACAGTGCAAATATATGTGCATAAGGAAACACACACAAACACACCCCACTTTCTCATTTATCTTTGTTGTGTATGGGTGCCCTCCACTATCCCTGGATGATTGTAACTGGGTTAATTAGATCTGAGTGATATTAAGGCCCTGGTGAAGGTGCTCCAGCAGCCATATTAATTAATAAAGATCTACAGTATTCAGCATGGTCCTCACCACTGACTCCAGAACAGCCTGGGGGAGGGGTCTAGATACATTGGCATGGGACTCCATCTGGCACAAACTGACTCCGGTACTGGGATACAATGAGGGCACACCATTGGGGGTTTTAATGTCCCAAATTACCCATTTAAAACCATTCCCCCTGTAATGGAGCAGCAAAAGTGGGAGGGAGAGAAAAAGAGGTAGAAGGAGAGAGAGCGAGATATGGAGAAGCTGGGGAGGGGTTCAAAACAATGACTCACCCATTCTGTTCATACTGCTACCGCTGGCGCACTCCGGCTGTCAAACAGTCCGATTAGGAAGAGAAAGAGAGAGAGAGAGAGAGAGAGAGAGAGAGAGAGAGAGAGAGAGAGAGAGAGAGAGAGAGAGAGAGAGAGAGAGAGAGAGACGAAGAAAGAAAAAGAGTGTGAGTAGAAATGACAAATCCCTCTTTATCTCCACTGTGGACAGGAGCTGAACTAGTAGGGACCCGGCTCAAAGGGCGAGGCCTCTACCCCTGGTTGTATACACACACACATCCCAGACTGAGATAGCATTGAGTGGTGGTTATATATATTACAACTGGGTCACATTCTATCAGTTATCCCTCACGACACTGATGATATGCCAAACCTGTTTTATTACAGTACCATTGATTAAATAGTTTGGGATGATTCGCTTGGGAAGATTTTGATTATGCGAGACTGTGACTGTCCTGGCAACACAGGTGGTTTAGTGTATTTCTTTCTTAGGGTATACGGGATATTTTCATTCATTCACTGGAATTAACCACAGGGCAATGGGATATAAATAAACAGGTGTCTGTCACAATAATGTACGCTCTTATTTGTTTTTTAGATACAATTTCAAATGATAGACTTAATATTTGTTTTCCATTCTAATTACATACCGGTACTTATTGTTTGTCTTTTGATGCGTATTCTAAAAATACACACAATTATTATATTCAAAGATCCTATTTGGTTTGTTTTACTTATTAGTACTAAGAAAAGACGGTTCTGTGTTCATTTGTATAAATCATAAAAGGAAACATGTAAATATCAGTAAATAAACAACAACAAAACAGTAAAATACTTTTAAGTGCCCTCTTATCTATAAATTGTCTTTAAACGACGCAGGGATCATCTTTGTACTCCAAGCATACTTGAGCTTCCAGACCCCAGGAATTTGATGGCATTTTCCCCTTGCATGTTTTCACTCCCACAGTGGTGCTTACAGCAGTGAATGAGAGCTAATGTAGATACAACCACATTTAAGCCGTTTTCACATACCGGGTGAACAATCTCCATCAAGAGCGATCAATATAAATATATCTAAATATATGTATTCATTGCATGAACACCCTGTACAACTAATTTAAAATATTGCAGCAATATGTTCTCATGTTCTCCATTAGTTATTAGCAAAGCATTGTGAAAAATGAAAATGTTGAAAATAATTATGCTGTAATACTAATGTAAAGTTATAAAAAACAACATATTATTTGGTTTAAAAAAAATCTTGATCATTGTGTATTGTATAATTTGTGCAAACATTTATTGTGGTATTATTTGATTTAATAAATACAAGGAAAGCACACAGAGAAAAATAACAATGCATGAAAATGTGAAAACAAACGTGTATTTTTCAATGGAATCTAATTCATATTACATTATCTGTAATCTTTTAACTATTCAGGTAACAAGCCATCCTTTTTAAATATATAATTTACAGCTCAAAATGTACATTTTAAGTTCAAGAAATAAAGTAAAATGATGACTGCAATTAAAAATGTGAAGTTATTATTTGGCTTCACATTCTTATTATAATAAAAATATAATAGACCATTATCATGATTAGTTTTATTGAATTAAATCCAGTAGTCAACTCAATGATGTACCTCTAACTACATAGATCACATTCAAAATGGCTTTATTAGCTAATAAAATGTAGGTTAGCGCATTTAGTCCTAAGTGACATTGCTTCAGTAAGTACATTTCACTACTAAGCAAATTCTAGTCATGGAAATGAAGTGCTGTCCTAATTTAGTAGTAAAAATCAATTGAAAACAAATGTAATGAGAATATTTTGTAAAACTATACACATTTGTATGCATGCAAATATTTGTGTTCCAGAGGTCAGTTTGGACCAGGAGCACACAGTGGTTGCCAGGACAACCAACATTCACAACAGTTGAAGAAAATGACCTTGGAAATACAATGTATATTTTTTTTTGAAGTCTTATCAACAATTCTCAAGTTAAATAAATACAATACAGGATGACTGTGCTGTATCTCTAACACATGATGTATTTGCCAGGTGATATGAATTATTTTTCATGGTAAAGGCATAATGACAAAGTATACCGCATTAATCTGCATGGCAATGTATCTGTACTGTGGGTATGCAACTGCATGCATTTCACTTGTTAATTAGAACAAAAGCACAGTCACAAAATCTGTACAAAGTTACACATGTGCTGCATGTATACGCTCGTGTACCAGTGTGCTTTGTACGTTTATGGATGTGAGTCACTCATGTGAGTATAGGCACAGGCTCATGAGCTGGCTGAAAAACCAGTTTAACCCTCCACTTCCCCCCCTCTGCACTCATGCTCACCCTATGAAACTGTGATCAGCCCTTCACCTCCACGGCCCCTTCCACATACTCTCCCCCATTCTCCTTTACTCTCTTCTATCTTTCTACCTCCGTCTCTCTCCCCTCATCTACTCCTCCTCAGTCAGCATCTCCATCTACCTCTCTCCTCATATTGCCCATCTTCTCTCTCTCCCTCCCCCCCGGCCATGTGATGCAGAGCACATCTGTGGGAGCCATGTTTGAATAAGAAGGGCATGGGCAGGGCATGACCGGGTCAGAGGAGAAAGAGCCATCCCTCACTCTCAGCTCTTAAACCTGAACCTGGGCTGGTAGGCACAGCACCAGACCAGTGTGGTGGGATTGGGTTTGACGGAGAGAGAACGGAAAACAGGAGAAACACACACCCGTACAGTACATCTGGTACACCCATACAAAAACACACACACACGCACACAGACAAACAAACACACACACATAGATGTCTGTGTCCCTTCTCTGTATCCCCCTTTGTCCCGCCTGCTCTTGTGTGCGTGGCTCTCCCTCTCTCTCAGCCACTTCCTGCTGTTTGCGAGCCGGGACAGGAAGTCCATTTTTCACCAGGTTGACAGTCTGAAGCCCTCCCCATTGTTAGTGAGAGAGGGGGGGAGACCCCATACCTCCAACACCCTCCCTAACCCCCACCCCCTCCACCTCCCTCCCAGCCCTCCGCCCTAACCTCCCACTCTTTGTGAACTTCCCTGTCGGGCTGAGACACGACGGGCTACACACACTCACTCACTCACTCACGCACACACACACACACACACTCACAAACACTGTTCCTATCCTCGTATCCTGATTCTAGCATCCTGGCCATTCAGAGATGACATTACATATAAAACAGACGTTATATTTGAAGTTTGATCATATTGAATGATGACTCCAACATCCAGATTGATGCAGACAACAATGATTAGGATTTACTTTACTGTACAGAATGGATGTTAGACTTCAAGTACATGGGAATACCTGTTGCTCGAAACAGGATTTGATTGATTCCTTGTCCAGATACCCGTCCTGTCGTTTGCTTTCTTTTCTTTCATATTTTTCTTTATTATCCTCCCCTCAGCTCTCCTCCCTACCCCTCTCTCCCTTTCTTCTCAGAGCAGATGTGTAAGCTGTATACCTCTGACATTTTTATACTCCAATAATAGGTTCGTAAAATAATAATTGCTGTAATAAAGTGCAGCCCCAAATGGGCAGCAAACCACACAAAGGGACGAGTACAGTAACTTTAGCAGCTGTGTGTGTGTACCCAGCAAACCGGGAACATTACCAAAACATTAGCTAAGATTCCCATTAAGTTCTAATTAGGGTTTTATCTAAAATTAGGATGATAACATCCCAAAAATATTCAAAGAACGTTTCTGATTAAAAAAATATATATATTTAATGTTTTTTAGTTTATTGAATATCGTTGGAATGTTCTCCTAACATTCACCATCTAACAACCACCATAGAACATACCCAAAATGTTCTCATTAGGTTTCTAGGTAATATAATAATGCAATGTACCAGTAATGTTTACCCAGCAAACCAAAATTGGTTCTGTGAATGTTCTCAGTACATTCGTTAAGTTGCGGCAAATGGTATCATAACACAAAAACTGTTGAGTCGTGCTGATGATTATGCAGAATGCTTCATTAGGTTGTGGGAACAGTCTGGTGGGAACATCACGAAAGATATGTTCCCAAAACACAAGAAACTGTCCAGTTGTGCAGATGTTTATACAATGTTTATTTTATGGTGCAAAAAAACCCACCTCATGTTACAAGAACATTCACAGAATACATTTCGTATGTTCTTTAAACCTTCCCAGAATGTTTCTTTAGGTTGTGGGAACATTGTGGGGATATGACAAGAGATACAGTAGGTTCCCTAAACACTAAAACTGTCCGGCTGTGCTGACATTCAGCTAACGGTTGTATCAGAGTGCAAATAATTTGTTCTTGGAACCAATTTTGGTTCGCTGGTTGTGTGTCTGTCTGTCTGAATTTGTATTTCAGAGGGTCCTACTAAGTAAAACTTCCTATTTAAAACCACTTGGGGCTCGGACAAAATAAAGTTAGATTTTTTAAAAGGCAATATAACAGAACCACAATATTATTATTAACTTATTTTTGCTTACGGTTTTCCACAACAAAAAGACAGCAAAACGTAATAAAGACATTTAATGTCCAATAAAACAGACATTTCTTTCCCATTTCTTTACTCCCTCGTGTTGAAGTGCCAATGGCAATGTAGCCCTTGAGGACTTGAGTAGTGCAGCCCTGGTGTACAGTATGACCAAACTGATTAGAGAATATGAGGTAGCTGTACCGTTCTTTATTAGCAGGACCGATGGTACTTTACTACAGCACCCAGGAGATGACTGTGTGTTTCTGACATGCGCTGTAGTCTTCATGTATCTCTACAGTATATGAACACACGTGAATTATTATTTTGTATGTGCATGTGCATGCATGTATGTATATGTGTGTGTGTGCCTGCCTACCAGCCTGGGTGTGGTTATTAGATCAGCGCGGGATAGAGGCCCCTTCCACAGATACTATAAATAATTTATCATTAAGAAAAATCCCATTTATTCTGCCCTCCCCACCTCTTTTTACACACACACACACACACACACACACACACACACACACACACACACACACACACACACACACACACACACACACACACACACACACACACACACACACACGAGCGAGCACTAAAACTGGAGGAGAAGGGAAGAGAATGAAAGGGGGCAAAAAAAATCAATGCGGCTACAGTCCCCTTTCCCTGGCAGAGCCGAGATGTATACACCTTCCCTGGCTGTCTGTGCGCAGGCTGTCATGCCTATGGAAGCACCATTTATTCCCCTAACAAAGCAGCAGGGGCACCTGGGCCGAGCATCGACATTTCATAAATCTCAAATGGAGAGAAAAATCAAATTCTCATTTGCACAGGGAGGCTGGAGGGAGGGAGGGAGGAGGACTGGTGTGTGTGTGTGCGTGGGGGACGGGGGACAGTTGAACTCTGTTTGTGTGACTGTGTGTGTGTGTGTGTGCGTGCTGAGAGCAGGAGATACCTGGGAAGGATGACCTCCTGGTGAACCGGCCTCCGTACACTGTTTCTCCATCCATCTGAGGAGCAGACAGCCAGCAGCCAGATTGGAAACCGCTGGGCTCACATTTTTTACCCTGCCTTCGCACACACTGCAGATGGAGCTTTGTGTGTGTGTGTGTGTGTGTGTGTGTGTGTGTGTGTGTGTGTGTGTGTGTGTGTGTGTGTGTGTGTGTGTGTGTTTGTCTGCGTGCCTGAGTGAGTGTGTGTGTGTGTGTGTCTGGACTCTCTCTCTCTTTTTCAATTTTTTCCATTGTTCCCTATTCCCCTCCCTGAGCCGAGGGGCTTTCGAAAGCTACGGAATGACAAGGTTTCTTCTGAGGGCTGTATGCATGTCAAGTGTTCATCCTCCTTCTGTTCTGGCAGAAAAGACAACTAACTAAGACCTGGCATGTCTGCTCATTATCTACCTTGAGGGAGAATTCAAACAAACTTTATTAATTACACACCTGCTAAAACTAAACTAACTAGCTAAAACTAACAAACAGGTAGTAGGTCAGGCTCTTCCCTCCATACTCTAAGTGGATGCCACTTTGATACATGTTGTATAGAATAAGAAGAGTTAGGCTAAATGATTTTACCTTTAGGTATGCATCTCATATAGTCAGTTGATGGAATCCACAACATGTTTCAGCCACAATTCATCCTACAGTAGGTATAATTTTGCTTTAACTTGGGCCTCAAGCACATTACTCAAACACATTCTTATGCTGTTATCAATCAAATACAAATACAACTGAACAAAAATATAAACGCAATAGTTTCATTGATTTTACTGATTTACAGTTATTATGAGGAAATCAGTCAATTGAAATGAATTAATTAGGCCTTAATCTATTGATTTCACATGACTGGGAATACAGATATGTATCTGGTGGTCACATATTCCTTAAAAAAATGGGCCTCAAAATGGGCCTCAGGATCACGTCATGGTATTTTTGTGCATTCAAATTTCCATCAATAAAATGCAATTGTGTTTGTTGTCCGAAGCTTATGCCTGCCCATAACATATTCCCAACACCACCATGGGGCACTCTGTTCACAACGTTGACATCAGCAAACCGCTCACCCACACAACACCATATGTGTGGTCTGCGGTTGTGAGGCCGGATAGATGTACTGCCAAATTCTCTAAAACGACTTTGTAGGCGGCTTATGGTAGAGAAATTAACATTCAAATCTCTGGCAACAGCTCTGGTGGACATTCCAGCAGTCAGCATGCCAATTGCACGCTCCCTCATAACTTGAGACATCTGTGGCATTGTGTTGTGTGACAAAACTGCACATTTTAGTGTGGCCTTTTGTTATCCCCAGCACAAAGTGCGCCTGTGTAATGATCATGCTGTTTAATCAGCTTCTTGATATGCCACACATGTCAGGTAGATGGATTATCTTGGCAAAGGAGAAATGCTCACTAACTGAGATTTGAGAGAAATACACTTTTTGTGCATATGGAACAGTTCTGGGATCTTTTATTTCAGTTCATGAAACATGGGACCAACACTTTACATGTTGCGTTTATATTTTTGTTGTGTATCTTTTATGTAACTATATGCAGGGTAAGCTACAATATAAGACCTTTCTTAATCATTTTGTAGTAGTTGTAGTTGCTATGCTTATTGACTTAAAATTGACTTAAATCTAATCTAGAATGGATCTATTTTCAAATTCCAAACAAAATGGCTGACTATAGTATTTTATTTGGTTTCCACTCACTACAGTGTCGTTGAAACCCCTATACAGAGGTTTGGCATATGTGAAAAACGAACGGAATTCCGTATTGATTCGGTAAGCATGTTTCGTCGAGGCATGCAGCTAAAACCCTTGTTCCTGAAGCTTGCTGAACATCAACAATGGATAAATAATAACCCATGCAGCCCTGTGTAAGTTCTCCACTCTGTCATGCCGGAGTAAAAAAGCACACACACTTACAGCTTTCTGGCTGCTGCCCTGTGGTCAAGGGATTCTACTTAGACCCATTAGGATCCTACTGAATTGAAAAAGGCCTGAACAGAAAGGAAGGACATCTCATGTCTTGGAGGGCAGCTGTGGAGGGTTTTGTTACAGCCCAGCTTTGATACACCTGTTTCAAGTTCAACCATGGGCAGATTGGCCATCTGGCAATTCGGGCAAATGCCAAAAGGGCCGAACCATCTTTTATTAGGGTGGGCTGGTCGAAATGGACAAAAATAAATACTTGACACAGCCGATGGCCCATGTACCTGTTTTTTAATGACAATGATTTCTCTGTTGTTGTAATTGTCTATACTGAGCATTTGGCTGACCAGTGGGCAACGGCCGGCCTGGTTTTCTGATTGGCTGAGCTGGAGCAAATTCACATTCAATGTCAAACGCTCATCATCAAAGGGAGTGAGGCCCACTCTGACTCTGTCAGTCACTCAGTCAAAACAGAACATGGTCCCGAAAAAGTTAGAGAGACCAGAAAAGGGCTCGAGGTCGACGTTGCTAAATGTGTGAAATTAACCAACTTATCTGTTAAAAGTTCTGGTTCTGCTGGTCCGAGTGCTGTGTATGTGTCTGTCAGAAATGACAGATCAGCTACTGTGGTGCAGTCGAGGTAGGAAGAAAACAGAGAAAGACACACTCAGGCACACTGACACAGCTCATGTAACCTACTGCTGCCAGTTAGGCCTAATATTTTAGCAGTATATTGTATGGAATATATTTCATACCTACTACAGTAGGCTAATTAGGGAAGGGGGAGTCGGGGGTACATGTATATGCTAGACTACTTAGAATATAGACGAACAAACTGTTAGATTGGCTTTTATAACACATAGGTAAGGCAATAGTCATCTACTAGACATTTATACAGTGCTTTTTACTAATCACAAGTCATCCAGTATTACAATAAAAGGCCAATTCGGGGACTGTCTGTGTATTTGAATTGTTTTATCGATGTTTATTCGCTTCTGAATCTGTCTCTTCAACCCACTGAGTGAGTTTATGAGCTGAATTAACAAAGCGACCTTGGTGTCGGATTACGTTACATAGCCACCTGCACTGAAGGCTGGAAAGAACCCTCCTATCTCCTGCTTAATTCATTCGCTGTAAGGCTCATCACTTCTTGCCAGAAAGATATGCATACTGTCAAACTTAGCACAAGGCTAGACATCTATACCAGAAACTAGTCCCGGCATCGTTCTTTGACAAACACAGAAGGTTGTGTATTGAAATCAATAGAAGAAAACAGAGAGTGAGGTACAGAGAGAGACACTGCCAGATCCTTAATGTAGCCATTGGCTACAGCCAAAACATTAAGGAATTGGCTTCTCTCTCTTTTTGTCAATTATATGTAGTGTAATATTTAAACATGTATCTAGTGGATAGGGGGTGGATAGGGGATAGGGGGGAACACTTGAAATACACTAATTTGAAATGTGTAGTAAGGATGTTATAAGGTATTATTTAACCCAATGGTCATCTATAAGGCATTTATTCAGTGATTTATGTGTTTATTCATTCTGTAATCAACCATTTATAAGGCATGAGGTGGGCTGGTGTGGCTGAAATGCCCAGTCTGCCCCTGAGTTCCACCAATATTCATTTGAATCATATTTAACATGATATTACTTGGTGCTTGGTCAGAGAAAAAGCCTGCATATATACAATGTTCTGTCTTAGACCGAGTAGGAAGCTGCTTAACTGGAAAAGGCCTTATCACGATGACTATACTAATCCAATCTGAAACAACCAGAGACCATAGCAGTGACAGAGAGCATTGTCAGGGCTACACTTGTGGGCTGAATTGACTTTTTAATTTTTTAATTTTACCTTTATAAGTCAGTTAAGAACAAATTCTTATTTTCAATGACGGCCTAGGAACAGTGGGTTAACTGCCTGTTCAGGGGCAGAACGACAGACTTGGGTGACTGTTCAAGTGCTCTAATACGCAGCAGTAATTGCAATGTCGGGGAGTTTAACTGCAGAGAGTGTGGGAAGAAGTGGGCCGTCTTCAGTCAGTGTGGGTCCTGGAGGAAGAGCAGGCAGATGATCAAAGCCACCTGGTGAGGTGGGGGGAGTGGTGCTGCATGCGTGTGAGGAAACAGTGTGTTAGTGGAAGAGGTAGGGTGGCACAATTCTGTTAACTTTTCTTTCAATCAGGATTTCTGGAAAATCTGTGAATAAACCCTGAAGGAGGTAAGTGGAGATATGTAAATGCCTGTACATGAGCGTTTCTACACTGAGTGTACAAAACATTAACAACACCTTCCGAATTTTGATATATCAGAATAGCCTGAATTTGTCGGGGCATTGACCCTACAAGGTGTCGAAAGCGTTCCACAGGGATGCTGGCCCATTTTGGCTCATGTTTCCCACAGCTGGTCACGTTGACTGGATGTCCTTTGGGTGGTGGACCATTCTTGATACATACAGGAAAACTGTTCAGGGCAAAAAACACAAACGGGTGCGCCTGGCAGCAACTACCATAACCGTTTAAAGGCAATTCAATCTTTTGTCTTGCCCATTCACCCTCTGAATACATACACAATCCATGTCGCAATTGTCGATGGTTTAAAAATCCTTCTTTAACCTGTCTCCTCCCCTTCATCTACATTGATTGAAGTAGATTTAACAAGTGACATCAGTAAGTGATCATAGCTTTCACCTGGATTCCCCTGGTCAGTCTATGTCATGGAAAGAGTTCATCATGTTTTGTACACTCAGTGTATGTATATTCCTCTAAGAAAAGACAACACAATGTGAACAGTCTAGGGACAGGTGGAATAGCGTAACAGGACAGAGCCATGTTTCCCAAATGCCTTTGTCCCAATAAATCTCCAAAAAAAACAGACCACACAGTACACTGTAGTCCCTGAATGAATACACTATTGACAATCGTGCCCCGGCAAGCCTGAACTGTGACTGTATGGGCCTCATAGACTGGGTCTATGTACGCGGAACGGAGAGGGTTTGAGAGTGCCCAGCTAAGGGAGTGGCAGAATGGCAGAGGGGGTAACCATAAAGCCATATAAAGTATCCAGACTATCTATCTACCTACCTACCTATCTACCTATCTATCTAATCTGAAGATCCAGCCATGCCACCTACTCATGGATTTAACCTGACTGGGAATCAGGCCGTTGAATAGAGCACATAAGCATTCGTAAGTAACATAAGTAAGGGTGCACTTGAACACAATGTAGTGGCATAAACGTTCTGTATCCAGCCAGAGAGGCTGTGATAATAGGCTACATTCAGTAGAGTTATACCCAGACCCTCTATAAGAGGCTAGTGCAAACAAAGACTTTGTAGGGGGAGATTGGGTGAGCTCTGGAGAGCTGGTGGAGGGCTGAAGCAGCTTGAAGCGACATGAGGAGAGAGGGAGTTGGACAACATTTGTTTGAAGGTGCGTGAAGGTTGGTGCTTGAATGCGTGTGTCCTATTGGTGTGTGTGCGTGTGGGGGTGAGCAATAACGTTTCTTAATGACTTTTGTGAGCATGTCTGTGTTTATGCGTGCGGCTTTCAAAATGTCTGCTGTGGAGGATGTGTGTGTGACTCTCCACACACAGAGAGTGGAGCGTAGAGAAATGGAGGTGTCAGTAACAGCAGCGGCTGCCGAGGCTCCACTGCCTGCGGGGAATAGGGCTGAACTTTTGAACCCGCTCCGGGGGCGGAGTGGGTCCGCACTGCACGAGTCCCTTCTCCATCTCTAATAAGGGCTCTTTTTCAATTCATTAAGACTGGAGGGCGGGGGGCGGAAGGAGAGGGAGAAAGAAGGGGAGGTGGGGGGCGTCATCAAAGCGCAAGCCATTTACCACGCTCTGTGCGCCCCGCAAATGGATCATACCTTCGGATGCTTATTGGATCTATGCACGAACGCGCCCCTGGAATATTAATCTTGGGCGCCCCGCTTTCCTCTGATAGGGTCCTGCCTGTTCGCAGAGCCAGGAGTTAAACAAATAAAGGAATGCATCAATGAGGGAATAAATAAATAAACAAACGAAAACCGGGGGTGACGTGGTATAAGAGAAGTCAGAGGAATCTGAAAGTCAGAAAGATGGGTGACCATTTTTTAGGGGTTATTGCCTTTATGGTTTTGGACTGCTGCTGATAATGGGGTTGTGTTCAGTACAGAACAGGCTAATACGTATCCTAAATACATGACACAATGCTATGCCACCATCTGCCCACATAACTGGGTACATACCATTGAACCGGCCATCTTCTTACGTACATATCTCAGAAAATGAGAGTAGACAATGGTTATTTTTGTCTAAAGTTGAAAAACTTGACAAATATACAATACACAGAAATCTACCAAAAATGTCCACTATTACTAAATAAGGGGAGATGTGTAACTAGCATTGTCTAATTAAATTAATTCTCTTCTCTTCAACAAACAGCTGGCTTGTCGACAATTACCCACCATGATTGAGTGCAGCTTGGACACATTTCTTGAAACATATCATCTTAGACTTCAATTTCCTTTTTGTCCCGTGAAGCCGTGAGCAGTAAATTACAGTGCTACAGATGGTCTCGGAGCTTTTCTACATTTTGGTTTCCTTAATTACGGAAGGGCCGTGTCCCGCACACAATGGAAATGACTAGCTCATTAATTTCAGGAGAAAGGACATTTTTTAAATCCGTTGCACACAAGAAGGACTTTCCAGGCTTCACCAACTGCACTGCAACCAAATTTGGTGTCGATTCGAGTGGGTAGCCCAGCTAACATCTTGGATTTTTTTCAGTCGTCCGATGCCACACGTGGTTTTGCTTAATTTTTCAAAGCAATGGACGTGTTGGGTTGTGGGCTGTCTGGGGGCCAGAGGCTCTGTGTGTCTGTCTGGGGAGTGTTGGTGACACCTTAGTTCTGGGAGGAAGGGACTGCGTGGCCAGCCAGACACTAACTGAGACACAGACAGGGATATAATGCAGGTGTTGACATAGGCATTTCAACTTCCTGTTAAACTGATCCCTCTTCCTACTACACAGTAAACCAAGGATAGTTTAAAAAAAAACTGTGTTATAAAATGTGGGGTTAAATTGACACTACTGGGAGTTATCTTAACACTCAAGAGAGTGCTACGCTCCCTGGAGTTAGTGTTGATAACTGGAGTTCATTGGGATTGAGTAATTTGAACATTAAGAGTAAGTAGAGATAGGGAGTTAAATCTATGGAGTTATCCACAGATGTGGGAGGGGCCTAATTATCATATTTCCGAGCTGGCTCTGTTGCAGGTTGATTTAAACAATTGTTTGTTTCAAAATCTGTGTTTTTGCATGTAAATTGATTGTTTAAAAAAAAATATTATTCTACACAAAGATAAGAAACACACTTTTTCTTTTTACTAATCCAATCTGTAAGTGGTTGGTTTATAGCAACAGCTAGTGAGATAGTTATTCAGGTGTACATGGTGTTTGTCGTCTCCATGTACTGCATTGTCCACCAATGCCGACAGGCATTCTAAATGCAAGTTGTGGGTGATACAAAAGTGTTGGATATCAAGTTGGATCCTTCAAGTTGGATTCCAACGTAGATTGGCTATTCCATTGCAAACCACCAATATGTGACACATAAGAAATATTAAAATAAGGCGTGACAACTTATAACTAAAATAAAGTCAACTGAAAGAGAAATGTACCGTGTTGATGGTTAATTCAAAACAACACAGGAAAGTTTAAAATGGAAAGGGAGTTGATTAAAAAATTACACTGAAAAGAGCATAAAGTTACATTAAAGCAACTCTCGCAACTAAGAGTTGGATATTTACTCTATTTTGTGACATTTTAATTAAAAAATATCAACACCATGTCCATGAGTAGTATTAACACAAAATGGGGGTGGGACTATATAAACCCCAAAATAGTGTTACATTTGATTCCATAAGCTGAATTAACTCTTGTGATTTTACTGTGTATTATGTCACACAAAGCTTTTGATTTCACTTAGTATTGTGATCGTGATACTAAGTATCGTGAAAACGTTACTGGTCTTCCTTACTCCTTTAAATGAATTTGACACCTGCATGCTCACATCACAACAATCAATTCCTGATGAATGTATATTGCCTGTTGTAAGTACAGTACATTAGGATTTAGGCACACTCGACAGGAATATGTCTTCCATCACATTATGCACAGTCAAATACGATTTAAGCACACTGGACATAGATATATGTAGAGATAGATATACAGTGCCTTCTGAAAGTATTCAGACCCCTTGACTTTTTCGACATTTTGTTACGTTGCAGCCTTATTCTAAAAAGTGATTAAATAATTAAAATTTCATCCATCTACACACAATACCCCATAATGACAAAGTGAAAACAATTTCATACATTTTTGCTAATTTATTAAAAACAAAAAACAGAAAAACCTAATTTACTTGAGTATTCAGACCCTTTGCTATGAGAGTCGAAATTGAGCTCAGGTGCATCCTGTTTCCATTGAGCATACTTGAGATGTTTCTAAAAACTTGACTGGAGTCCACCTGTGGTAAATTCAATAGATTGGACATGAATTGGAAAGGCACACTGTCTATATAAGGTCACACAGTTGACAGTGCATGTCAGAGCAATAAACAAGCCATGAGGTAGAAGAAATTGTCCGTAGAGCTCCGAGACAGGATTGTGTCAAGGCACAGATCTGGGAAGGGTACCAAACAATTTCTGCAGCATTGAAGATCCCCAAGAACACAGTGACTTCCATCATTCTTAAATGGAAGTTTGGAACCACCAAGACTCTTCCTAGAGCTGGCCGCCGGCCAAACTGAGCAATCTGGGGAGAAGGGCCTTGGTCAGGGAGGTGACCAAGAACCCGATGGGCAGTCTGACAGAGCTCTAGAGTTCCTCTGTGGAGATGGGAGAACCTTCCAGAAGGACAACCATCTCTGCAGCACTCCACCAATTAGGCTTTTATGGTAGAGTGGCCAGACGCAAGTCACTCCTCAGTAAAAAAGCACATGACAGCTCGCTTGGAGTTTGCCAAAAGGCACCTAAAGACATGCAGACCATGAGAAACAAGATTCTCTGGTCTGATGAAACCAAGATTGAACTCTTTGGCCTGAATGCCAAAGAGTCTGGAGGAAACCTGACACCATCCCTAGGGTGAAGCATGGGGGTGGCAAGCATCATGCTGTGGGGATGTTTTTTAGCGGCTGGGACTGGGGGACTAGTCAGGATCGAGGCAAAGATGAGAGATCCTTGATGAAAACCTGCTCCAGAGCGCTCAGGACCTCAGACTGGGGCATTGTTTCACCTTCCAACAGGACAACAACCCTAAGCACACAGCCAAGACAACGCAGGAGTGGCTTTGGGACAAGTCTTTGAATGTCCTTGAGTGCCAGAACCCAGACTTGAACCCGATCGAACATCTCTGGAGAGAACTGAAAATAGCTGTGTAGCAACGCTCCCCATCCAACCTGATAGAGCTTGAGAGGATCTGCAGAGAAGAATGGGAGAAACTCCCCAAATACAGGTGTGCCAAACTTGTAGCATCATACCCAAAATGACTTGAGCCTGTAATCGCTGCCAAAGGTGCTTCAACAAAGTACTGAGTAAAGGGTCTAAATACTTATGTAAATTTTATATTTCAGTTTAGTTTTTTAAATAAATTAGCAAAAATCTACCAAAAACAGCTTTTGCTTTGTCATCATGGGGTATTGTGTGTAGATTGATGTGGGCGGAAACAATTTAATCAAGTTTGGAATAAGGCTGTAACCTAATAACATGTGGAAAAAGTCAAGTGGTCTGAATACTTTCAGATGGCACTGTATGTATTGCAATACATACATATACTGTACAGATGTAGGATCTTAATCTTAAAAGAACTTTCCTGCAATGGAGGAAATGTAAAACTTGTAGTGTATTTGAGGTTTTAAAAGGCTTCTGAAGTTGTCATTTCTACTTTGAAATGTCAGACTTGATTTTCTCTGATGGAAAATTCAAATAATTATATAATCCACATAATAATTGACATTCCCTTTTGCTGCAGGATAATTTTTTCAAATGAAGATCCTATGTAGTGTGTTATTTTTTAAAATATATATTTTTAAATACATTTAACCTTAATTTAACTAGGCAAGTCAGTTTAGAACAAATTCTTATTTTCAATGACAGCCTACACCAGCAAAACCAGGACGATGCTGGGCCAATTGTGCACCGCCCTATGGGACTCCCAATCACGGGCGGTTGTGATACAGACTGGATTTGAACCAGCGTATCTGTAGAGACACCTCTAGCACTGAGATACAGTGCTTTAGACCGCTGCACCACTCAGGTGCCCATTACTTTTAAAAGTTAGATTTTCACTGGACAGTTCATTTTAAAACAGCAACATTTTAGCCTCATGGCAAAATGTGTAGAATTGCCGGGAATTAGCTTTAAAACTGCAACATTTTCTCTCAGACTCAAGATGTGTAGAATAGCATTATAAAACTGCACATTCATCTCTATGGCCAAAGGCAAAATGTGTTGACATGCAGGAAGTTTGCTGCAGGAAGTTAGCTGTCCTCCCCCAACAAAAATAATCCTTCCACTTATATTGTGTTTTCAAAATACCCCTACATATACCCCTCAAGAGAGGCATAATTAGTCATGTCAAACTGTGTAGAATTGCAGGAAATGTGTTTTAAAATGTCAAAACAAAATCTTGGGGAGGACCCACCTTACAGTTCATCCATCCCAATATCTACACCACAATTTCGCCCTTGGTTTGCACACATGAACGCTTTGGACATAGGGCATATTTTATAGCGATATAACAACCCTGGCATGACTGGCATGGTAAACTATAAATCCAATCCTCCGAGGGGGGTTTGCGGTGTCTGGTGCTCCGAATTTTAATTGCACCACCACGAAAGAAGACTGCCACCAGAACGTAATGAAACACCAGTAAAGACATCTGTCAAATCAGAATTTATAACAATAATACAGCCTGAGACGTAAATAAAACAGATGCCGCCTTGGTCTCATCTAAACACACACACTCACACACACACCACACACACACACACACACACACACACACACAGTCAGTCCCGAGTATAGAAAAAACATTCACACCACAAATAATTACTTGGTCAGAATGTACAATACAGACCCTGATTAATTTAGCAGCATGTAGTATTTCTTCATATGATAGCACATACAGTACGATATTAGACACACACACTTCATATCCATTCACACCTCAGAAGTGTGAGAAATGTCTCAAAACACACAAAGTGTGTTCCTGATTCTTAGGACTTGTGTTTCCCATCGCCTAATGGCCTGTTTTGCTTAGACATGGGACTCCAGTTACAAATGTGCACACTGGACAGAGTCCAACAGAAGTCAAATAAATAAAAGCTTAAAACCGAGAGGACACTTGAGCGCTCCATTCAAAAGCGATTAAATTGAGGAGTCCAGACATCACCATTTTTCCTCAATCAAAACCCTGTCCATCTTTCACTCTCTCGCTCTCCATCGCTCTCTCTCCATGTCTCTCTTTCTCTCCTTCTCTCTCCCGAATTCTGGCAGTCACGGCAGTCTCCAAATTGTCTGTTTGGGCGGACGCCCTGAGAAAGATGAGGTGAGAAGCGTCTATTCTGCTGCGGATGTGATGAAATTGAATGCTCCCCCAGAGTGAAATAACACGTTAAGTCCTGCCAATATTTACACTGGGTCCTGCGTCGGTAATGGACCCTACTATTCATCACAGCATTGTTGGGAGCTCAGGGAGAGGCAGGTTGAAACCATTAAAAACAATCAGACAAGCAGAGCCCCATCAGTGGCCATCTGAAAATGAACAATACCATAATAATTGCACTTATTATTATGATTGTTTACTGCTAGGTCAGATAGCACCGCCGACAACGCCAATGAGGTTAACAATGATGGAGAACTTGGGAGGGGCGGGTTGGAGGTTTGCGGAGTTAGGCATCTTGGATAATGGATATGTGTTGGATAAGTGTTGTGTGTGGGGATTGAGGAATCAGACGCTAGGCCAGATACTGTAAGCCAAGTTGATGTCAGTTTCTGTACAACAGTATTACCAAAGCCATGACAGAGACCATGCGACATATGGTCATTCTGGGTAGAAACAGCCTGAAATGCAAATAGGGGAAAATTAAACCATAGTCATCATACCGTAAGCTGCTAAATTACATTAATTAGCAATTAGTTGGCTTTTGAGACTTGTGTGAAGAGAGAAGAGCTAGCTGTGATTGATCGTCAGGATCTTCCATTTCATTTTCCAGCCATAACATCCAGGGCCCCAGAGAGAGCGAGTTCATCAGACATCCATTTCCTTAATGAACCAGACCTTAATTTCACTGATTCTGTCTGATGTTCGCAGAACCACAGTCCTGTGTGTGTGTGTGTGTGTGTGTGTGTGTGTGTGTGTGTGTGTGTGTGTGTGTAATAGAGAGAAGATAGAGAGAGGAGTCTTAAAAATGTCTCTTACACGTCTCTATCGAGTCTGCATGAATTTAAATAAGCCTATACGTTCACATTTGTGTTGGTGTTTGGGTGTCCTCTGTCCTCAACAAATCACACATGGACAGACACACTGACAGATATACCGAGGGTGGTCCCATATCAGACATCCCATAACCCCGCAGCGCCAAAACAACACCTTCAGTACCCCGACTCCTGTCAGACTGCGGCCATTAGCTTAAGCCTGAGTCACTGACGGAGACACTACATGTGTTTTCACCCATCTGTGTTTCTAGCATGGCTGTTGTCACCAGTCAGTGGGGGGTCTCCTCCGGGGGTCAAACCCTCCTAGGGTCCTCCCTCAGAGAGAGGTAGAGAGAGAGGGCAGAGGGTCTGGGTATTTCCTAAATGAGACTTGAGGGGTACGAGGAGAGTCAAATGGCCTAGCCTTTGATTTATTTCCGCAGTTTTTAAAGGCCAGGGCCACCGAGAAGGCATTGCCATGGGAAACGGTCACTGAAGAGGCATTGCCATGGGAAATGGTTGCCAGGGAGAGGACAGATAGGTGAAGCTGGCCTGATGCCAGTGACAGGGGACGGATAGAATATCACTTTGGGCTCGAAGGGCTGAGTCGCCGCTAGGTTTAGAACGACCAGAGAGAATCAAATGTACTGTTCTATGGACAGAGAGCACTCTGTGTTAAAGAGCAAATATGTTGTTTGTCTTTAAGTTTTTAACAGTTCATTTAATTTTTATTTAACTTTATTAACAACGTTATCACTATCATTTGGAAGAAAATTCCGTGATGATGCAAAAGCATGCCATCCCTTGATATAAAAATGAGATTCCTGCTATTACTTTAAACCAACAGAACTTGTGTCAATGACTTTGTCCGAGCTAGTCTGCCTGACGTTCCATTCATGATCCCCATCTCCAGGAATTCTTATCAGACTCCAAACCTCCCAGAAGAGGAAGAAAGAAAGAGAAAAACAACAACACAAGACATTGCTAGCGCCCTACTCCAAGCTCCTTTTCCTCTCAGTGATCCCAGCGGTCACTATGGCAGCAAGGTCACAAGGTCAGCCCTGCAGACTAGGCCACACCAGTCAGGGTTCAGACAGGTCACAGAGTGACCGGGTCAAAAGTTCACCGCCCAGTGTTCTCCAGCCAAAAAGTCCCTTCCTCTCTGTGGGAGTTTCTTTTTTTCTTCTTCTATTTTTTTGCTGGCACAGACAGAGTATACATATAGGCAAACACTTGTTCATGATCCATTTCCATCACCTTCAAGCTCTCGTAAATGCTCTTATTATCTTGGATATAGTTTTGCTGGCGGCTACATTCTACTTAGGATAGGCAGATGTTGACGGACAACTGATGATATGCTTTACACACCACACACACTACACACACACACAGTCTGTCTGTTTACTCCTCCTTTCACTCAGGGACAAAACTCTACTTCTTCTTCATCCATCATTCCATAATATACTATGTGTCGTACATTTTAATGTCAGGTTTTTCAGGGACTTTGAATGTCCAAATAAGTATTCATCAACCATGTTCAACAGTTTGAGATGAGTTTTTAACGTCACGAAGAGGTATGAACCATATGAAACATCTAATAAACACAGTACAATAAAACGCCAGTGCAATGTTGTTGTTTTTTATGAATGTGTTAAGCGCTAATGCATCAGAAAAAACGAGTTGGACAATGGACATTGGATATGCAATGTTTAAAAGGTCAGGGTTTTAACAGTACACTAAACAGTGTCACTGGTGTCATCATTGGACAAGCAATCACAATGCGTAGGACAAATGTTTAAAGTGAATGGAACAATTACAAAGCGCCATAAGCATCCATCTGTAGGACATATGAACAATTTGTAAAATAGATCTAGCGGTAAAACAAAAAGGATGGCAGTCAATTTGACTGATTATATATTTGACCATTTTTACAATTCAAGACGATTTTTGGTGTCAGATGCAAAAACGTGATGAAAAAGGATTTGCCCAAAGATGAATGTTTTATTCTGCTGCTGATGCTCCGTTCTCTTCATTCACCATTTAACTCAAGACAACCTACAAACTCATCGTGAAATGTTTTGCAGTATTGTAATTCATTCTCGCTATTTCTATTTATACTGTATTTTAACAGTCCTTTAAAAAAAAAACTTTGGTCTGGTAAGCTACTTCACTGTAATTAGCATAGATGGAGTTAAGAGCTTATACTAAATAAAACTAAACTATGAATACATATAGGAGGGTGTAAAATAAGGGAATGGTTTCACATGAAAATAAAATAATGTAAAAAATGTAAAGGGGCTTTTTCCATAAACACAGGTTAGCCTATTTCGTTCTGTGCACTATCAAGTGTTTGGTAGATAAATAAAGCAACATTTTTCACCATACATTTACTGCCTCTCTACATGCAATACTGCCTTGATCATTTTTGTATCAGCATAAGTACACAAAACACAATTGAACAACCTTCCATTTATTTTCAATATTTGATCATGTTAACGGTATCAATTGTCTTTTCTTTGCCCAACATTTTCAGATAGGATCATTCTTTAATGTAGGACTGTAGTTATCTTGCAATTAAATGATCCTGAAATGGCCTCTATACTACAACAAAATGAGCCTTCATCAGTTATATTTAGAATGCAATATTCATAAGACATATTTCCTATCAAACACCAATATTGCTCTTAAAATTGGTTTAACACACCTTGAAATATCCAATTGCTATATATTGAAGTATGAATATTTGATTCTAAAAAAAGGGAAAGCTTTATTTTGTTTCACATTATGGCTTTTATGATTTTATGGCTCACTTCTGTACACCAAAACACTATTGAATTGCATTTAATCGTATTTAGTTTAACAACAACATAACTATAATTAAAAATAGGTCTATCATTTGCACAAAATAAATTGAAAAGCATTGACAAGTGTATGTAAATAATCAGATGTACAATTTGACTACAGTATGTGTAAGCTGTGGTCAGTGGGTGCAGAGTGGGGGTTGACATGGCTACAGTAGGTGATAGAAGTCCCTATTGTTATATGAAACGAAAACACTCTTCCCGATCCTGAACAACAACACCACAATCTGTGCATCCATCCCTGTGCTGTATCTTGTAATGTCAAAGGCATGACACAATTAAGGTAGCAATAGCACCTATTTGAGCCCAAGACAAAGTAAAGTGTCCACGAGGGCAGGGTCATGCCAAGATTAACATGCTTTTCTCTAGTGAAATGGGCAATTTTGTCCACAGCACTCCACTGATACTTGAGTGGCAGCGATACTGGCGTAGAGTCATTTGAAATCACTTGATACCATGTTATAATAGTCCCTCTTTTGTCAGTCCTGTGCAAGTTTACAATCTACAATTGCAATGACTGATGGTACGTAAAACTTGCATCAAAGTCACATCCAGGTAATCCACATCAAGGATAATACAATTTCAACCGGTTGTGATTTATTCAAAGGGTTTGCAAAATCACAAAACAACCAGGTAAGCCTACCCTTGACATTATTTGACTATAATAATTCATGCATCCATTAAGCAAACAATAACAAAAACATTGAGCCTCTGCAGTAAGGGCCATGTTTTCCATGTCCTCAGGCAAAAGAAGTCAGCCGTGTCAGAATAATGAGGCTCAATGGTAATATGGAAATACATTGTACTTCTGATACAGGAGACTTTTTAACAAGCATTGACCTTACCCCTGCCTCTCACTCCAATATGCCCTCTGTCCTACTCTCTCCCTCTATTCCCCAGTGTGTGGCAGTACTGCTTTGTCACCACAGGGCGGAGAGCGAGACGCCGAGACCACTACTGCATGCGTATCAGGAGCTGAGGCTTCCAGAAGCTTCCCACAAAAACCACAGGGTCAAAAACGTGCCACGTTAGAGTGACCCCCGAGGTTCCTGCCAAGGCTGAGCTTCTTCTTCTTCTTAAAAAAAACTTTGAGAAAACACCCTTCCCCTCCTAACCATAAACCCCCTCCCCTCTCTTTACCCCCTTCCGCCACTCGCAAAACAAACACCATTTCTCCCCCTTGGAGACAGATTGTAAACTTGCCCTGCCTCTGAAACTCTGGAGGAGCGATGGCCCTCCATCCAACAGCTCTACTACAGCAACCCTCCCTAACCCCCACCTTCACCCCAAAACTCAAAACAATCCCCACCCCACTGCTCCAAATCTAACTGCCCTTATCCCTCTCTGGTGACACCTCTCGTTCCCCCTACAGTCCTCATCCAAGCCCCTTTTTCCTAACTCCCTGGAGGTGTGGCATGGGATATGGGAAGGAAGAGAGTCAGGGTAGGGTAAGGGAGAGAATGTTGTCATCCAGTCTAGGTTTGGGGGGACGTTGGGGGTGGGGTAAAGTGGCGTACACGGTCAGGTCACCAGTTCCATTTGCGGGTGAAACACAGTTCACATTACCATACGGTCAGGAGGGGGGCTGGGGGGCAAAGGGAAAGGGACTGAGGGGGAAGGAGGGGTGGGGTGCCACAATGGCGGCTCCATCTGTTCCTGTCGCCGATTACAAATCTGGTGTCACCCACCTCAGTGGAGACGACAAGCTGCACCATTAGAAGAATAAAGCATGCGGGCACCACCGTCGACCCCGCGCTGGCACCCAGGTTAGAGCCCGGCTAGAGACACAGCCAATTCCCCCTGTTAAATACCTGATAAGTGACAAGAGGGGGCCCTGAGTCGGGGTAGGGGGGGTACTGGTGTGGGGCTTGGGGATGGTTGAAGGTATGTGCTGTTTTGTCGTCGGTCGTCACTAGGTGAACAGCGTTTGAACCCTTGAACTGTGTTTGCCCTTTCTCACTCTCAGCTAGTCTGTCATCGTCCTCTAAAGCATGAGCTGTTTTCCATTCTTTTGCCCCGGCTGCTCATTCTCTCTCTGGCTCTCTTCCTGATTCCAACGAGTCATTTGTTTTTCGGCTACCTTTCTTTTCTGTTTCTCTGGGAAACAAAATGGTTTTGGTGTGAGGAAAATGAGGGAATGCGGTGACCTCCACCTGGACATGGCTTGGTGCCAATGGATATGTTCAGGTCAATCAATATAAGGAAAATGGGATTTACTGAAATATGCACAATATTAATATCCCCTATGACAGCTCTGATTGTGGAAGTGAGGAACGTACACAAACACAGACTACAGTCTAGAGAGAGTATAGCGGATATCTAAAGAGGTCTAATTCATGTGTTATTTTCTGGAAGGAAAAACGTTGGCTTAAAAGATCTGTTGTTTTCACCGTAATGAGTAATTGTACCTCTGAGACCAAGGTTGAAAGACATATATTTATCAGTCATGATATTTTATCTGAGAAATAAACATAAACAAAAAACGTTGTAGTTGATTATATTAATAAGAAATTTCAACAGAAATAATATAAAAGTTATACACGGTACTGAAGACCTGCCTATCTTTGACACATACGGCTAAGAATTTAGTTGCCGCATTGCGGGTATTTGAAGACGAAATGCAGCACATCAAAACAAGGAAAATGTCCACCGAATATAAAACGTCGCCCGCCCATAATTGCTCTGCATATAGATGCTGCATTGGCTCCCCTGTGCAGTGCTTTTGGTTCCCATCCTAACATGGGAACACGAGCTGAACCCGTGAACTGAACTTGAACCATCCTGGTTGTCAGTATCATTGTCATAGCAAGAGGACAGGACACGCATGGGCCTTTCTCTTTACACCCAAGTAGACATATTTAATTTTCACAAAGGTCCCCAGCTCCGAAAGCACAAGAGGAAAGGTTGTTAACCCTGCAACCTCCGTGCCATGTTTCCAAATTGTGGGGAAAAGGCTGGGTGGGTGGGGGGCTCGGGAGCAGTGAAGTGACATGGGGGGATTTACTACTGGTTAGTTTAGTTGCAATTGAATTAATCCATAAGGGTAAAGAGGCAAGATCTCATAGGCAGAATCATTCATATGGGACCACTGGTCTATTTTTCGATCTGATTTAGGTCTGTTCCCTAATTCTCTCGGTTACTCTTCTTCTTCCAAAATGAAACACCTTTATTTGAGGTTAAATAGAAAGGGATCTGTCATTTGGTGAGGGTGGTGAACAGGGGGTGAACTCTGAACTCCATTTACCCTCTCTCAGAGGACGGGGGAGGGCATGGGTGGGGCGGTTGCTGAAGGGTAGAGGATGTATCATAATGACGCCATCTTTCCTGCATCTTTTACAGATAGTATTTGCTTTGAAGGCAAGAGAAAAAGAGACAGATGAAAATGGACGGAGGGCAGAGGAAAGGGAAGGAGATGGCGTCACTTAGCCGTGAGGTGGCAGTGTTTGGAAGGTTTGGTTGATTTTTAGCAGCTAGTGAGCTTCCACATCATCGCTAAATCGGGAGGGGGTGGTGTGTGGGTGGACGGGATGAGGGAAGCAGAGCCTCATCCCCACCTCTGCAACCGACGTCAGCAGTGATGAATGAGCGGCGGGATTGGGCAGCCCCTTGCGTCACGTGGCACATTTTTGACGAGGGGTGGAGCAATGTGTGATGTGCCACTGGCAGCCATGACAACAACTAATCCCCTTCGACGGCCCCTCCCTTCAAACGAGCACACACAAACATACAGATAGACACACATACGTATATATGCAAACACAGCATATAGACAAACAGCATGGTACAAAGGTGCCTTTGTGAGGGGACCGGTGAGGCAGCCAATGCTCAAACACTCCCACGGAGCTGTGTACAGAGGTGTGTGATCCACAGGCTTTGTTGGCTGGCACGTCGGCTGCATTAGAACAGAGAGAGGGAAGAGGCTGGAAGGGCCTTCAGCCACTCGCTGTGTGTAAGTGAGGGTAAACCTACACCTGCTTTACAAAGCCACTACCCCAAACTATATACCAAGTATGAATAATGAGCACTGCCGTTCATCTACTGTATGAGCCTTGCAGTCAAAAAAGGCAATCTTCCTCATCCTCATTCAGTCGTCATCCCTGAGAAAGGTTGGGGTTGGGTCCGAACATCTTACAATCACATTCAGTCACTCATTAGAACGTAGATCCAGCACAACTGATCACAAGGAGGTCAAAAGGTCACGACCCCAAGCCGACCCCATCGGCCATTGATCCGCCCAGGCAGGAAACCCCCTTGGGTTCACAGACAGGCCAGCAGGTGCATCATATACAGTCAGACACAAGTGATGTCATCTTTCTAAGACAGTCATCTTGCTGTATATTACCAGGTGGGGCAGCTAGCGGTAGTTTCTCATCTCTCTGAACCAATCACAGTAGGAGGACTACGCAGTATTACTGTGTCCATGAGTGTGCTGCTCGCAACAGAAGGTGTAATAAAACTGTAATGTCCCCTCCTAAACCACCTGCCCCTCCTCTCCACCAACACTAAAGAGCCCTCCTGCTTCTCTCCCTGAGGGCTGGCGTCTGTCTGGACACCTGGATGGTCTTCGCTTTGAAAAGGTAGCTAGGTAACTAACCACCCCCCGGGCCTGGAGGGGTGTCACACAACTTGTCAGAAAGTTCAAAGGGCTCCAGCCACCTTCACCCCACAGGGCCGGGTGTCAGAGGTCAAGGGATTTCCCATGATATAATATCCCCTAATTAGGATCTTGGCTGTGTGTGTGTGTGTGTGTGTGTGTGTGTGTGTGTGTGTGTGTGTGTGTGTGTGTGTGTGTGTGTGTGTGTGTGTGTGTGTGTGTGTGTGTGTGTGTGTGTGTGTGTGTGTGTGTGTGTGTGTGTGGAGGGGGGTCAAGGGGAGGCAGGGCGATGAAAGGGAGGAGGGTGGTGAGGTTGAGGGTGGAAGAGTGCAGGTGCTCCTGTTAGCCTCAGCACTGCCAGCAAAGAGAGTGGCATTCAACATGGTGCCAGCGAGGAGGCAGCTGGGAGTAGAATTTATCACCGGGCAACGTGCCTCCCCCACAACTCCCTTCACTTGGTCCGCACTGTACATACCCTCTGGGGCAAGCTGTGCCATTTTCCATTTGATGAGCTTTGTGAGGTGGATCTGATAGATGACTGAGTACCACCACACTGCAATGCTCCATTCCCTCCTCCCCTCTCATCCTCTCTCTCCATTTCTCTTTTCTCTTTGAACAGTCTGCCCGTCACCCCTTTGCTTTTCTTCACTATGAATGAAACTGAATCGAATCTAACTTTTTTTAAATGCCTTTAATACTCTCTCAATACATTACATTTAAACAATGAAATGGACGTAAGCAGGAAAGACTGAGATTACCACCGTGAGACGGACTGACTGATGAGGAATGAGGTAATCCAGTGGTTTGGAGTCACAGGGGGATTAGGATGTAGAGTAGAAACTGGGTTTCCTGTCTAAGGTCACAGTGAGTTCTAAAGGCCATCAGCTCTGGAGAGGAGAACCTTGAGACTGGCAGGCCGACCATTCTGCATATTCCATCATATTCCATCATAGTGCTCCACCGCGCCACGCCTCAGATAACAGGCCACCACAAACCTTCACGAGTACAGCAAGCACACACATATACAGGCACGCACACATACACTGGGATTTCTCTGCCATTGAAATCCTTGGGCGTGCCGCCTAAGCATTTTTTGAGGATCGCCAAAGTCATAACTGTGTAAAAAAAAAAAGTTAACTTAATTTTCAGGATAGCTTTCAGTGTAAAGTTAAATGACTCAAATCAGATACAAAAGTATGAAAGATAATGGACCCACGTCTTTTTTTATAATAAAATCTTTGAGAACTAATAATCATCTAAGTAAAAGCTAGACAGTCAGGGAGAATTTAACATTCCAAAAACAATGAATTTAGCAGTTTAAATGTTGATCAAAAGGACACAGCATTATCCAAAATGCATAGAAATTAGCTTTAAAACAGCAAAGTAGAGTTGCAGGACATTTTCTTTAAAACTGCAACATTTTCTCTCAGCTACATGGCAAAATGTGTATAATTGCAGGGAATTAGCTTTAAAACTGCAAAAATGTCTCTACACCTCCAAGATGGGCCTCTACAATGATCTTTCAAAATTTGCAGCAATGAGGGGCTGACCACGCCCCATGCCACACCCACCACCTAAGCCTCTTTTTAATATATATAAAAAAACCTGCATACACAAATATATACAACTTTTTGGGCCAAAACTGATTTGCTGCTGAAATCATTTTAGAGGTTATGTGTGTGACACATTTTGAATCATCTGATGCCCCCACGCCAACCCCTCCACCTCTTCATCAGGCCCTCCTCTTAACCAGCATCCCCAATCCTCCAAGGGGCATTGATTATAGCCCCATCCATCAGTGGCTTAGTGGACTGGAGGGCACAGTGTCGGGTGTCCTGGCTGACAGGGGCGTCGTGCATCCCAAAGATTTGAGGGGTAAAAGCTTGAAAGGAATGTATGCCTTATTCAGTATATTTAGTAATTGCTTGCTTTTATAAAGTCTACCAACCTTGCCAGCAGGCATGCCAGCTAAGATAGTTAGACAAGCTAGTTACTCTAATGTCATTAATAGCCTGAAATGGCTTCTTGGTAGCTAGATATGAGGTTGGGCCAGTTAAAGCCAACTTCATAAAATTGCTAGGTTGCTAGTAGCATTACAGAAAAAAAAATAATACATACATTTCTAAACAGGACAAATCTAAGGGGGCACGTGCCCTTGTGCCCCCTATTGGCATGACACCTCTGCTGGCCATGACACCAGACCCAGCGCAGACATTGAAAGGGAGTCAAGGCTTCGGAGGCGTGGGACACACACACACAAAAATATACACACACATATCCTCACACACACACTTGCCTTTATATCTCAGGTAGTCAGGTGTGAGACAGTGGCGCTATACACAAGGCTGATTTATGACCGAGGGCCCCCCTCCCTCTTCTCCACTCCACTCCACTCTCTGACAAGGACAAGTACCTCTCACGTGAGGGACAGACAGGAGGGACGTGGATGGGGGGTGGGTGGGTAGAAGAGGGGCAGAAACCCTTCAGCTAGTACTGGTTAAGAAATACTTCAAGCACCTTCATAGAGTCCATTCGGTGAATTTGTGTTTTTTTTTCAGGTTGCAGTGAGCTGTGCGTCTCTGTGTGTCAAATCAAATCAAATGTTATTGGTCACGTGTTTAGCAGATATTATTTAGTGTGTAGCAAAATGCTTGTGTTTCTAGCTTCGACAGTGCAGTAATATCTAACAATTTCACAACATATACCTAATAAACACAAATCTAAGTAAAGGAATGGAATTAAGAAAAACATGTATATATATACCTGTATATATATGGATGAGCAATGTCAGAGTGACATAGACTAAGATACAGTAGAACACAGTATATACATATGAGAGTGGCCAGTGATTTCAAGTCTACGACGACGCTGGGCTAATTGTGCATTGCCTTATGGGACTCCCAATCATGCCCGGTTGTGATACAGCCTGGATTCCAACCAAGATGTCTGGAGTGAGGCTTCTAGCACTGAGATGCAGTGCCTTAGACCACTGCGCCACTCTGGAGCCTCCCGTTAATGTGCTAGTGATGGCTATTTAACAGTCTGATGGTCTTGAGATAGAAGCTGTTTTTCAGTCTCTCAGTCCCAGCTTTGATGCACCTGTACTGACCTCGACTTCTGGATGATAACAGGGTGAACAGGCAGTGGCTCGGGTGGTTGTTGTCCTTGATCTTTTTGGCCTTCCTGTGACGTAGGGTGGAAGGCCAAAAAGATCATCAAGGACAACAACCACCCGGGCCACTGCCTAAGGCAAACGTCAGGGCCGAGTTTCCCCTCTGTCCCTCTCCCTGTGATGAATCGTGTGGACCCAGAGAGGCACTTGAAGGGAAGACAGACATGAGGAGTGTTCCCAATGTAACCATATCCTCAGGGGCTTCTCCCTCTGCTTCATTATAGTCAGGATTCTAAACATGCAACGTTACACTGAGGAGACGAGACCCACAGCTCACTGCATCCTGAAACACTGCTACTGTGGTAGTAACGTCTCCTCTGTGTAATGTTGCATGTTTAAAATCCTGACTGTAATGAAGCAGAGGGAGAAGCCCCTGAGGATATGGTTACATTGGAAACACTCATGTCTTTCTTCCCTTTGAGTGCCTCTCTGCCTCTCTGGGTCCACACGATTCATCACAGAGAGAGGGACAGAGGGGAAACCGGCTCGGGCCCTTACGTTTGCATTAGAGCTAACAGGCAGATTGAACCAAGTTAAAGATGGGCCAAGGCTAGCTGCCAGGTCTCTTTTTATAGCTGTTGACTGGGTCAGGTAGAGCAACCATCTTGGAAGAGTGCTATAGGACTGAAGAGAGTGGAATGACTGGGTGACATGGTGAAGCCTAGGTAGGGAGTGAGGGATGAGGTACAAATAAGTGGGCTTTCTCCTGGACAGTAAGGGCTGTAGAGGTTCATGGAGTGACAGAATCTTCTTGTCACCTACACTCATTTTCTAATGTCTCCTGGATATTTGTTTGATTATATAAATCGAAGACTGCAGACCAACATGCATTTCCGCTGTTTGCTCTTTTAAAGCCAACAGATGAGAACTGAGACACAAATATTTTGTCATTCTAATTTCTCATACCTATGCAGTCTTTTCATATTCCTGATATGGTCAAAGGAAGGAGGAACCCAAACCCTGCTCTTGATAGTATCAGTAATTTAGTTCAAGCTTTAAAATAAAATAAGTGATACTAGGAAGAGCAGTGGATGAGGTTTTTCATTTTCTTTGAAGTTATCACATTGTTCCCATGCACATACAACAAGATCTCAGATGTGTGAGTGCTTTTATTTTATTGTGAAGAGTCTAGGGAAGGGATGGACAATTGACTGTTTTTGCAACTGCACTTGAAGAAACTTTCAAAGTTCTTGAAATTTTCCAGATTGACTGACCTTCCTGTCTAAAAGTAATGATGGACTGTCGTGTCTCTTTGCCTATTTGAGCTGTTCTCGCAATAAAATTGACTTTTACCAAATATCTTCGGTACATTTCTGAATCAAACGCTCCAAATAAAATGGACATTTTGGGGATATAAAGACGGAATTTATCGAACAAAATGACCATTCATTGTGTCACTGACACATTTGGGATTGCAAAAAGATCTTCAAAAGGTAAGGCATTTATTATATCATTATTTCTGACTTTTGTGTTGCACCTGCCTGGTTGAAAAATGATTTTCTTGTGTTTGTATGCGGGGCGCATGTCCTCAGATAATCGCATGGTCTGCTTTCGCCGTAAAGCCTTTTTGAAATCTGACACAGCGGCCGGATTAACAAGAAGAGAAGCTTTATTTTGATGTATTACACTTATATTTTCATGAATGTTGAATTTTGATATTTCCAATCTCCAATTTCACTGGATGTTGTCAAATCGATCCCGCTAAAGGGATTGGCGCGTGAAGGAATCCCTAAGTGGTTTTAATTGAAATGCAATCCAGGTGACTACCTCATGAAGCTGGTTGAGAGAATGCCAAGAGTGTGCAAAGCTGGCAAACGGTGGCTATTTGAAGAATCTCAAATATAATTTGATTTGCTTAACACTTTTTTGGTTACTACATGATTCCATATGTGTTATTTCATAGTTTTGGTGTCTTCACTATTTTTATATAATGTAGAAAATAGTCAAAATAAAGAAAAACACTTGAATGAGTAATGTATAACCGCACTCAAATTCATAGACAGAGCTATGGTTGCAAGGCCCGGCCATCCATGAAATCAAATTGATAGTTTAACCCTATTTTGAAGCTATACAATGTTTGTTTACAATGACTTTGTTTACAAACACTGGGTAGGGGGGAAGCTAAAACAAACGTATATACTTTCGGTGCGATAGTTGCACTAAGCTCATGAGGCATTAATAAGTTATATAGCAATTGATTCTTGAAGAATATATCATTCATTTAACAGTCCAAAAATGATTGTAGCAACCGCGGGTTGTCTCTTCAATGCTATTGATTGTTTACTCAAAATATTATCCAGCGGTTTTCTTATGAATCAAGACAATAAATGAATGAATCAAGACAATAAATCAACACAAAAATAGCTCAAGACGTAAAGTTAAAGTACTTTCAGTTCGTATAAAAATTCAATAACTAAAGTTTATTTTTCTCCTCAGATCATGGTAAGAGCCATATTATATATTAATACAAATGATCGTATGTAAAATGAATGATGTTTCTATAGTGAAATGGTATGCAAATATGTAGAGCTGTACTCCTATTTTGAATTCAGTTCTCACACAAGTCTAATTTATGTACAGTATCAAATATGCAAGAGTAGCCAGTGGAAACCATGAAAAAGTCATATCTCTGGGCATATTTTAGTCACATTAAAATTCTGCTACATTACTACCACATCATTTAACAGATCGGGGAAGTTAATGGATAGAACTATCAGGTCTTCCACATGACTCCATTCTTTCCCAGTAAAATATATCATAGAATTCCAATCTAATTCAATTTTCACAGAAACTAAAAACACAACGAAATTCTATGGAACTCACTATCATTCAAAATAGATACTGGTGTAGAGAACTTCATTACACTCCACAGAATCAGCTGTTAACAATTGCAGAACATTGCGTTGAGACTAAGATTGACTTAATTAACAGGTCACCTTCTCAATCTCCTTCTCTCATACCGCTAGAGAGAGAGGGCTCTGCAGCACATTTGACTGAGTATTCAAATCAAGTTTATTTTCATATCATCATCTCACCTGAACTTTCCCCAAACGTCTCTCATGCAGCCGCACGCGCACACACAGACACACACACTCACGAATGGTGCCTCCTCAGGGCCCTACAGACCAGTGGTCAGGGCAGCCATCAGTCAGGCCGTGTCAGGAGAGTAAGTGTGAGGATCAGGAAGACAGACGATGGCACAGACGCATCCATAACACTGACAGACGCCTCACAGTTAAAGCAGAGCATCTGAGACATATAAGTGGAGGTGAGGGAGCATCTGGGCTCTCATTATGTGTGTGTATGTGTGGGTGAAAGTTACTTGAAACGGTTAATGGATGGGTTAGGCCAGGGGCACTAGCAGGTGTGTCAGGAGATGCAGTAGAGTACAGAGTAGGACAGGGTTAGAGTGGCTTTGAGGATGGAGCTGACCTCCAGCTGGACATACGAGATAATCTATGTCCAGCTGTTGTGACCTGTGGGAGCATTATTGGGGAACAATATTTAAAATCTAAATGAAAAGTACTTTTATTTCTCTGTTGTTTGTTTACAAATATATAATAGCCTACAATTAAATGACCTACATAATCACCTCCTACAGAGAAGAAAAACACTCCATTTGAGTTGCCTTAGTGATGGATTTAACAAAAAAAATTATAATCCCCCAAAACGCCCACATGTCCATACAGTACAATCGGCAACCATTTTAAAGCCACATAAAACAAAGTGCCTTGCATTCAGTCTGACACCTAGCGACCACACAGGCATGTATATCAGCAGGCTGCTGCTTCCGGACACCTCTTCTCACCTCTTCTCTGCCTTTGTTCCTCGCTGCTGAGTAGCCCATTGGTGGCGTTTCGGACAGTATTTGTGTTACGTCTTGCATGCCATTTCTATGCTCTGGGAAGTCAAGTCCTGGAGTGTCAACTGGCGTTTCCTAGGAGGGCGGACATCGGTAAGGTTCGTTGGCGCTCCATGGTTTCAGTTAAACGGTAAAAAAGGGGAGGGGACAATGTGGAAGCACTGTACACATACACGGAAACGACATGCGAGACGTCAAGCCTATAATACAGTCCGGAACTCCGCCAATGGGCTTCTGAGCAGTTAGGAACAAAGTAAAAGCAACACTTGCCAACTTGAAAATAAGCAGGTAAAGGGTGAAAGGAGATTGGCAGGCTGGAGCATGGTTCAAAGAGAACATGGTGCCATGTGGAACCCATGCATCTCTGAAAAAACATCCCATGAAACACTGTGTCGGCAAAGCACATGGTCACACGCTACATAGAAGGAGACAGAGAGAGAGAAATAAGGGGGGGGTAATAGAGAACACGCAAAATATGGCGAAGAAAAGCCACATTTGACAACATGACAAAACCCTAAGAAGCAGCAGTGTCTGATAGAGAGACATCAGTGAACGACCGCCTGCGATGGTGGAGAGAGCAGAACACCCTTTGGCTGCATGCTCCAAGCAGTGCTGACCACTCCAGTGAGCACATCAACGCCAGAGCCTAGCACTCTATTCCACTCCACTGGCCGGCCAACAGCTCAGGCCAAGAGGCCCGCTCAGCTCTGTGCAGGCCTGGGCTGTGTGATTCTGTCATTGCTGGATGGACCATTGCCAGACAAGCCTGACGTTGTTTAAAGGCACCAGGTGGTCAGGAGGAGGAGAGGACAGGAGCAAGAGAGGAAGAATAAGTGTTGGAGCTGGAAATACACTGTGTTTCTATTTTAGGATGGAGTTTCAGGGTCCAACTGGCTGTGTTTCAGCACTAGCAGGTGTTCGAATAGAAATTATGAACAGAACCATCATTATCTTCTTTCCATTCCACTGTTCCGACCTGCAAAATAAAAGTTCTGAACTGGTTCAAACCCCCCAAAAAGACAGGTTTACATCGTTCCTTTGTTACTTTTTAAACCTCTGAAATATATATATATATATTTTTTTTTTACATTAGCTCGACATTAAATTACTTCACCGTTCAGTGAGAATAGTGCAGCTTACTATGGAGCGGTCAAGTTGTTTACATGCGCGATGGACAGACAAGTGTAGGGTGCGAAATGCAACTGAAATTTTGCGGGTGAGTAGAGAGCAAGAGAGAGTGGAAAGAGTGGCTTGTTTTGAAGCACGGGGAATCTTGTTTTGACATGAGTTATCTGAATTAGTCCCACAGAATTCTATCTACGCAGGAGCGGCTTCTACAGAGGAACCTTTGTCTTCCGAAAGTTGACTTAACGTTTGACCAGAGCTAGCTAGCTAGCTAGCTAACATGCTTGTGTGTGCAGAGCGGCACCAGAACTAAAAATACTTTTTACCTTTTTGTAGTTAATAAATCCAATGTGAAACGTGACAACTATGGTATCCGTAACTAGCATTGAAAAAGTGAATCCATTCTTCTCTAATAAAAAAAGCTCCCTCATTTCTGAATCACGCTTGTAAAGTCAGTAGGCTACAGTAACCTAATCTTTGGAGGGAGAAGGACAGGTGGCCTACATTGCATTGGCACCATTTTTGTGTTTTTGTGGGACTTACAGTTCCAGGAACATAAAAGAATGTTATTAACCGGTTCCCAATGCTTTTAAGTATAATTAAGTTATTTTCTGGTTTTCTGTTCTGTTCCCTGAACCTGTTCCAACCCCTTGTCACTGGATATAGTATTGTATACAATCTAGTACTTTCGGATATGTTTAACATACAAAGTATAGCAGTGACAAACCGTGCCTATAGGACCTTCAGAGGGACCAACCATCTTCCAATATGTTGGATCAAACTCAAAAATCAAGAAAATAACAGAAAACATAGCATCAATGCGCCCAAAATTATATCTTCTGTAGTCGGGCCATTCTACTTGTAGTGAAGGAGGAGCAATGACATTTTGATGACATTCTGAATTAATCAAACAGCACTTCGGTCAGACACACACAGAGACAGAACCAGCTTGGACCCAACATGTGACACACAGCATGTAATAATGCGACAAGCAAAATAAAAAACACACTGTTTACACAACCTATGGTAGCCCAACACCACTATCAACAATAACGACAGCAACAGTGTGACATCAAAAGTGACAGGCTCGTGGTGATGAAACGATAGCGACCTTAATGCCTGTGCACTCCATGGCGCTGAAGGACAGACAGTTTTGGTCAAATGCATAGACATGCCTGATAGATAGACGACATCAGTCACACACAAATAAAATACAATTTTATTGGTCGCATCCACATATTGTAACGGCGTTCTTCGTTTGTTGCAAGAGAGTCGGACCGAAATGCAGCGTGTTGGTTACTCATGTTGTTTAATGAAACAAATGACGAATACATGAAAATACTGAGACAAAATACAAAACAACAAAACGGAACGTGAAACCTAAGTACAGCCTATCTGGTGAAACTACACAGAGACAGGAACAATCACCCACGAAATACAAAGTGAAACCCAGGCTACCTAAATACGGTTCCCAATCAGAGACAACGAGAATCACCTGACTCTGATTGAGAACCGCCTCAGGCAGCCAAACCTATGCAACACCCCTACTCAGCCGCAATCCCAATAACTAAAAAACCCCACTACGAAATACAACAACATAAACCCATGCCACACCCTGTCCTGACCAACTAATTAACGAAAACACAAAATACTAAGACCAAGGCATGACAGAACCCCCCCCCACTAAGGTGCGGACTCCCGGACGCACCTCAAAACCATAGGGAGGGTCCGGGTGGGCGTCTGTCCATGGCGGCGGTTCCGGCTCGGGACGTGGACCCCACTCCATAAATGTCATAGTTCCTCCCCTTCGCGTCCTGGGATGATCCACCCTCGCCGCCGACCATGGCCTAATAGTCCTCACCCAGAACCCCACTGAACTGAGGAGCAGCTCGTGACTGAGGGGCAGCTCGGGACTGAGGCAGCTCGGGACTGAGGGGCAGCTCGGGACTGAGGGGCAGCCCAGTACTGAGAGAAAGCCCAGCACTGAGAGGAAGCCCAGTACTGAGAGAAAGCCCAGTACTGAGATGAAGCCCAGCCAGGCAGTTGAATCCGGCAGATCCTGGCTGACTGGAAGATCTGGAAGAGTCTGGCAGACTGGCAGATCTGGAAGAGTCTGGCAGACTGACAGATCTGGAAGAGTCTGGCTGACTGGCAGATCTGGAAGAGTCTGGCTGACTGGCAGATCTGGAAGAGTCTGGCTGACTGGCAGATCTGGAAGAGTCTGGCTGACTGGCAGATCTGGAAGAGTCTGGCTGACTGGCAGATCTGGAAGAGTCTGGCTGACTGGCGGATCTGGAAGAGTCTGGCTGACTGGCGGATCTGGAAGAGTCTGGCTGACTGGCGGATCTGGAAGACTGGCTGACTGGCTCTGGCTGGCTGACTCATGCTGACTGACGGCTCTGGCTGCTCCATGCTGACTGGCGGCTCTGGCTGCTCCATGCAGATTGACAGCTCTGGCGGCTTCTTGCAGACTGACAGCACCTTGCAGACTGGCAGCTCCTTGCAGACTGGCAGCTCCATGCAGACTGGCAGCTCCATGCAGACTGGCAGCTCTAGCTGCTCCATGCAGACTGGCAGCTCTGGCTGCTCCATGCAGACTGGCATCTCAGGCTGCTCTGAACAAGGCAGGAGGCTCCAGCAGCGCTGGAGAGGAGAAAGGCTCTGATAGCGCTGAACAGGCGGAAGACTCCGACAGCGCAGGAGAGAAGAAAGGCTCCGACAGCGCAGGAGAGGCGAGGCACACTGTAGGCCTGATGCGTGGTGCTGGCACTGGTGGTATTAGGCCGAAGACACGCACAGGAAGCCTGGTGCGGGGAGCTGCTACCGGAGGGCTGGGGTGTGGAGGTGGTACTAGATAGACCGGACCGTGCAGGCGCACTGGAGCTCTTGAGCACCGAGCCTGCCCAACCTTACCCGGTTGAATACTCTCGGTCGCCCTGCCAGCGCGGCGAGGTGGAATAGCCCGCACTGGGCTATGTAGGCGAACCGGAGACACCGAGCGCAACGCTGGTGCCATGTAAGCCGGCCCAAGGAGACGCACTGGGGACCAGATGCGTAGAGCCGGCTTCATGGCATTTGGCTCGACGCTCAATCTAGCCCGGCCGATACGCGGAGCTGAAATATACCGCACCGGGCTATGCACCCGCACTGGGGACACCGTGCGCACCACTGCATAACACGGTGCCTGCCCGGTCTCTCTAGCCCCCCCGGTAAGCACAGGGAGTTTGCGCAGGTCTCCTACCAGGCGTAGCCATACTCCCTGAAAGCCCCCCCCCCCAAGAAATTTTTGGGGCTGATTCCCGGGCTTCCATCCACGTCGCCGTGCTGCCTCCTCATACCAGCGCCTCTCCGCTTTAGCCGCCTCTAGTTCCTCCTTGGGGCGGCGATATTCACCAGGCTGAGCCCAGGGTCCTTTTCCGTCCAGTTCTTCCTCCCATGTCCAATTCTCCAAGTGGTGCAGCCTCTCCCACTGAAGCTGCTTCTGTTGCCTCTTCTGTGGCTCCTGCCTGTTAACACGCTGCTCGGTCCGTGTGTTGGGTGATTCTGTAACGGCGTTCTTCGTTTGTTGCAAGAGAGTCGGACCGAAATGCAGCGTGTTGGTTACTCATGTTGTTTAATGAAACAAATGACGAATACATGACAATACTGAGACAAAATACAAAACAACAAAACGGAACGTGAAACCTAAGTACAGCCTATCTGGTGAAACTACACAGAGACAGGAACAATCACCCACGAAATACAAAGTGAAACCCAGGCTACCTAAATACGGTTCCCAATCAGAGACAACGAGAATCACCTGACTCTGATTGAGAACCGCCTCAGGCAGCCAAACCTATGCAACACCCCTACTCAGCCGCAATCCCAATAACTGAAAAACCCCACAAAGAAATACAACAACATAAACCCATGTCACACCCTGGCCTGACCAACTAATTAACGAAAACACAAAATACTAAGACCAAGGCGTGACACATATTTAGCAGATGTTATTGCGGGTGTAGTGAAATGCTTGTGTTCCTAGCTCCAACAGTGCAGTGATATCTAACAATTCACAACAATACACACAAATCTAAAAGTATAAGAATGGAATTAAGAAATATCTAAATAAATATTAATGTCGGAGTCCGGAGTATAAATACAGTAAATGGGATGTATAGACATTATGGACCATGTGGATAGAATATTTTGTAAATCTGTAGAATACGTAGGATAGAATAGCATATATACAGCAATAGATAAATAGGATGGCCTTGACTAGAATACAGTACACTGTAATAACGCAAGAAATAACACAAAAAAAGAAATACTGCAAAGTTGCTTAGAAGCTAGAAACTGAGCTGCCATGTCTATCAGCGCCATCTTGCACACACAGCATCAAATAATGTTAAAGAATAAGTATCCCATCCACTCCAGTAGGCCCCATGAAGTCATAACAATACGAAAGCACAACTATGGAAACCAGGTGTTTTGATGTATTTGATACCATTCCAATTATTCCGCTCCAGTCATTAACACGAGCCCGTCCTCCCCAATTAAGGTGCCACCAAACTCCTGTGCACGAATAGCTTATTTAATTAAATACATTGTAGAGTAAATTCACATATTCTGCCTACCCTGCCCTGTGATGCCGCCGACTAGTCAAGGCAACGTATTCAAATGCAACGTATTCAAATGCTCAGTCAATCACAATGTAGGTTCCCATGACCAAAGATCTCTGACAAGCCATCAAGGCGTGTACGTGTTAACGTGTGTAAGCCATGTATGTTTTGTCTGTAACCTCCCACGCTCCATGCCAGGCTAAAGGGCCAAGCGGGGTGGATTTATGTTTGGCGTATTAGGAGGCAGACAGAACACGCATCCCAAATGGCACCCTATTACATATATACAGTAACCCATTGGGGCTCAGTCAAAAGTAGAGCACTATAAAGGGAATAGAGTGCCATGGGGGACACTTCAGACATGACCCACGGGACTTGAATCACACCATGCAGTCAGGTGACGTGACATGATGTAGGACTGGGTATGGAAGTGGAGCGGAGGGGGTGAATGTCTGGCAGTGATTCTACTGCCCAAGAGAAATATCAGTTAATAAACGCAGGGGTAATAAAACACTACTGAGGGCGAAGGGAGGGGGGGTACTTGAGAATCAGGTTCATGTAAAGTCTCTTACAGCAGTGCAAGCTTAAACTAAAAAGCTAGAACTTATTAGTTATTATTATTCGACCATGCTGGTCATTTATGAACATTTGAACATCTTGGCCATGTTCTGTTATAATCTCTACCCGGCACAGCCAGAAGAGGACTGGCCACCCCACATAGCCTGGTTCCTCTCTAGGTTTCTTCCTAGGTTTTGGCCTTTCTAGGGAGTTTTTCCTAACCACCGTGCTTCTACACCTGCATTGCTTGCTGTTTGGGGTTTTAGGCTGGGTTTCTGTACAGCACTTTGAGATATCAGCTGATGTACGAAGGGCTATATAAATAAATTTGATTTGATTTGATTTAGAACTAAAAAGGGTTATTCTGCTATCCCCATAGAAGAATCGTTTGAAAAAAAAAACTTTTTGGTTCCAGGTAGAATGCTTTTGGTTCCATGTAGAAACCTTTCCACAGAGGGTTCTACGTGGAACCCAATTTGAGCTCTACCTGGAACCAAAAAAGTTTCTCCTATAGGGACAGCCACAGAACCCTTTTTTTATAAGAGTGTAGGTCCTCCAGACATGAGACTATATTTATGGTCACACAATGGAAGTGGACGGGTGAGTTTTATTTCTAACTAGAAGAATGACCACTATGGAGCTGCTTTACTTTGTATGTTGATGACTGCACTTTTCACAGGATCTGACGTGTTCTGAATGAGATTAGATATATTTTAAGGAAATACTGTATGCCCATTTTTTATTCTAATTATGGAAATACTCGTTTACTACGTTTACTCTCACTTTTTTACTCTCAGAGGAATGTTTTTTATGATTGTATTTTTCTATTTTTTATGCTCCCAATAATTCCTTAGTGTACTTTCTATTGCTTGCTGCTCTTTGCAACGCAGGGCTCCCTTGCAAAATACACATTGATCTCAATGGGACTTTCTTGCATAAATAAAGTTTAAGTATTTTTTACTTTGAAAGTATTTACCCATGCATGGAAAACTGATATGTAAATAAGTGGTGTTTCCAGATGGGGGAGGCAGAAACTGCAGTGTCAGACAGGAACCTCTGGGGGGAGCTCCACACTGAAGAGGAGCACAAACGATGGCCCCATCATTCGGGTAGAAAAAAAAAACAGGACAGGAGGATGCCTTGAACTATATGGCCACCCCATGTGAGGCCACTAAGTCTGAAAGGACATAAGAGAGAGTGAGAGCGAGAGAGGAAAAAGAGCACAGAAAGAGGTAGGAGAAAGAGAGGCAGGCAGGAAATAGGGACGGACGGCAGTACAAGGCACACGTGTTTCAGTTTAATTCTGATGTTCCAGGGTTTTCTTTTTTATTATTGGAGTGAAAGATCGAGAGAAAGGGGGAGCCGAGGGGGAGGGTGGAGGGGAACAGTATTTGGCAGGGTGCTGAACGCCTCGCCACACACCCCTAACTCCTATTATCCCCAAGGGGCAGGGCTCGAGATTCGGTCGGCAGTTTTCAGCACGCTCGTTATCGCTTCAGATTTGCCACCATTTGCATCTCACTTAGCCATACAGTAAACAGCATTAAAGACGCAATTAAATTAATCTGCAGGGTCAACAAGCCCTTCTGTCACAATAAGGCCGGGACAAGCAGAATCACTCATACACACCGCTCCACGCTCAATGAGATCATTCACGAGCTATGTCCTCAGGGAGCCCCAATGTTGTTTTTAAAATAAACAGTAGTTAATTTATATGTAGAAGAAAATAAGACTTCCAACTCATAAAGTTCGCCCCAAACTTTATGAATGCGTTTGAAAATTTCAGAAATGGTGGGGATGGAGGGAGGAGAAGGGGGGGACCACAAGGAGCAATGAATGCCTGTTTTTATCCAGGGCCTTCCACTCGTTCGCTCTGTTTTTTCAAGTTAGGGATTATTTACCGTCTGTAACCATGAACATGACACGGCTCGGGGGAAGCAGAAAAAAAAAAGTTTACACACTGTGATTATTTGGTTAAGAAATTGCCAAGACAACGCCAGCGTTTCAGCTCCACTGGGCTGGATCTCATTTCATTTTCATTTCTAAGATTTAAGGGCGTCATTACTCACCTATGAGCCAGTATGTATATGTGCACAGCTCCGAAGGCTCGGCTGAATGGTGAATGTCTACATTATACCCTCCTCGATAAGCATCAGCAAGCAGCTACTGTATAGAATGCACTGTATGTACACAAGATTATAAATTCTCTGCTCACCGTCTCTAAATAAAACCATCATACTCATTTCTCTGGCATAGTGAGTTTGTGTAGTGTTTGAAGAAAGACAAACTGTATGGCACTATTGTCACAAAAACGAGTGAGAGGAAGCAGTGGTCAAATAAAACAGCTAACCTGCAAAACATCACAGAATTATTTCTCAAGTAAAAACACTCACAGAAACACTGAAGGCACTACTTTAACAAGTTGCCGTGTTTTCGGATTATCAGATAAAAACCTGTTCAAGGCTCTCTCTCTCTAGCTGGCGTGGCTGTGAGTATGAGTATGGTAGTGTTGGGGTCATGGCCTTTGTAGGTGATGGCGGAGCTGTTTGCTCTGGTCTCCTATTGAGAGTTGTGCAGAGAATGGAGTAATAGGTGTGTGTGTGTGTGTGTGTGTGCGAGTGCTTGTGTACGTGGAGCTCAGAGAATGGAGGTGGATGGTCAGGGCAAACACAGTGATTACACAGGAGGTGGAGTGGGGGAGTACGCCTACCTTGGGCACCATTCAACTGCCAATCACACACAGCGTGGGGGTTAGGGCAAAGTCACCCCACCCGATTCCAGAGCCATGAGTCATCACGCTCCATACAACTCCCTCACCTGACTAAAACCATTCTCCAGGGAGTGCAACTTTCCACAGAGCAGCTGATACTGTGTTCACACACAAAAACATACATAGTGTAGATGCAAAGTTGCAATTTGGTATGTACAAATGTCAAAACGACATATTGTTTTCCAGTGAATTCAAGCATTAGCCCACTGAACATAAACATAAATGTACAGGCTTACGCATATAGGCCTACCACAAACAGGTGTGATACATGTGTTTAAATAGGCCTATACTGTAGTTGATCATTCGATTATAGCCAACTCCCAAATTCTACACAGATTTCTTGGCTATTTCATCAATGGACGCGTTCTCACTTGTGATTGGTCGCTAGGGGGATCATGGCCCTATCTGATGGGAGCTGATGACAGCAGCAGTTTCCTGTTAGCTGCAGTTCAAACAGCTGTCCAGTGGGGAGCACTGCAGCAGTGCAAGACTGCTTCTGGATGTTTACAAAGGGGGGTTAACTGTTTCACTGCCAGGGAGAGAGCAGTATCTGAGAGTTACGAAAACTATGAGTAAGGACTCTAAAAACTATAAAGTAACAATATAATGGACTCCAAAACAGACTCGAAGTGACTGATATAAAGGAGTGATATACAACTTGCCGTCCAATAAAGGTCACCTGTGCATATGCACACTGTCTGAGCACCTCTTAACATAACATGCAAGGCTTTTAATGTAGTAGAGACTTCATGGGAGGATTTGTTTGACAAGGTTTTAGCCATGTTTTTTGAGATTACATGAGCGAGCCACTTGACCAAGAGGGTGAGAGAGTGTCCCAGTTTTAATCCCGAGGTCACTGTGGAACCACTGTCCGGCTCTAATCTTCCTGCTTATATAGAGAAACTGCATAAACCGTCTCAGCGGATTTACCTCATCTTATCTAAAGTATGACTCTGACAGAAAACTAGCTGAGTAATTCATCAACTGCTTCAAGCAACCACTCACCACCCCCTCACCAACATCACCAACACCCACAAACACACACACACACACACACACAACAGCCGCGGACACTCAATTGGGCCAAGCCCACAGTGCTCCTAATAAGCTTTTTCTTCCTATAGAAACCAATCACACACTGTGGGGTGTAATGACCACCATCAATTAGCACCCTCATGTTTAAATACCTTTTTATCTGTATTGGGGCTGCCTGCCAGGGTCTGGGAGGGTACGTGGAATTATAATAGGACTCGTGCTGCTTGTTGTGCTGTGAGACGCATCATTGTTTCGCTGGGGAAGTGTGCATGTGTGTGTATGTGCGTGGGTTTGGGTTTGTGTATGTGTGTGTGTGTGTGTGTGTGTGTGTGTGTGTGTGTGTGTGTGTGTGTGTGTGTGTGTGTGTGTGTGTGTGTGTGTGTGTGTGTGTGGGAGGAAAATGGTGGTGGGGGCGGAATTGTGCTATCGCTCTCTGGCAGAAATTCATTTCAAATGGTGAGAGCGAGACTAATTTGTTTGAGCCGAGTTCCTTGAAAGGAAGATGCATCGTCTAAGAAGATGCATGAGGCCTACTGGTGAGTTTGTTACAGTGTGCCATGGGGGGTCCTAATGGTACCCCTCTCCCTCCCTTCCTCCCCTTACCTCAGACTTTGGGCTCCACTGGGGGCTGCCATGTTTGCATCAATGCCCTGTTCCCAAAGTAGAGGCCCAGTATGAACAACACCAGAGTTGATCCCATTGGTCCCTTCATCACAGCACACAAAGGATAGCCGCTGAGGAACACAGTCGATACCAAACTACAGGTTGGTGATGTACTGGATGGAAATGAGAGTAAAAAGCCAATAATGAGACCAAACGGGGGAGTAAATATGCGGAGAGGATAGTTGGTTGGCTACTACCGCAAGTACACATGATGTTTGTGCCGGTGAGATGCTCTGTGTGTGTGTGTGTGTGTGTGTGTGAGAGATATAAATGCTTGCTAAGCCATCCTAACCCCTTCCTCAGGTGTCCGTCCTTAAGGGGCTAAGCCCAGTTGGCATTCAGTTATGTTTATTTGGCATATGTTTCAACTGCTACTGCAAAACTGATACAAGCGCCCCAGTGTTCTCCATTAGTCTTTTTTCCCCTCTCTCTCCTCTAAATAGCTTAAGCAAACAGCTTCGAGATACGATCAGTATTTTGCTCCATTACTCAACCGTTATCTGCCTGTTGATTAGCCGAGAAATGAATTATGTCTGACTGGATAAACAAATGTCCCCAAAGAACCCTGACTTACAATTTGTCTCTTTGGCTGAGACGTGTTCCCCGGAAAGGGCCCTGGGCTCTGCAAACTTGTCCAAACAGAGCAGGGGGGCCGCCACAGTCTGCCTCTGAGCAAAGAGAATGGATACACACAAAAAAATTAAAACACACACGTATGTGCTGTGCTTCTATGTTCACATAGGCACTGATCATCAAATTGTGGGAGTAGACTCCATTTTGGAGCCAAAAAGGTCAGTAGACATTCTGGGAATGTGGCTTTACATCCGTTTGGGCTGCGACTGGCCTATAGAGCCAGAGGCCAGGCCTTGGAAGAGGGATGACTAACTGAAGGAGGGAAGGGGAGGGGAAGCAGGCATTCTCCCTGCCATCTGCCTGTAGGGGCAGTATGGGACAGGCCAGGGTCAGCAGCATACTACTACAGGAGAGCTGGAGTGTATTTAGGATGGACACCTTTAGGGGTTCCTCAGATTGAAACATCGGTGGAACCCCTAAAGGGGCCTCCAATAACCTTTTTCCTGAAGAACCTGTCTGTGTCTGTCTTACCTGTTTGTGGAAAATGTATCAACCTCCACAAACAGGTAGGACACACACAGACAGGCAGAAATGTTTTGCTGCCAGAGAGAGACAGGGGAGACCAGAGCACAAAGTAATGCGAGGTCAGTTGTAACAGACAAATTGCAAAAATGAGAAACCATCTCTAAAGATGTACTGGTCAAAAGTTTTACATCTACTCATTCAAAAGTTTTTCTTTATTTTTTAATATTTTCTACATTGTAGAATAATAGTGAAGACACAAAAACTATGAAATAACACATATGGAATCATGTAGTAAACAAAAAAGTGTTAAGCAAATCAAAATATATTTTATATTTGAGATTCTTCAAATAACCACCCTTTGCCTTGATGACAACTTTGTACACTCTTGGCATTCTCTCAACCAGTTTCACCTGGAATGCTTTTCCAACAGTCTTGACAGAGTTCCCACATATGCTGAGCACTTGTTGGCTGCTTTTCCTTCACTCTGTGGTCCGACTCATCCCAAACCATCTCAATTTGGTTGAGGTCGGGGGATTGTGGAGACCAGGTCATCTGATGCAGAACTCCATCACTCTCCTTTGTAAAATAGCCCTTACACAGCCTGGAGGTGTGGTGGGTCATTGTCCTGTTGAAAAACAAATGATAGTCCCACTAAGCCCAAACCAGATGGGATGGTGTATCGCTGCAGAATGCTGCGGTAGCCATGCTGGTTAGGTGTGCCTTGAATTCTAAATAAATCACAGACAGTGTCACCAGCAAAGCACCCCCACCATAACACTTCCTCCTCCATGCTTTACGGTGGGAAATACTCATGCGGAGAACATCGGTTCACCCACACCGCGTCTCACAAAGACATGATGTTTGGAACCAAAAATCTCCAATTTGGACTCCAGACCAAAGGACACATTTCCACTGGTTTATGCTCATGTTTCTTGGCCCAATCAAGTCTCTTCTTATTATTGGTGTCCTTTAGTAGTGGTTTCTTTGCAGATACTCAACCATGAAGGCCTGATTCACACATTCTCCTCTGAACAGTTGATGTTGAGATGTTTCTGTTCCTTGAACCCTGTGAAGCCTTTATTTGGGCTGCAATTTCTGAGGCTGGTAACTCTACTGAACTTATCTTCTGCAGCAGAGGTAACTCTGGGTCTTTCTTTCCTGTGGTGGCCCTTATGAGAGCCAGTTTCATCACAGCTCTTGATAGTTTCTACAACTGCACTTGACATTCTTCATATTGACTGACCTTCATGTCTTAAAGTAATGATGGACTCTCATTTCTCTTTGCTTATTTGAGCAGTTCTTGCCAAAATATGGACTTGGTGTTTTACCAAATAGGGCTTTCTTCTGTATACCACCCTACCTTGTCACAACACAACTGATTGGCTCAAATGCATTAAGAAGGAAAGAAATTCCACAGATTACCTTTTAAGAAGGCACACCTGTTAATTGAAATGCATTCCGGGTGACTACCCCATGAAGCTGGTTGGGAGAATGCCAAGAATGAAAAATCTCAAATAAGAATCTCAAATATAAAATCTATTTGTTTAACACTTTTTTGGTTAATACATGATTCCATATGTGTTATTTCATAGTTTTGATGTTGTTTAAAAACATTAGAAAACAAGAAAATGGATCCATCTGCTTTGATTAATTTAAGAACTTTGAAATGAGTCATACTTTTATTTTTGATACTTAAGCGTATTTTAGTCATTACATTTACTTTTGATTCTTAAGTATATTTGAAACTGAACACGTTTAGGATTTTACTCAAGTAGTATTTTACTGGGTGACTTTCACTTTTACTTGAGTCATTTTCTATTAAGGTATCTTTACTTTTACTCAAGTATGACAATTGGGTAGTTTTTCCACCACTGCCTGAAAGACATAAATGAACGTGTGACACATTCAAGTTATCCTGAATGTACTTATTCAGTAGTCCCATTCTAAGTCCCAGGAAAGGTGACAAGTATACACTTACTCAAAAAAAGACACCTCAAGAAATCTGTTTTTGCAGAAATCTTAGATGTAAAATTGCGTGACTAACTCAGATGTTTGGTGCAGTATTTCTCAATGAAAAAATTTACATGAAAACGAGTCATCTCTCGTTGAATGACAATAAAGACTTTATTGAAGGCCACAATAAAAAACATTTAAAAAACTAACTAAAATGTATAAAATGTCATAATATATGCACAAACTCTTCCGAACTGTTTCGGCTGGGAAGCATGCGGACGCCTTTACCTGTTTGTAAGGGCAGAGCTTGTCACAGCACCCAAATTCTCTAACTTACAACCTAACTGGACAGGGGCAGGATAAAACAGGGACTATAGTCTTAAAGAGAGGAGGATGGAAGAAGATGGTGAGAAAATGTATCATGGGTTTAAATGAGGACAAACATTTCTCAATATTGAATTTAGCTAGCTGAAGTTAGCTAACGCTACAATAACTTTAACTTGCTAGCTAGCTAACTTTAGCTAAAACGTACCGGCAATTATACATAAATTACCAGCTAACATTACAGGCTATGTAGCTTGGCTAGCTGCATAAAAACAATAGGTATTGTTTGATATTTTTATATAGTAGTTTGATTAACTGTATTAGCTAGCAAATAGCTAATGTTTACTCACCTTTCATGTCGATCCGTAGCAAGTCGTCTCTCACCTGTCACATCTCCAGCCATCCATGTGCTCCCACTTCCAGTGCGTCTTCGAATTATATACATGAGCGCTCTTTACTCACGAGCACACTGCTGGTTCCAAAACAAACCCCTCTTTCGAAAAGGGGTCTTCAAAGCACCCTTTAAGTCTACAATGGTTAAAAAATGAACTGCTTGCTAAGTATGGGTTCTTAAAGTAACCTTAGGATAATATAAGGTTAAAAATGGAACCTAAAGGATCCTGCAGAACCCTTAAGGTTCATTTTGAAACCTTAAATTATCCTGAAGGATCATCCAGGAACCTTTCCTTTTTAGAGTGTACAACATGCTGAACATTGCAGATACAATTATGCTATGAAAAGAACTGACATTAATCACCTACTCTACATGTCACAGCGACGTGTCTGTTCTACACAGTATATTTCTATCTGCACGTTCCACAACACTGTGTGCTACTGAACGTGGAACTCTGGATCTGGGTGCAGCCGTGGGGCATGATGGGGGAGGAAGAGAGGGAGGGAGGGCAGAAGACTGCACATCTCCCAAGCCAGGCAGCCCACAATGCTGTCAGCCGAGGCCTGGAGGACTTATGGCTCCACAGTAACATTAAAAACATGAAGAAGATGGATGTTAAAAGAGAGCAGAGAGAGACCCAAAAAAATGCCAGTGGTTATATTTAGCTCAGGGATAGAGAGGCAGACTTTCCCACGTCTTCATAGAACAAGGCTCATGTTTTTACCATGGAGGCATTCAGGGAACACACGGGAAGGCTCCAATCTAGTCACCTTTCCTGGGGATTTAGAATGGGACTACTGAATAAGTACATTCAGGATAAGTACATTTAGATGCTAATGATTAGTGATTAACGGTTCTGACCATGCTTTTCAGACAGCCTATTCCCTAGGGTGTGATTGAAGAGGGAAACGTTTTCCACATTTCAGCCAACAGTGCTTATGTACTGATCCTAGGGGATATTAAAAGACACAAGAGAGAATTGAGACAGAATAAAGGAAAGCAACAAAAGAAACATTAGAAGATGTAATTATGCTACAGTCAAATGTTGGGTGGTCTGGGAGAGACATATCTGTAGAAGACAGCCATTTTGGAAGCGGGGGATATTTGAAAGTGATTTAAAAAAAACTCAGAACACAAAATCCGACTGACATAATGGGGAAACACTCTATATAGTAATAACCTAGTGAATGTCATGTAAGGGTATTTGACAAGGTGATAGATTGATGATCCATATGGCACGTAGATCACAATTCCTCTCTCAGCATTGTGCTGTGTGATGTGTTGCACTGTTGCCTCATCCAGGCCCCGCCGTTGCTGCGAGTCACATTACATCACCTCAGAATTGTGCCAGTGATCCTTTACTTGGCACTCTCCCCGTTGATACTACTGTAACTACACAGACCCACGGTGTTGACTGTCATACCCATCAATATGACATCCACATTTCCTCAAACATACACTACATGTATCCTATATACTACATTTCATATTTTACACAAAACAACAACAACAAAAACGTATAGGAGTGAACAGACCCTGGGTAGCATGCTCTATTTGCACGTGAACAAATCTCCTCTGAGTAACTGCAGATCAACACATCAAACCATGCACTGCTGGTATAGCCCCGTGCAGTTCCTTTGTAATCCATGCAGTGAAAGCCAACAGTAGCTCTGGCTAGGTCTATAAAGAGGGTGGATCACAATCGCTGACGTTCATAGTTACGATGACTACTCCTTAGAAAATAGAGCAGCTTTTGCTTCCACCATACAGTACTGTCCGAGCACAACTCCCGTGGCCACCAAGACAGACTGGTGTATGTAAGCTAAATGTTTCTGTTACAAACTCTCCAGTTATTTCACCTACACTTTAATCATCCTTCACCAGTGGCCTTATACACAAAGTAAAGCAGGCTGTGGTTGTAATTATCCTCCCGTCTAATAAGAGAGGGGAAAACAGCCTCTTGAATGCCGTTTGCGTAGCTAATACAATACACCATGCCTGAGCTAATCATCATAGATTCATTGTAATCACTTTTTCATATTCTGCATTTTTTGGAGTTTGAAGTCATTCAATGGGAGGTCAATGTGCACTTGTACCCCCTCATTATCCCAGAGTTGAAAGACACGCTTACAGAGACATATAAATGACAGGCACCGCAGAATGAAACGCCTTGGTTACATACACAGACATCTGCAGGGACTATGACAGAGTCAACACTACTCCAACAGGTAGTGAAAAAGATTAACAAAAACAGTTTGTTTGCACATTTGGCAGCCAGAGACTCACCGGGGCAAGCCACACAGAGGAATAAGAAAATAAGTTATTTGTTTTACAGGCTTTCAAAAGTGTTCACGCCTATTTTTCTGAGGGAGTGGGGGGACAGGTTTTGAGTAGGTGTGTGTGTGTGTGTCTAATAGAAAGACATGCCAGCGTTTACGCGTCAAGCCGGTGTTGACAGAAAGTTTCATTAGTGGCAGGATGGCAATAGTCCCCAAACTGTAATTGCCACTGGGGGGTCTAACAGGGACAATATGCGGCACAGTGAATGAACGTGCAACACTACAACAATAATTTAATCCTACCAAAGGCCACGTATTTACTTTAAATACGCTACTGAGTAAACATGAGAGGTTATGCTCGATTTAAAAGGCTATGGATATGGTTATGCCCCTCTATGTGACGATAACTGTCGTTTGATCCATTGCTGCATTTCATAACACTTCCATTGGCAGTTTCCTGTCTGTTTGTGACACGAAGGGCTCATTGGGGCAGTGCATTGACATGCACTCTCCATTTGCTCTCTCTCTCACTCAACCCACTTGCTGTTTACTGTACTCACTCGACACAGAGTTTCACATGTCAACGAGAAATACTGTATGATGAAGAAGTGGCAAGGGGGAACAAAACGGATATAAAAATCCCAAAATGTCACACTTGGATGGTAGAAATCCGGGGGGTCTGGGGGTATTTGGCCTGATATAAAAACACACCCTCAAATTTCCGTTCTTCCGGCTCAACTCTAGAACCCCCAGTGAACCCCATCTGAAGAGTAATGTGGTGCACTCTCTGACCCCCAACACGTGCTCCAAGCTTCTTTCAATGAGACCACTTATGGAAAGCTCTGCATCTGCCAAATAATGTAATGGAGAGACAAGCTAACTATCATGACGTTCCGTTTCCTAATGGTGAGCAATGGAGAGCAATCAAGCCACTGTGACACTGCCTGGATGAAAGATGGAAACTCTATGTGCTTTAAGATGGGGAAGTTGCTTCTTACTTGTGTGACATGTCCTTGCAGAAGTATGTGTGTATGTATTGAGTTTCTAGGTCTGTGTGTGTGTTCGCATGCAACTGTGTGGCTCCACCACAGCCAATAGGGAGCTGCTGCTCAGGCAGAGGGTAGATGAGAGCGGGGGAGGGGCAGCGCACTTGCTGTTACCTCCCGGGGCCATTGGGGGGCAGTGCAGTGTGTAAGGTTTCTTTAGCTGGCTGTGTGTGTGTGTGTGTGTGTGTGTGTGTGTGTGTGTGTGTGTGTGTGTGTGTGTGTGTGTGTGTGTGTGTGTGTGTGTGTGTGTGTGTGTGTGTGTGTGTGTGTGTGTGTGTGTGGTTTGTCTGATGGTGGGAGGGAGGAATGTGGCGAGGCAGATTTACAACAGTCATCAGTACAACAGCTCAACCACTGATGAAGTGGGGGTTTCAAACACACACCCTTCATGTTTTTAATTCAACCTTTATTTAACTAGGCAAGTCAGTTTTAAGAACAAATTCTTATTTACAATGACGGCCTATCCCAGCCAAACTCTAAAGACGCTTGGACAATTGTGCGCCGCCCTATGAGCCTCCCAATCACGGCCGGTTGTGATACAGCCTGGAATTGAACCAGGGTCTGTAGTGACACCTCAGGCACTAAAAACCAGGATTAACCACTGAATGGGACCCTAACCACCAGGGCTTGAGGCCCATCCTACTTATACTGTCAATATAAAAACAAACAAAGGGGTGAGCAAATCTACACTGAAAGTGCTCAATTTCCAATCCATAAACCCCTAACCCTGGTAACAAGCACTCAGAACCCCTAGAGGCAGTTTAACTGAGTTTGTTTGGCCCAGTGCATGGGAGGAGGTAATCTATACTGAACAAAAATATAAACGCAACATGTAAAGTGTTGGTCCCATGTTTCATGAGCTGAAATAAAAGATCCTAGAAATTGTCCATATGCACAAAAAGTTTATTTCTCTCAAATGTTGTGCATAAATTTGTTTACATCCCTGTTAGTGAATATTTATATTTTGCCAAGATAATCAGCATGATCATTACACAGGTACTCCTTGTGCTGGGGAAAATAATTAATTTAATTAATAATCTAATTAAATTAATCTAATTAATTTGTTGAAATTGACTGATTTTCTTATGAACTGTTACTCAGTAATATCATTGAAATTGTTGCATTTTGCATTTATATTTGTGTTCAGTATATGTACCTCTCTTTCCCCTTACCTGTCCCCCTGCCTCCCCACCAGAAGCCCTTGACTGACATTGCATCCCAGAAAGCTGCACTACACAACATCTGCTCTGTGACTAAATCTATTGCTGTGGCTCCCAGAGCACAGGACTGAAAATAGATGCAAGTCATGGGAGAATTAAACCTCAAACTTCTTAATTAATCTTGTAGTGAGAACAAATCTTGATACTTAAAGTTTATATTTTTTGTTTGTTTGTCCTTTATGGAAATTAACATCTGGGTTTGCGGTGAATGGGTGGTATACTACATAGCTTGATTCGACTCAGAAAAAAAACGAAACTGCGGTTGAGGACGTATATATTAGCATGATTAATTAATAAGATAAGCTCATCGCTCAGGTGTAATTTGGAAGACACTGTGATACTGTGTTGCACTCAGTGTAATAATGCATCATGATAATTTGCGACCCCGGCATCACGGCGAGCGTCTGCTAGGATGTACCGTGATTTAGTGATGTGACATCACTCACAGCCAACGTTATGCCGTACATACTTTTCTGTCAGTCAAATGGAGGGTTTTGAAAGGCATTCTCTGTGTCTCTCTCCCCTCCTTCCCTCTCACCCTCTCTCTCTCTCTCTCTCTCTTTCTTTACCTCTCTCTCACCTTTCTTTATATCTGCATTGGAGCTGGACACGGTCGGGTTGAGGGGAACTGGGCCTCAATCCCACCGACCCACTCATTTGGCCGTAAAGAGCTGCTTAATATACAGTGCCTTCAGAAAGTATTCACACCCCTTGACTTTTTACACATTTTGGATGGATTAAATTGAGATTTGGTGTCACTGGCCTACACACAATACCACATAATGTAAAATTGGAATTATGTTTTAAGAACACAACACATGCATCATGTTATGCGTATGCTTGTCATCGGCAAGGACTAGGGAGTTTTTCAGGATAAAAATAAACAATAGAGTTATTCACAGAAAATTATAGAGGAAAACCTGGTTGTCTGCTTTCCAACTGAGTCTGGGAGACAAATTCACCTTTCAACAGGACAATAACCTAAAATACATGGCAAAATATACACTGGAACATCTTACCAAGACGGCATTGAATGTTCCTGAGTGGCCTAGTTACAGTTTTGACTTTTATAGCTTTGAAAATCTATGGCAAGACTTGCAAATGGCTGTCTAGCATTGATCAACAACCAACTTGACAGAGTTTTAAGAATTTGTTTAAGAATAATGTGCAAATATTGTACAATTCAGGTGTGGGATGCTCATAGAGACTAACCTAGAAAGACTCACAGCTTTAATCACTGCCAAAGGTGCTTCTACAAAGTATTGACTCAGGGGTGTGAATACTTACGTAAAATAAATATTTCGATGTTTAATTTTCAATAAATTTGCAAAAATGTCTAAAAACATGTTTTCACTTCATCATTATGGGGTATTATGTGTAGTTGGGTGAGGAAGAAAAACTTAATTTTATCCATTTTGAATTCAGGCTGGAACACAACAACATGTTGAATAAATCAAGGGTTATGAAGGCCCTACAGTATGGCCATGCACTAACACACACCTCTATTCCTACCTGTACAGTTGGGATGCATGGACCCACGTCCTCTTTCAACATCTCAATATCTTGTCAGTCTAGAAAAACAGAGAAATCGAAATCAAAAACCCATCCTTTGTTTACTGGCTACAAACCCAACCCAATCCAACAACAACAGTTATTTTGGCATCCCCATTAGCTACGGCTAAAGCACCAGCTAATCTTTCTGGGGATCCACACAAAACATGACATAGTACATAACATGAGAGACAAGAACATCACAGTTTAAACAAAGATGGTATCATTCTTTTAACAACTGTAACTTCTATTCTAATGCTCTCTCAGTTGTGCAGAGGCGGCACCAGAGGGTCAAATGATGTAGATTGGAGGTAATATAATATAGATTATGCATATCTGATACTGTCCACATGGACATAAAGGTAAAGGTTGTGAGATACCCTTTTTTAAGATAAGCTCTCTATTGCCTGTGGCTGTAAAAAGAAATAAGGTATTCTCAGACCCTGGAGAGTAGAGAGGTTACATATGTCCTTTGATGACTGTAAACCTGTCACTGTGGAACTTCTCCACTTGTTTTAGGATGGAGACAGACCATGAGGGGATTATTGGGTGGTGGGGACAGTGGTGGCGTGGTGGTCTGCTGGGTGTTATAGGGTTGCCATGGAGCTTGGCTGTGTGGTAAAGTAGAAAGTTGTTCTTCAAATCTTAGGAATTAAGAGCTTTGCTTAAGGGTACAATAGCAGATGGCATCTAGTACCTACCTAGAATCACACTCAATTAGTTTCCCATCAGACATGGGATTTAAACCAGCGACACTCTGGACCACTCGCTGTAATGTTCTAACACACAAATACGAGGGTGATGGATCACTGAGCTGCAATTCCCTGCGAAAGAGACGGAATGAAAGAGTGTTTTACAAGTTAGGCCTAATGTTTAAGATCCAAAATGGATCTAGGGTGAATGAGAAAGGGGGAAATAAATGATAAGAAACATAGATTAATAAAATAAGGAAATGAAGGGATAAACAGGCTGAGACAAAGAGATAGTGGGAGGGAGAAAGAGAGAGAGAGAGAGAGAGAGAGAGAGAGAGAGAGAGAGAGAGAGAGAGAGAGAGAGAGAGAGAGAGAGAGAGAGAACGGTTGGGCATTGTTCGTAAATGAGGTAGATAGAATGAGGGCAACCCTGTAGGATTTAAATATTGTCATGTTACTAGCTCATTAAGGGCCTTGCACTGACTGAGGAAAACATATTTAACGCAAACAATCCCTGCAAATGACTAATTAGAAACCATGTATTTTCCCCAAGAAAGGTGTGTGTGTGTGGGGGGTGTGACTTCACTGACCTACTTGGGTTAAAATTAGTCTGATCTAAACCAGAACTCACATGGATGTGACTACTGTCTTTGCCAACTGCAAAAAACACCAGACGAGTGCACTGTAGCTACATTATTTCCAGAGGAAGATAACACACATGCTCCTTCAGCAACTCATTCTCTAGAGATAAAACAGACCTCGATGACTTAATTTAATGTTGCTCACTCAAACAGAGAGTATGAGTGATAGAAAATGCTGGCGCAGACATCATGACGTATGTGCAGAGTGTACAAAACATTAGGAACACGTTCCAACTTACCGAGTTGCACCCCATTTGCCCTCAGAGCAGTCTCAATTCGTCGGGGCATGGACTCTACAAGGTGTCGAAAGCGTTTCACCGGGATGCTGGCCCATGTTGACTCCAATGCTTCCACAGTTGTGTCAAGTTGGCTTGATGTCCTTTGTGTGGTGGACCATTCTTGACACTGTTGAGTGTGAAAAACCCAGCAACGTTGCAGTTTGTGACACACTCAAACCAGTACAAAGGCAATTATATATTTTGTCTTGCCCATTCAACCTTTGAATGGCACACATACACAATCCATGTCTCAATTGTCTCAAGGTTTAAAAATCCTTCTTTAACCTGTCTCCTCCCCTTCATCTACACCGATTGAAGTGGATTTAACATACATTTAACATCAATAACAGATCCTAGCTTTCACCTGGATTCACCTGATCAGTCTATGTCGTGGAAAGGAGCAGGTGTTCCTAATGTTTTGTACACTCAGTGTACAGTATATACAGTAACAGTCAAAAGTTTGCACACACCTACTCATTCAAGGGTTTCTTTATTTTTACTATTTTCTACATTGAAGAGTAATAGTAAAGACATCAAAACAATGAAATAACACATGGAATCACGTAGTAACAAAAAAAGTGCTAAACATCAAAATCTATTTCATATTTTAGATTATTTGAAGTAGCAGCCACCCTTTGACTTGATGACAGCTTTGTACACTCTTGGCATTCTCTCAACCAGCTTCACCTGGAATGCTTTTCCAAAAGTCTTGAAGGAGTTCCCACATATGCTGAGCACTTGTTAGCTGCTTTTCCTTCACTCTGCGGTCCAACTCATCCCAATTCATCTCATTTGGGTTGACGTTGGGTGATTGTGGAGGCCAGGTCATCTGATGCAGCACTCCGCACTCCATCACTCTCATGTAGCCCTTACACAGCCTGGAGGTTGGTTGGATCATTGTCCTGTCAAAAAACAAATGATAGTCCCACTAAGCACGGGGCGGCAGGGCAGCCTAGTGGTAAGAGCATTGGACTAGTAATCGAAAGGTTGCAAGTTCAAATCCCCGAGCTGACATGGTACAAATCTGTCCTTCTGCCCCTGAACAGGCAGTTAACCCACTGTTCCTAGGCCATCATTGAAAATAACAATTTGTTCTTAACTAACTTGCCTAGTTAAATAAAGGTAATAAAATAAATAAAAAACAGATGGGATGGCGCATCGCTGCAGAATGCTGTGGTTGCCATGCTGTTGAGGTGTGCCTTGAATTCCAAATAAATCACAGACAGTGTCACCAGCAAAGCACCCCCACACCATCACAGCTCCTCCTCCATGCTTCACAGTGGGAACCACACATGAAGAGGTCATCTGTTCTCCTCTGCATCTCACATAGACACAGCGATTGGAACCAAAAAATCTCAAATTTGGACTAATTCGACCAAGGACAGATGTCCACCGGTCTAATGTCCATTGCTCATGTTTCTTAGATGCAAGTCTCTTCTTATTATTGGTGTCCTTTAGTAGTGGTTTCTTTGCAGCAATCAATGAAGGCCAATTCACGCAGTCTCCTCTGAACAGTTCATGTTGAGATGTGTCTGTTACTTGAACTCTGTGAAGCATTTATTTGTGCTTCAATTTCTGAGGCTGGTAACTCTAATGAACTTATCCTCTGCAGCAGAGGTAAATCTGGGTCTTCCTTTCCTGTGGCGGTCCTCATGAGAGCCATTTTCATCACAGCTCTTAATGGTTTTTGTGACTGCTCTTCAAAGTTCTCGAAATTTTCCGGATTGACTTAAAGTAATGATGGACTGTCATTTCTCTTTGTTTATTTGAGCTGTTCTTGCCATAATATGGACTTGGTATTTTACCAAATAGGGCTGTCTTCTGTATACCACCCTACCTTGTCACACAACTGATTGGCTCTAACGTATTGTGAAGGAAAGAAATTCCACAAATGTACTTTTATCAAGGCACACCTATTGATTGAAATGCATTCCAGGTGGCTACCTCATGAAGCTGGTTGAGAGAATGCCAAGAGTGTGCAAAGCTGTCATCAAGGCAAAGGGTAGCTACTTTGAAGAATCTCAAATCTTAAATATATTTTTATTTGTTCAACACTTTTGGGTTACTACATGATTCCACATGTGTTATTTCACTGTTTTGATGTCTTCAGTATTATTATACAATGTAGAAAATAGTAAAACAATAAAGAAAAACCCTTGAATGAGTAGGTGTGTCCAAACTTTTGACTGATACTGTGTGTGTGAATAAAGAAAGTCCTAATCTCTGCAATGTTACCCACCTTACCGCCCTGCCAATTCAGCCAGCCAGCCTCTAGCGTAATAAGATCTCTGTGGGCCTAGTTGTAAAGATTTGTCTTTTAACTTATAAAATGTATTACATTTTATTGTGGCATAAACACAACCAGGCTTGATGTTTTCATCTAATTGTCAAACAATCACTTCAAAAGGCTCCTTTACTAGGATACCTGTGCACGTTCATACACTTGAAACATATTTCCAACCTCCAAACAGTTGTGAATGGAAAGAGACATCCGTAATGGAAGTTGGCGATTGTCATTAGGCCAGAATGTATGTTTCCACTGCTGTCTGCGTGCATCTCAGTGTTGGCCACTCATTCTGCCTTGGCAAAATGTCAGTGTTCTTGTCGAACCACATTGCATTTTGGAGCATAGACTATACCATTGTACCAGTCCATTCGCTCATTTTCCATGGCTCTGACATGCAGGATTGCTAGAAAGTGATGTAATAGCCTACAGTTTTCTTGATATTTAGTTTGATTTATTGTAATAGGCTCATCATTTACCTACCGGTATAGCGTACCCCAACTATTTATTTTGCAGAGACGCCGTAACGGACCGTACCACCTTACTTTCACCCCTGAGCTTACCTGAAAAACAATCAAGACTAAATACTTAATGTTTAGCTTACCTAAACAACTGTTAGTCATACCAGTTGTCAAAAAGTAAAGTCTGATGAGATGGCATCCTACATGACTGATGTGTCATCCATATGACAGAGATGCGTTTTAACCTAGTCGTTGATGGATGGTTCAAGTAGAGGATAACAAGGTTCAACTGTGGGTGAAATTCCAGGTCGGCGAGTCACATAGGGTGAGGTGTGAACGGGTGTAAGTATGAGAAAGCTGGTAAAGCATTGAGGCGGGCAGGCTGCTTGTCTGCCTGATGCTGCCCTCTCTCGTTCTTATGTACAGAGTTTCCTGGCCTTAAGATGGGCCTAGTATCCTATGCATGTCATTTGAGGACATGCAGGAGGTGCAGTCACCAGGAGGTATCAAACGACACCAGAGTGGCAAGTAATATACTCTGTCAAACACCAAGCTGTACCCTCATTGAGGTACATGGCAACCATATACATAAAATGACCACATAGAATTAGACTGCTGCTGGAACCATTACTGTAAAGAAGGAGCAATTTCACATTCCATGAAGAGTATTTTTTTATATAAAGGCCTTATACAGTAGGGGCTTTCCATTCCAATTACTAAGCATTTTCTGGTGAGACCCCAAATTGGTAATGCATTTGTTAAATGTTATTTAACTAGGCAAGTCAGTTAAGAACTAATTCTTATTTACAATAACAGCCTACCCCGGCCAATTGTGCACCACCCTATGGGACTCCCAATCACAGCCAGATGTGATTCAGCCTGGATTCACCTCACTTGACACCTCTTGCACTGAGATGCAGTGCCTTGGACCGCTGCGCCACTCAGGAGCCCCTAATGCATACCTAGAGTCACTCCCACTCAGGAACTTGTGGTTACATCTGACACCCCTGACTCGGAGTCTAAAGTCATCTCATGATAGTAAAAACATATGGTGTGCAGAATACCAGAAATAATGACCATTGTTCAATCTCATTCTAATCTGAACTGTTGAAGATGTACAGCGCTTCGAAAGCCATTCTAAAGCCAAGGTAAAAGTTCCAAGTGCAAATCTACTGTCTGTTCTCTTTGGTCTGGAGTCTATCAAGCAGTCATTGGAATGACTATACAATAATATGTATAATAATATGTATTATACTGTATATGCCTACAGTGCATGTGTGCATACATTTTACATATTGGTGGCCCTGGGAATCAAACCCAAAACCGTGGCAGTGCAAGCGCCATGCTCTACCAACTGAGACATACAGGAATCATATACAGGAATTAATAACTGCCATACAGGAATTCTCTCTTCCCCAGACAAGCAGCTCCCGCCTTCCTTTGGTTTCCCTCTGCTGAACTCAGCGACCACGCAGCATGTACCTTTAGAGGTTCAATGAGGAGAATGACATACAAAGATATAAATGCATAGTTTGTAATGGTACTCCCCTCCTTTTGGCCCTCTTTTAAATTTGTATTCTGTCATTAATATTAGCATATCAGGTTTTGCACATTTAGCAAAATACTGTAGAACAAAAACATATGGGAATAGGAATACACTCTTAGAAAAATAGGTGCTATCTAGAACCTTAAAGGGTTCTTTGGCTTTCCCCATAGGAGAACCCTTTGAAGAACCCTTTTTAGTTGTAAGCAGAATGGTTCTAATGGGACCTGAAAAGGGTTCTACCAGGAACCAAAGAGGGTTCTCCTTTGGGGACAGCTGAGGAACTATTTTGGAACCCTTTTTTTCTAAGAGTGTAGGAAGAAACTCAAGATAGTGTGTCAAATTGCGACAAATATCACTGAGCAATGATAGAAATCCATGCTTTGAACAGCGAGACCTGACACGAGAGACGGAGAGGACTATTCTCACTAAACAATGTCTAAATGTCAAATGCCACAAACTAGCATCTTGGTTAAACAAAATGTCAGGGGTGTCGTTACATTAGGGCAGTTTTGGCACTGTGCCGTATACCAAGGACCTGTAGGACTGGTTTTCCTTTCACAGTTCAACAATAGCTAACGAAGCTCTAGGGACTATGGATGGGTTGTAGATACACAGTTACTGATACACATACTATCTGGTGATCTACCAATCCAACTATCACGATAGATCATCTTAACAGTTCTGAAACAACATGACTCTGCTCTATTCGACAAATCTGAGATTTTGTTTTGGAGAAAATTACCAGGTGTACTGTAAGTGTAGCAACAATATAGAATAGACTGGAGAATCCCCTCTGTGTGATATGGCAGTGGCAGTAGCAGCAGCAGTGGGGTGGCAGCGGCCACCATCTGCCATATCACTGCCACTCGGTTTGAGTTACAATTGAAAAAGTAATTAAACTTCAACAGTTTTACATTGCGGTTGATATTTCTTTTTATTGAGGAGTAAAAAGGTTAGGATTCATCATTTGGTTAAGGGCCTGACGGTTCCTGATGGATTTAGAGGAGCTCCAGTCTAATTCTTCATTAAAGGTCGTTCTTCTTCTTCCCGCTTAGCTCTCGTGAAAGGATAGAAAAAAAGGAGGGATGAAAGGTAGAGCCGGCTGCTTTAATGGATCATAATTCAAGAGTCAGAATTAATGTGATGATTCATCGTCAAAATGAGCAGGTAAAGTGTGACTTCATGTAGCACAGTTCATAGACCCTGGCGCTGGGTTCAGTTCCCGGGACCACCCATACAAAACAAATGCATGAATGACTAAGTGGCTTTGGATAAAAGTGTCTACTAAATGGTGTGTACTTTTATTTCACAGCCATTCAGATTGGGTTATTCCTGGACCAATCATCATGACTCAACGTTGTGTTGAGGAACTAGAAAGTCAAATACCTTAACGAGTCCTCACCTAATCAATATCTAATATTGACAGTCCTTTTGGTGTATTCTCAGCACTACCAGCTAGATACAATCATTAGTTTATACAGTAGTCAAGCATTGACTATCATGACTAAAAGGATATAATGTGATTATGTGGGATATGCAAAAAAACACATTTCCATATCACAACACACTTGTACAGGTTACCCACTTGTATATGTGTGAAATAAGACAAATATAAGCAGCCCATATTTGACCTTTGATATAACACCTACAGTAAAAACTATCAATCAGTAAATGCACCACTACCTGATATGGTCAAACACAGCAACTTCTTCACATGTTAAATGGCCTCTATGAAGAGTGACAAACATGAAATGAATTGGCCAACGGTACTTCACCTGACTCACAAGGTGGGTGGGTGGTAGTCTAATTAATAGAAGTTATGACATTGACAATGTCAGCAATCACACCTCCACTCTTCCATCCGCTGTTAGAACAAGTATTTGTTTCAGCAGCCGCTATCTATCGCATCGCACACTGCAGCCAATTAGACCACGTTTTGGCCTTATCCACTCGCCCTGTAATGGCCGCCCACTCCAGATAGATAGTTAATATGAAAGGATTTACAGTGCGGTCCCTGACCGTCTCCTTAATGCTCCTATAAACTGTGAGCGTGTCTCTGCCCCACGTTGTTGGCATAACTTTGGACATGAGGAGGATAAAGGAAAGAGGAGAGTGCCTGCCTTTTGATGGATGATCCCTGTAAAACAGCTGAGGACCTCCCGTCAGACGACTTAATAACATCCACACATTCCCCCCATTACTATTCCTCTCCTGGCACTGCCGGTGCTGCGCGGCAGACAGTTCTGCCTGTCGATTAATGTAAAGGAGACGGTGTGGCGTACGCACGCCCTCTCGGGATGAATTAGGACCACCGGGAGGGCCGGCCGGCGTTGAAAAAACAGTGATGGGGAAACCCTGTGCCAACACATATCTACTGTAGGGTAGGGTTGCACTATCTTCCACTTTCCATTGATTAACCTCCTCTCAGACAAATGGTGGTCTTCCAAATTGTGCATGGCTTCCATCTTTAGGAGCCTCTGAGGTCCTCTTCTACTATGTGGACCACAAATCAACTAATCATCAAGACCATTAACCTGGGCTGGGACTAACTAAAGCCTGTACACAGTGGCCCTCCAAGACCAGAACTGAAAAACACTGATTTAGACCAAGGAAGAGAGGTTGATGTCTATGACAATCCCTATAATTATTTGCTACAATATTAGTTTATAACAGCATGTCAAAACATATAGGTAGACGGTGACAATTCCATGACACCACCAATATGATAGGTAGACCACTACCCCACTGCCTACAGTGTAGAACTAGCATTCTGTACAGTACGGTCCACCCCCAGAGCTGATTAGTGCGGATCCCTCTGCATCATATCCCCTGACTGACTGTCTTATAATTGGTGTGGTACAGTGACCAATCCACCATCCAACCGATCCATGCTATAGTGATGAAGACTTCTGCCGTCCCAGTGGACCAGAGCTACACCGGCTCCTGAATTGCTCTCAAGTGAACTGATTGATGATCAATTACCCAATTACAAGGAGTCTGGCACGTGCTGTGTTCAAATCCCCATGTGTGCCATGTGCCTTTACCAAGGTAAATTGAGATCGAACAACTAAATGAGAACTACTCCTGTGTGACTTCTTAGGTCCCTATTTTTTATTTGAAGAGTAAACAAGGTTAAAATGTACAGTGATACAGTACATCTGCTGTGTGGGTCCTACAGGGCCTGCTGTACCGCCGAGAGCTTCCTCAACACTAAAAAGGCTGGGAATAGTTCATGCTAATACTGTTGCACTGGTGGGCCGAAAGTGCTGCGAATACTATATACCCATGTTATTTACTGGTCCAGAAGGGTTGCTGTATGTGTCAGCTTTTGTCCCTGTCATTAACACACCTGATTTAACCAATCATCAAGAGATGATGACAAAGAGTGAAGAAAACAATGAGTTTTCACTCACCCAATATCTTGCTGATATGAATTCATGACCTGCATCCACATCCAGTTTAATTTCATTGTCCACCTGCAAACTAAAAGACACATGAAAGATCTCAAATTACTAACATCTACAGCTATGGTAAATAATAACTTGAAGGAGAGAGGGTCAGTTTTGTTACAGTAACCCTTTAATTGAAAGCTGTAATGGGGATCAGATCTGTCTTTTTTCCCAATCCAGCGGTTTTGAGCTGTGTTATTGGCGTCACGCCAGAGAAGCTTCGACAAGGCTGTTCAGCAAACTCATTTTGTAGGCTACATGTTTAGTGCGATCATCAGTCACTAGCAGGTTTGGGAGCCACCCCCACCACGCAGCGCCTGTCTAGTGTTGCCTTCTCTCTTCCATTCCTCTCTCTCCCCTCACACTCTGTGTGAACCCAGCATCAGGCTCACACTCACTCCATCACTGTTCCGCCATGACAGTGGGGCCCCACTGCCCTACCATTGTGGAGGAGAGCGGTGGAAAGATCATATTGCAAAGTTATTCTCATTCCCTGGTCAAAAATAGCTTGAGATGTAATTTCTTTAATATGGCATACATTTCTTATTTGTTTTAGAAGTAGGCTTATAGTCACATAAGTTACAGATAGACCTAGAACTATATGTGAATTTCTATTTCATATATTGACTACTGAATTTCATGGAAAGAGAAAATATTCACAATCATTGGATAATGTAGCCTTCGGTTGACCTAGCCTATAAGAAGAACCATCTGTGGCTTAATTAGGCCACAACTATTACTAGGACAGTTTGCCCTTTGACAGTCCATGTTGCCTACACAAAATGTTTTCTCTAAAACAAAACACATATATGCCTACTTTTCAAATCTTTTCAAATCTTATTTATTGACAAGCTTAAATTGTTTTTAAGCTGTTCACCTCAGTCGAAATGTTTGAAAATCGACAGTAGCTTGCGGTTAGACAGGTAGATTTGAGGCAAGTAGCCTATGTATAAATCAAGGAGTTGGGTTACCCCTTATGTGAATATATTTATAGGCCTATATTTTGTTTACATTTACAAAACGCATGCCCAATTGTAGTTCATATATTTTACTGGTACCTCTATATTTACCTAAAGATACGTTTTGGCGCCTTCTGGTCGTCTCCAAACTCGAGCGCATGAACGTGATGCAAATCACGGGAAGCTGACTGGGCTGTAGACATTTCTGGATCAAAACGCAAATGTTTATCGTTAGGTGAGAAGGAGAAAATGCTGCATGTCATGCCTATACAACTTTGTTTAAAATTTCCATAATATAACAACAAGGGATTTTTTTTCAAACAGAGTTGGTGAATGTGTAGCACTACAGAACTAAACCTACTTTACATGTTGGTCCAGTCACGCCAGCTGCCTTTGCTTTGCCAGGAAGTAATGATGACCATGCGCGCGAGTTTGGAGAAGCCAAACGGCGGCAAAAAACTTCAGGTATGGACGGTGGTAAAACTAAAAGTATTTTTATTTAAACAACATTTTGGCATACATTTTGTAAATGTTAACAAATATGCTATTAGGCTTACACATTTCTGAACATAACATTAAGTATTACATTGCCTCATAATGGTATTATTAGCATTGTTAACTACTGACAAAAAATAATAGCAAAACATGCAACAAATTCAAGGATTTTGCTGTGTTACAGTTTATATAAGTCATTACGTCAATTGAAATGAATTCATTAGGCCCTAATGTATGGATTTCACATGACTGGGGAGTTTTCCCCCTTGAAGGGGCTCTATTAAAGACAGAAATACTCCTCAATTGCATCATCTTTCCGGGTGGCTGGTCTCAGACTATCCTGGGCTGGCGTGGTTACACATGGTCTGCGGTTGTGAGGCCAGTTGGATATACTGCCAAATTCTTTAAAACTACGTTGGAGGTGGCTTATGGTAGAGAAATTAGCATGACATTTTCTGGAAAGAGCTTTGGTGGACATTCCTGCAGTCAGCATGTCAAGTGCACGCTCCCTCAAAACTTGAGACATCTGTGGTATTGAGTTGTGTGACAAAACTGCACATTTTAGAGTTGCCTTTTATTGTCCTCGGCACAAGGTGCACCTGTGTAATGGTCATGCTGTTTAACCAGCTTCTTAATATGCCACACCTGTCAGGAGGATGGATTATCCTGGCAAAGAAGAAATGCTCACTAACAGGGATGTAAAACCAATTTGTGCACAAAATTTGAGAGAAATAACCTTTTTGTGCATATGGTGAGTTTCTGGGATCTTTTATTTCAGCTCATGAAACATGAGACCAAAACTTTACATGTTGTGTTTATATTTTTGTTCAGTATAGCTAGCATGAATCTACAAACATTTGTGGCCTTTCTGGTTTATTTGTGGTTGATTATTTAGCATCATTAATCGGATATTGTCTACCTAACAGTATGGCACCTTTCATTATTTATAATTGTTTTAATAATTGAAGATTGGATGCTAGGAACAGGAGGTTGTCCTGGTCAGTTCCCATGGTCAAGAAAATACTACGGTGATCACGAACATGGATGGCTAGGGTGACCTACAACTCGGCCTACAGGTGAACGAGAACTACAACTGGGTGGACTACAACTAGGCCTGCAGGTGAACTACAACTGGGTGGACTACAACTAGCCCTACAGGTGAACTAGAACTACAACTGGGTGGACTACAACTAGGCCTACAGGTGAACGAGAACTACAACTTGGTGGACTATAACTACAACTGTAAAATACTGTATAGAAATCATAAACATGAATGGCTAGGGTGACCTACAACTACCGTTGCAACACCAGGCTTAAAAAACAATCCTATTGTAATCACATTAGCCTGTCTGTGCTAGATCAAGAGCATGCACGGCCTGAGGTTAAGACAACGCTTAGGCTAATGACCAGGAGCTGAGGGACACCTGTTGACATCTGAACCGTTCACCCAGGCACCTAAACCAAAACCAGACTCACACACACACTCTCTGTGCAGTTCACTCTGTGCTTGGTGTCTGAGAAGCCCATTGACACCGTGCGCCATGACATGTTGGACACAATGACAGAGACACCTTACGAGCCTCCCTCAGGCTCAGTGTAAGCTCTCTACCACTCTGCCTGGACTGGCTTAAGTGCTTGCCCTTGCAATGTTCATTTCACATGCACAAATTGCAAATTAGACTTGAGGACAAACAGCTTTTTAACCTTCCCACAAAAAGTAACGAAGTTAGTGTCTTAGATTGGTTTCATAGGCTACCTATTGTACCTATTGCTATCTTTGTGGTTTTACGCTGCAACATCTACAAGTAGCTTTAAAAAAACTGTCAGAATTCTTTAACAGACAGTAGCATAGGGGTTTTTACGACACACACCACTGAGTCACAGATCCATTTTAAGCATGACGTGACTGTGGGTTCCCAATTGACCTTTCTTCATCTCCTCTCTAACACCTAGACCCTGCATTGATGTCCTCTTGGGAGCTAACGCCAACCAGCAGACATTTTGTTTCTCCCTGCGGGACACTGGCCCAGGGATCACACCAGACACTGTCTGGGGCCAACCGTCAAGCATCTGACACTCAGCGCAGGAGATAAAGTAACAAGGGATGTGACGTTGATTTGACACCCGGTGACGGACAGAAGGGAGCGAGAGAAATCAGGTGCTGTTTATTTTTCTTTCTTTCTCCTGTCAGGCAGACAGACCAACCGGAGCCTCCTCTTCTCATTCCCTTCAGGGCACAGGGCGTGGCAGACAAGGCGTTTCTTCATCGTAAACATTCGCACATGAACTTGTTTCCCAGTAGCAGGTTAGCGAACTAATGTCCTTTTTGCCGCTTGAGGCGAAGCTGTGTAAATTAGTCTTTACTCAACTCAACACTCTTGGCTGCTGTGTCTATGTGTCTGCGGATGACAAGCAGAGACCGACAGTAGCGATGCTGGTGCGATAGAAACTGAGAGAAAGGGTGACTATGGTGTAATTGCATCACCATGTAGTCACTGCAGATGTAGAGTTCATGCTGTGCTCCCTTTTGTGGCAGATGGAACAACCGATACTCATTTGTATGTCACTCAACCAATGTTTGTTTTTTGGAAATGGCAGCAACCAAAGAATTTCTGTTTGTGTGGTGTGTGTCACATGTAAAACTTTCTGAGTTTGTAGTGGTTGACTATAACTGCAGTAACACCTGTGGTGCTTATTTATAGGTTAGGCCCATTTGGGTGGCAACAACATGCCTAATCAGTATCCTTGTCTCACATAGGAACCTGTGTGAACCTTAAACAGTTGTGGTAAATACTGTCTAACTACCATATTGTCAATCGGTAGCTGATCAATGAGGAGTAATAGCTTTGCTCTTGATAACGTAAGCTTTACAGAGGGATAAGCTTTCTCCACCATATCTGTTGTGTCAACAATGCAGCACGCAGATAAAGAGGTGGGTTTAATACAATGTAAACTGACCTATCTGACCGCAGATGCCATATTCCAGTCCTGATTACCGCTTAATGATGGTTTGCGTTGCTTAGCTGATGCAGTAGTGGACTGATGTGCTCTGAATGGGAAGATGTATTTGGTATGACAGTGCAGCGGTTGGACCAATTGATTATTGTAATGAGGTTGAGCTTGAGGGCATTTTAAATTCAGCATATTCAGCCTTGACATGATTGGTAGTTAGTTGGTCATTCCACACTACCCGCAATGTCTTGAGCACTTTTGTGCCATCTCCACTGTACCCTAGTTGACCCAGATTCCACTGACCCATATTCCCTACCTGACCAATCTGCTCAGTCAGAGCTGTGCCCTCACGTGCACTATTCCACCTCAGCCATTTCAGAGGAAGCATTCGGTTTCACAACCTCCACCTCTCTTGGCTGCTTGCCCTGTTTTTTTTTTATCAGAGAAGGCCTCGTTTTCAGGTTGGAGCTGAGAGGGTTTGAAAGGCTGCAGTTAGTGCCCAGTGATAACGTTATGGTCTCCATGGCAACGGGCCATGACGGCATTGGGTGGCCTCGGTGAGAGGTTGAGGGTCTAGGGAGAGGGGGGAGGTTCTGTAACAAGGTATGAGCAATAGCCTTTTGGCTCTCGCATGGGCTTTTGCCGAGTGCCCGGCTTTGTATCTACGACACAGAGGCCTTGAGCCTTGTCAGGATCCGAAAAGTCTTGATGAGGGGCAGTAAAATAGAGTTAGGGAGAGAGGGGGCACTAACTGATATGGCCCAGATATCATATCTGCGTTACGAGGGGGCAGAAGAGGCCTGAGGGAGATAAAAAAGCTGCCTAAACTGCTTGTGTCTCCAAAACAGCCTGATAAGAAAGGAGTGGCATATCCCCACCAAGCCATAAACACTCACACACTGATACAGACCCTGAAAGAGGCCTTTTATGTCTTTCTCTGTGTGTGGGACAACTACAAGACCCTCTGCAACAGAATCAAAGCGACATTGTTTAAATCGGAGTGAAAAGCAGTGCCACTTTGAAAAGTGAAAAATGTTTTAATTCAAAAGTGAAAATTAACCAATTATGTAGGCTAATAATTAAGTAATCAAAATTCCGTAATTATATTAGCAATTAACGATTTTTCATTTGATGGTATCCTTCTGCGGATCATTCGTTTTAGTATTGGAGAGTTTTTTTTGTGATGGGTTTTCTAAGGTAGAGTAGTAGATAGAAGTTAGCAGCCAGGGCTGTGATCTCACTGGCCCATTGTTTTCTATTAGATTTCAGTTCCTCTCTGCTTCCCTCTGTGCTGGCTGAGCCAGATTTAGATCACAGCATCTTGGAATGTCATGTTTTAGCCACTAGGGGGCGAGCTTCACTGTCTGTGACCTGGGTCCTGTCTGTGAGCCGACTAATAGGAGGGTAACGGGCTTGAGAGAGGCAGAGGGCTGGAGAGATTTAAAAGGAAAGTAGCCTAGCAGTAATACAGCTAACCACCACTGGGACCGTTGTGTCACTACTAGACAATAAACATCCTGACACTTTACACAGGATGGGTTTGTTATTTGACTACGATATTTATAAAATCTGTGGTGGCCTTTTCACACTGATGTTGAGGCCTCATAAAGAGAAACAATGAACTGTTTTACAATATTTTGTCAACTCTCTTTTGAACACCTAACATTGTACAATCAAAAAATACATCTTTGCAGGGGTGTTGGATGGGGGTATTTTGTATAGGTATTTCTTGTGTGTGTGTGTGTGTCTGTGTGTGTGTGTGTGTGTGTGTGTGTGTGTGTGTGTGTGTGTGCGTGTGCGTGTGTGTGTGCGTGTGCGTGTGCGTGTGTGTGTGTGTGTGTGTGTGTGTGTGTGTGTGTGTGTGTGTGTGCTTTATACATATTTCTCCCGGTCCATGTATCTGTCGAGCGCAGGAGGCTAGTGAGGTGAGAACGGCTCATAATAATGGACGGAACGAAGCAAATGGAATGGCATCGAACACCTCGAAACTATATGTTTGATGTATTTGTTACCATTTCACTCATTCCTCTCCAGTTATTACCACGAGCCTGTCCTCCCCAATTAAGGTGCCACCAACCTCCTGTGCTGTCTAGTGCATATTTGTTTCACACAGTAAACATTATTTGCTTAACGAGATAATCCGTTCTACCACTAAAAATAATATTGATTAGTTTTACAGTCTATTCAGCACATCCGGTAACCAATTTGGTTTGAACAGCGTCGTTTGGTATGATCTTACTGTCTAGTCTGTGGAGTAGTACCATAGGACAGTGGTTCCCAAAATGTTTATAGTCCCGTACCCCTTCAAACATTCAACCTCCACCTGCGTACCCCCTCTAGCACCAGGGTCAGCGCACTCTCAAATTTTGTTTTTTGCCATCATTGTAAGCCTGCCACACACACTATACGATACATTTATTAAACATAAGAATGAGTGTGAGTTTTTGTCACAATCCGGCTCGTGGGAAGTGACAAAGAGCTCTTATAGGACCAGGGCACAAATAATCATAATCAATAATTTAGCATATAACATTTTGCGTATAAAAGATCTTAAATATAAAAATGTATTTGTTCATCGAAAATTGTGAATAACTCACCACAGGTTAATGAGAAGGATGTGCTTGAAAGGATACACATAACTCTGCAGTGTTGGGTTGTATTGGAGAGAGTCTCAGTCATTTTCCACTCACAGTCTGTGCCTGTATTACATTTTCATGAGTGATGGCTGAGAATCCACTCTCACATATGTACATGGTTGCAAAGGGCATCATTGTCTTAACAGTGCAATTTGCCAAGCCATGATACTCTGAGCGCAGCCCAATCCAGAAATCTGGCAGAGGGTTCTGAATGAATTATTTTTTCACAGAACCGCTTGTTGCAATTTCGATGAGGCTCTCTTGTTCAGATATCGGTAAGTGGACTGGAGGCAGGGCATGAAAGGGATAACAAATCCAGTTTTTGTCATCTGTTTTGGGAAAGTACCTGCGTAATTGCGCACCCAACTCACTCAGGTGCTTCACTATATCACATTTGATATTGTCCGTAAGCTTGAGATCATTTGCACACAAAAAAATCATACAATGATGGAAAGACCTGTGTGTTGTCCTTGTTAATGCAGACAGAGAACAGCTCCAACTTCTTAAGCCTCAATTTTGTCGGAGAGTCCCTGTAATCCTAGATTCAGATCATTCAGGCGAGAAAAAACATCACCCAGATAGGCCGGTCGTGTGAGAAACTCATCATCATTCAAGCGGTCAGACAAGTAAAAATTATGGTCAGTAAAGAAAACTTTAAGCCCGTCTCTCAATTAAAGAAAACATGTAAATACATTGCCCCTTGATAACCAGCGCACTTCTGTATGTTGTAAAAGTGTAACGTGATCGCTGCCCATACCATTGCATAGTGTAGAAAATATGCAAGAGTTCAAGTGCTTTGCTTTAACAAAGTTAACCATTTTCACTCTAGTGTCCAAAACGTCTTTCAAGCTGTCAGGCATTCCTTTGGCAGCAGGAGCCTCTCGGTGGATGCTGGAGTGTACCCAAGGGGCTTCAGGAGCAACTGCTTGCATGCGTGTTACCACGCCACTATGTCTCCCTGTCATGGCTTTTGTGCCATCAGTACAGATACCAACACATCTTGACCAGCAAAGTCCCTTTGATGTCACAAAGCTGTCCAGTACTTTAAAAATATCCTTTCCTGTTGTCTTTGTTTACAGAAGAGGATGTCTTCCTTAATTGACCCCCCCATAAACGTAACGGACATATACCAGGAGCTGTGCCAGGCCCGCCACGTCTGTTGACTCATTCAGCTGTAACGCATAGAATTCACTGACTTGTATGGAAAGCAGTAATTGTTTCAAAACATCTCCTGTCATGTCACTGATGCGTCGTGAAACAGTGTTGTTTGATGAAGGCATTATCTGTGTAGTTTTTTTGGCCTTTTCCCCCAGCATTGTCCCAGCCATATCCACAGCAGCAGGAAGAATTAAGTCCTCCACAGTAGTATGGGGCTTGCCTGTCCTAGCCACTCGGTAGCTCACCATATAACACTCTTCTAGCCCCTTCTAATTAATAGTATATGTTGCATGTCTTACTGTCTTACTACTCGCATGTCTTACTACTCGAAAGTCGTCTTAATTCTCACTCCAAAAACTCCTGTGGCTTATTTTTCAAATTGGCATGTTTTGTTTCTAAATGTCTGCGGAAGAGTGAAGGTTTCATCAAGTTGTGAGATGGTGCTTTTGCACATGTAACACACTGTGGCTGAGGAAAGGCACGACACCCAATATAAGTGAACCCCAAATCAATCTAGTTCTCATGATATTTGCGCCTTTTCGATGGTCTAACGTCCCTGTCTGTTGTTTGGTGCTTTCCCGGGTAGGGGGCAGTAGCTCTTTGACTGAATCACATTCACAACTGTCAGTGTCCATGCTAGCTGGGCGAATAACAAATGTAGATTTACTGATGCTAGCATTGGATGTGCTCACGGAAGTAGAACAACTCGTTTCGTCGACAGGTGCAGGTGTAGTACTGCTGGTAGTAGCAGTACCACCAGTAGAGCTGGTATGTGTCTCTATGGATGCGGGCCTTACTTTTTTAAACAATTTATACATTTTCGAGAAAACGGAATGAGCAGCAGTTACGTTTGGCTACATATGGACCGTGGAATTTGCGGGAGAGTAACGGTTAATGTGATTGGGTGTTAATTATTTGACTAGGCTACCTGTATTTGACCTTTTGTTGTTATTTCGATGAATGCTAGATGGTTTAATTTTATTTTTGGTAGTGAAACAAGGCTACTCAAGCAAGAAAAAACCTTACCCAAATGTATAGCGCCGTTGGAAAATATAAATGGACTGTTAGAAAATGTAAATAATAATTATTATTATTATTATTATGATTTTTAAATGTGAATCACATTTTTATTTGGCGTACCCCCGTCGGCATTGTGCGTACCCTTGTTTGGGAATACCTACCATAACAGATCCAAATGCATGGTAATAGGAGTTTGGGGTCTGGAGGGAAATGGAAGCAAAATCACATTTTTAAGAGCCCAGTCTCTGACACTCTTGCTCTCATTAGAATTCCCCCCTCATATCCTTTCTTCCATTCTCTTTCTTTTTACCCTGCAATCTTAAAAGAAAATTAAGACTTAAGTGGTTGCCTGTCAATTAGCGTCCCTCTGTGCGACAGAGCGGTGAGAATTCGATTGCAAGAAGACGAGAGCCATTACAGTGCTGCTCTCTTCTCCCTCTCTCTGTCTTTTTCCCTCTCTTTCTCCGTCTTTCTTCCTGTCCTTCTCTCTCGCCCATGCTCACTCCCCTGTCTACTCTTCTGTCTGCTCTCTCGCTCTCTATTTCTCACTGCCCTACAATCACTTTCTCTCGCATCCCCCAACTCCTCTTCTTCTGACTCCATATTCTCTCGCTCACCTCCCTCTCCTCAATCTGCCTGCTCTCTCTCCTCCTCTCTCTCTCTCTCTCTCTCCCTGCTGTCGCTACCTGCCAGAACTGTCCCATGGTAGATAAGCAGTAGTGCACAAAGCCCAGACTCCCTGCAGCAGTAGGGGAGAGTGATTGGACTCAAGGGGTGATCTGTCTGTCCCTGACCAGTATACGCCCACATGGGAATGACAATTACACTCCTAACTGCTCACTGACCATTACACCAGCAAAGGCTGTGGTGGGTCCCATATGGCACCCAGTGAGAACAGTCCATAGAGCTCTGGTCAAAAGCAGTGCACTATATAGGGAATCAGGTGCCATTTGGGACACATACGTTGTATCAGTACTCCCCAAAACCATATACATGACAGTATAATAGATTGGACAGGGAGAGGAAGTTACTGTAAGCCTGAATCATAGACCTGCTAAGAGGTTGGAATGGGCTTATTGACTGGTGGGGACGCGGGGGGAATGAGGGTTGGATAGATGAGACAGGGTTGACATAGATGAGGGTGGAGCACAGTGCAAAGGTAAGAGTGCTTGAACCACACAGGTGTTTGTGTACCTTCACAGGTGTGTATGTTTAAGTGCATTCACAATATCTCTACAATCGCATCATAGGAGGTAATTAAATAGCAGGGGGAAAATGTATCGGAGCAGTATTGTTACCAGTTATGCCACAATATTTCACACAGGCTCCAATTTGCTATGTGTGAGTCTCCAGTGACCTGCTGCTCTGGCCTCTACCTTCAGATCTCTACCTGCCACTGTCTTATCAGAGCTAGCAGAGGAGACTGGTGTTCACTATGACCTCAACAACCCTCTACCACAGATAGGAAAGGAAGGAAGGAAGGAATGAAGGCAAGCCAAGGGGTGTGTAAGTTTATCTAAGATATTATCATTTGGAGTTATCAAAGCGAGGGAGGTCGGGAGTCAAGAAAGGAGAGATGAAGGAAGCAAGTGAAGGACCCACAGGGATGAGTGGAAAAGAGAAGAATACAAAGAGAGAAATGACCGTGGAGAGAAGGATAGGCCTGTAGAAATTGGTGAATGAACCGAAACAACCCAAAATAGGAACATTGATTCATTGACCAAAGCTGCCCTGCAGAAGAATCTGAAATTACAGTCGAAGTAGAAAGAAAGGATGACGATGCGACTGAGAGACAAAGAAGAAGTAGGACATAAGACAGGCACCGAAGGAGCAAAGGGGAGGGAGAAAGAGTGATAGACCAGGGAGTTTGGAATTGCGCTCTTCTCTCAACATTACATGGGGTTGCCATGGCGACGGATGCAGCAGGGTCCCGACCTCGACGGGTTCTGCCTGCAAATGAGGACCGTCTCTCTGTAGCTCTGTAATGGTGTCATCCTCCTCAGGCGCTCTGGACCAAGACAACCTGGCAACCCACAGCCAGCCTCCCTAAGCAGGTGCCTGCTGCCAAAACGCCCCCACAGAGAGCACGCATTAGGGCTACTGTACCACCCGCACATTACATTGCAGCAACCTATCAGGACCCTGTGTATGTTTCAGTGTGGGGAGATTGAGGTGGTTCCTGTGCCACTGGAGGGTAGAAAGGGTTTCCGTGACAACCTCAAAGCACACCTCAAGAAATGCCATGTGAATCCAAATAACTGATAAAAAGCCATGCCCTTGACAGATCTTCATGGAGGTCATCATCAACGGAATTCAACTCTTTGAGGCCCGAAAGAAGAGAGCTAACAGCCGGAAAGAGAGCATGCCTCAAAGCACAGAAACGACAAGCCAGAGGACGAATCATCCCTGCCCCCACTGCGACAAGAGCTGCAAGACACGGATCAGCCATCTCCAGACCCATGGCCAGCCATACCCACACAGCAAGCCTGATCCTGTGATACCTGGAGGGAAATCATACTGGACTTTGAGGGATCCCAAACGAAGGAGGAAGATGTGTGTGCACGTGCTTATGTGTGTGTGGGGGCCGGGGGCCTGAGGGGGGGGGGTGTCTATGTGTGTGTTTTTGTGCCTGTGTGACAGGAGACTTTGGCCATCAGGTTGGAGTGTTGTTCCTGCAGTAGAGAGACAGTATTGTGACCACAGTGTTAGACAGAGGGACAGACATTACAACTGACACCCATATACCCACTAAGTCGCATACGACACGCACATATTCAAGCTAAACCCCAATGTTTACATCCAAATTGACTAGCATTCACACACATGACACGTGTCAGAATATACAAAGGGCATGCAGGCTCATTCAAAGGTCAAGTAAAGATTGGATCTCTGCAATGATCTTTCAGGCAAAGAGGAATTTTAGGCATTTATCCTTTACAGAAATCAAACAGTCTATTTCTATTGTATTATCAGGCCTCCCTCCCCACACACCCTCTCTATCTCTCTCCCTTTAAGACCATCACTAGAGCTGTGGTCAGCTCGGCAGAAAGACTCCTCCAGAGATTCCCTAATGAGGTTATGGAAAGATAATCAACATCCATGTTGGGAAGAAGAATGTCCAAGTGAAGTCAAGACTCTTGTCTTGATCCATCAATACCCATCCTGATCAATAGATGACTGAGCAGCAATGGAGTGCTTGAATCCCCAAGATGGACGCCTGGTGTGGGAGAATGTCTGCTCCGTCTTATTGTCTTTTTCCTGTGGTGCTGCTGACTGTATCGGTCTTGATCTATTGAGGGATAATAATGATGATTGACCTGGACACTTGTGCCTTTTGGTCCCCAAAGACATGGATAACAGAGGGTGGCCATTTTGTTTAGGTATAAAAAGGATTCCAATGACCTTCAACCTACAGTAAAGGGGCCAACGTGAGATTTGAAGACCTTGTTCAGACCAGAGATACAGGTAAATGTCAAAATAAAGGAAAGAAGACACCCCCACATTGGGCCACCACAGACTCAATGCTCCTTGGCATAGATTCTACAAGTGTCTGGAACTCTATTGGGGGGATGTGACAACATTCTTCCATGAGAAATTCCATAATTTGGTGTTTTGTTGATAGTGGTAGACAATGCTGTCTCAGGCACCACTCGAGAATCTCCCATAAGTGCTCAAATGGGATGAGATCTGGGAGACTGAGACACACACACACATTTTATTTTTTAAATGTTTAATTGTACCTTTTCTCCCCAATTTCGTGGTAGCCAATTGTTAGTAATTACTATCTTGTCTCATCGTTACAACTCCCGTATGGGCTCGGGAGAGACCAAGGTCAAAAGCCATGCGTCCTCCGAAACACAACCCAACCAAGCCACACGGCTTCTTAACACAGCGCGCATCCAACCTGGAAGCCAGCACCAATGTGTCGGAGGAAACACCGTGCACCTGGCGACCTTGGTTAGCGTGCACTGTGCCTGGCCCGCCACAGGAGTCGCTGGTGCGCGATGAGACAAGGATATCTGGGCGCAAACCCAGAGTCTCTGGTGGCACAGCTAGCTTTGCGATGCAGTGCCCTAAACCACTGCACCACCCGGGAGGCCACACATACACCCTTTTGACCCCCTATTCTCCTTTGAGTCTCCTCTTTAAAGTCACTAACATGGTAGCCAAAATAATGGCAACTGGGCATTTTTATAAATGGGGTTTGATAGGATGTTAATTGCTTAGTTAACTCAGGAACCACACCTGTGTGGAAACACCTGCTTTCAATATACTTTGTATCCCTCATTTACTCAAGTGGTTCCTTTATTTTGGCAGTTACCTGTACATCTGTTATTCTCTCTGTCTCTCGCTATCTCTCTATCGCAAAAATACACACACACACACACTAAACCAGCAAATACCGGTTCATTCTTGCCTATGCGTAACATAATCAAGTATTGACAGCTGTAAGACAATAAATCACTTCATTTCTACATGATTGATGATGCCAGTTGGATCCATTGAAACCCCACTAGATATATTGCACAATTGCATGCAACAACAGAAAGCTATAGTGGACTGAAATGTTAAGTATTTCCAACTAAAATGTGAAAATCTGTTTACTTTCCCTCAGTGTGTTATACACATTTATACACACTTTAAAATACACATGCTTGCAAACATGTACACCAAAACGATACGCTCACAAACACGCATATGCAAACCTACCTTTTTATATGAATCCCAACCAATCCAAACACACACACTGTCAAACCCCAATTTCATGAACACCTCTCTGGCCTCTGTTTTTCTCTATATCTCTTGGTTGGTAGTTGGGGTTAGGCAGAGTGGAGCGTTGATAGCGGAGTGTGTTGACGCTGTCTTTCTCTGATGTGTGTGTGTGTGTGTCATCTCCCCTGGCCGCCACGGCTCGTCTCTCCATTGATCCAGACCAAAACAATCATTTACAGGCTATCACACAATTAGCATGCAAATTAGGGCCCATTCAACCGCACGCCGCCATCTACCGCCTCTCATTTACCCACGTGTCAATCGAGCCGCTGAGCCGCGCTCATGTTCCCAAACCGGGCTGAGGTGCCAACACACACACACGTATCTGTCTGTCGTGTGTCACTCTCCTGTTCAATGAACCCCAGAGTCTCTGTGTGTGCACATTTGCGTGTGTCACATGACATGCCATGGCTGGTGTGTTATGCACTCTGGGTGATGGTCTCCTGCGTTGTCCTAGATATTCAGGTCCTATGTGGCTCAGTTGGTAGAGCATGGTGCTTGCAATGTCAGGGTTGTTGGTTTGATTCCCACATGGGACAAGTATGAAAATGTGTGCACTCACTACTTTAAGTTGCTATGGATAGGAACATCTGCTAAATTATTTAAATGTTTTTTTTTGTATAATTGCAACACTATACTTCATATCCCTGTCATAAGACTGACATAACATATGCCTTGACTGCTGAACCTTGACCGATTGGTACTCCTGTTCCCTCTTTGCTGTTCTCTGTCATTGTTCCCTAATACTGTTCCTCCTTGGCCTAGGATGTTCCTCCTTGGCCATTTCCTATAGCTATTCCACCTTAGCTGTTCCCCGTTGGCTGATCCACTTGTCTATTCACTGTCACTAGTCATTGTTCCGCCACCGCTGCTCTTCCTGTATGCTTGTTCCTGTCTGTCTGCAGCTGGGAATGCTGCCTGACATGCTGCTGGTTCGGCTCACTCCCCCCTCCTCCCTCACTCCCCCCTGTTCCTCGTCCCTCTTCTGCCGTCGCTGCCACCACCACACAGTTCACCAGGGAGCCGGCGAGTGAGACCGACAAAAGCTGTCACCAGCGAAAATGAACTGTCACCTCGCATTTTTCAGCGCGGCGGCAGCGCTGAATTGCCGCTCTGAACCAATGTGACCCAGCCCTGATTGAGTTCCGCCGTCTCCCCTTTCCTCCTCCCCCCCCCCCCACACTGCACATCTAACCCATTCCTTTCCTCCTCCCCTCCTTCTTCCTCCCCAATTTATCCTTTCCACCCAACGCCTCCGAGCCAGTTCATCTCAAGCTGATGTACCGCTGCTCATAAATTCAGCTGTGTGTGGTGTGTGTGTGTGTGTACACATACTTACCCGTGCATGCTACTGTACTGTCACATTGGAAACGTCTCACAATGCAAATTAAGTCACACACACAGACCTACACGCACAATTGACTCATAACTACACACAAATCCACATCAATAGCTGCATGTAAACTGACCTACAGATAGATACATCTTACAAATATTAAGCTTGGCCTATTCAGATTCATAGACATCACGCTCATCACAAAGACCTTCATATACATTGGATATCTCTTGCTCACACACACTTAGGCACACAAGTGCATACGTGCATGCACACACACACACACACACACACACACACACACACACACATGGAATAGAGACTGAAGGTGATTGGACCTCCAGGCTGTGAAAAACAATTCCCTTCCCGTTGAGCGCTCCCTAGCACACAGTTAATGTCAACTCAACAGTGTGGCCTTTTGCAAAGCAACTGTGTCGCTAAAATGCTGCGTTCATTTGACATTTTAATGTCGTAACTTCCGTATACTGTAGGTTAGTGTGTTTAGCGATGCGTTTAGAAGTTTGTTTGTGTAGTCGCCTCAGTACAGTAGATATAACTCATGTAGCATGCGCAGAACAGCATGGCCTCCACAGTATCAGTCTGGGCATAATTTAAAGCCTCCAGTGTGGGCCACATTCTAACGACCTGTTGGCAGAACTTACACTTTAGTATACAGTAAATTATGTATTGGTGTCACTGGGAGATGTAAAGGGTGTTTCTAGTAACACGTCACAGATATCAAGTTGTAAATCAGAGCAAAACCTGGACCCGTACAAATCAGCTGGGCTAGACAATCTGGACCCTCTATTTCTAAAATTATCTGCCGCCATTGTAGCAACCCCTGTTACTCGTCTGTTCAACCTCTCTTTCGTATCGTCCACGATTCCTAAAGATTGGAAAGCTGCCGCGGTCATCCCCCTCTTCAAAGGGGGTGACACTCTAGACCCAAACTGTTACAGACCTATATCCATCCTGCCCTGCCTTTCTAAAGTCTTCGGAAAGCCAAATTAACAAACCGATCACTGACCATTTCGAATCTCACCGTACCTTCTCTGCTGTGCAATCCAGTTTCCCGAGCTGGTCACGGGTGCACCTCAGCCACGCTCAAGGTACTAACGATATCATAACCGCCATCGATAAAAGACAGGACTGTGCAGCCTTCTTCGTCGACCTGGCCAAGGCTTTCAACTCTGTAAATCACCACATTCTTATCGGCAGACTCAACAGCCTTGGTTTCTCAAATGAATGCCTCGCCTGGTTCACCAACTACTTCTCAGATAGAGTTCAGTGTGTCAAATCAGAGGGCCTGTTGTCCGGACCTCGGGCAGTCTCTATGGGGGTGCCACAGGGTTCAAATCTCGGGCCGACTCTTTTCTCTTCATATATCAATGATGTCACTCTTGCTGTGGGTGATTCCTTGATCCACCTCTACGCAGACGACACCATTCTGTATACATCTGGCTCTTCTTTGGACACTGTTAACAACCCTCCAAACAAGCTTCAATGCCATATAACACTCCTTCCGTGGCCCCCAACTGCTCTTAAACGCTAGTAAAACTAAATGCCTGCTCTTCAACCGATCACTGCCCGCATCACTACTCTGGACGGTTCTGACTTGTGGACAACTACAAATGTCTGGCTAGACTGTAAACTCTCCTTCCAGACTCATATTAAACATCTCCAATCCAAAATTAAATCTAGAGTCGGCTTCCTATTTCGCAACAAAGCCTCCTTCACTCACACTGCCAAACATACCCTCGTAAAACTGACTATCCTACCGATCCTCGACTTTGGTGATGTCCTTTACAAAATAGCCTCCAACACTACTCAGCAAACTGGATGCAGTCTATCACAGTGCCATCCGTTTTGTCACCAAAGCCCCATATACCACCCACCACTGCGACCTGTATGCTCTCGTCGGCTGGCCCTCGCTACATATTCATCGCCAGACCCACTGACTCCAGGTCATCTATAAGTCTTTGCTAGGTAAAGCTCCCCCTTATCTCAGCTCACTGGTCACCATAACAACACCCACAACAACACCGTAGCACGCGCTCTAGCAGGTATATCTCACTGGTCTTCCCCAAAGCCAACACCTCGTTTGGCCGCCTTTCCTTCCAGTTCTCTGCTGCCAATGACTGGAAAGAATTGCAAAAATCGCTGAAGTTTTGGAGACTTATATCTCCCTCACTAGCTTTAAGCATCAGCTATCTGAGCAGCTTACCGATCGCTGCAGCCGTATTCATCATATTAATTTGCACACACCGTAAATAGATTTTTCTATTGTGTAATTGACTGTATATAGATTTTCCTATTGTGTAATTGACTGTAATTTTGTTTATCCTATGTGTAACTCTGTGTTGTTTATTTGTAGTACTGTTTTGCTTTATCTTGGCCAGGTCACAGTTGTAAATGAGAACTTGTTCTCAACTGGCCTACCTGGTTAAATAAAGGTGAAATAAAAATGTTAAAAATTAAAGAGCATGCTATACAGTGGCTTCAATTTATAGCTATGTAGGGTTTTGTGCTTAATCCCCTCCTGTACTTCCGGTTCACCACTACTGCCTGGCTGCGAACAACTGTAACACCATCATTACGTTTGCTGACGACACGATGGTGGTAGGACTGATCATCGACGAGGATGAGACCGCCTATCGAGAGGAGGTCAGTGACCCGGCAGTGTGGTGACAGGGCAAAAACCTCTCCCTCAACGCCAGCAAGACAAAGGAGCCGATCGTGAACTACAGGAAACGGACGGGTGAGCTCGCCCCCATCCATATCGACGGAGTTGTAGTGGAGTGGGTTGAGAGCTTCAACTGCCTCGGTGTCCACATTGCTAAGGACTTAAAATGCTCCACACACAGTTGTGAAGAGGGCACGTCAACTCCTCTTCCACCTTAGGAGGCAAAGAAGTGTAGCATGGGCCCTCAGATCCTCCAGAAGTTCAACAGCTGCAACATTGAGAGCATCCTGACTGGCTGCATCACCGCTTGGCATGGCAACTGCTTGGCATCCGACCTTAAGGCGCTACAGAGGGTAGTGCGTACAACCCAGTACATCACCGGGGCCGATCTCCCTGCCTTCCAGGACCTCTATACCAGGCGGTGTCAGAGGAAGGCCCTATAAATCGTCAAAGACTCCAGCCATCCAAGTCATAGAACGTTCTCTCTGCTACTGCACAGTAGTCTGGAACCAACAAGACCCTGAACAGCAAGCTATAAGACTACTAAATAGTTCACCAAATAGCTACCCAGACTGTACATGACCCTTTTTGTACTAAGTCTTTTGACTCATCACATACGCTGCTGCTTCTGTTTATTATCGATCCTGTTGCAAAAGTATCCAGACCCTTTTGATTTCTTCACATTTTATTATGTTACAAAGTGGGATTAACATTTAATTGTCTTTTTTCTGTCAACCAGCTACACAAAATACTCCAATGTCAAAGGGGAAGAAAAATGATATATATTTTTTAAAGATGAATAGAAATTAACAAAAATATAGTCGTTGCATAAGTATTCAGCTCCCTGAGTCAATACATGTTAGAATCACCTTTGGCATTGGTTACAGCTAGGAGTCTTCTTGGGTAAGTCTTTAAGAGCTTTGCAACTTGGATTGTGCAATATTTGCCCATTATTCTTCGAGCTCTGTCGATCATGGCGAGACAGAAATGTTCAAGTCATGCCATAGATTTTCAAACAGATTTAAGTCAAAGCTGTAACTTGGCCAGTCAGGAACATTCACTGTCTTCTTGGTAAGCAACTCCAGTGTAGATTTGGCCTTGTGTTTTAGGTTACTGTCCTGCTAAAAGGTGAATTCCCCTCCCAGTCTCAGGGGTAAAGCCCGACCGAACCAGATTATGTGCTTAGCGCCATCCCATTTCTTTTTATGCTGAAAAACTTCATGAATACCATGATGCATCCACTTGAAAATATTAAGGCAGTTACTCAGTGGTGTGTTGTGTTGTACTTGACCCAAACACGAGGCTTTGCTTTTAGGCCAAAAACGTACAAAAATGTTTTTTTTTTCCAGTATTACTTTAGTGCCTTGTTGTATACAACATGCAATATTCTATATACATGTATTTTTCTTTTCACCCTGTCATTTAGGTCATTATTGTGGAATCACTACAATGTTGTAGTGAGACATTGGACTCTGTAGCCGTTTTTAATATCATCAATGTTCTCATGGTAACATCCCTGAGTGGTTTCATTCCTGTCCTGCAACTCAGTTCAGAAGGGTGACTGTATGTTCGATGTGTTTGGGTGGTTGAATACACTGAGTGTACAAAACATTAAGAACACCTTCCTAATATAGGGTTGCACTCCTTTTTGCCCTTAGAACAGTCTCAATGTGTCGGGCATGGAGTCGACAAGGTGTTGACTCCAATGATTCCCACAGTTGTGCCAAGTTGTCTCGATGTCCTTTGAGTGGTAGACCATTTTGATACACAAGGGAAACTGTTGAGCGTGGAAAACCCAGCAGTGTTGCAGTTCTTGACACAAACCTGTGCGCCTGGCACCTACTACCATGCCCCGTTCAAAGGCACTTGCATCTTTTGTCTTGCCCATTCACCCTCTGAATTTCACCCTTAATAGTGCATATAAAAGATAAATTGTATGTCTGATTTGTTATTGTTACCCATCTACCAATCACTGCCCTTCTTTCTAAAAGCTCCCTGATCTTTGTAGTTGAATCTGTGCTTGACATTCAATACTTGATTGAGGGACCAAACATATGTTGAAGGTATGCATGTATGAGGACAGAGGAAGGGTTAATCATTAAAAAATCATGTCAAGCCACTGTATATGTACATATCTACCTCAATTACCTCGTACCCCAGCACATCGACTCGGTCCTAGTACCCTGTGTATATAGCTACGTTATCATTACTCATTGTGTTATTCCTTGTGTTATTATTTCTCTTATTTCTCTTGGCATTGTTGGGAAGGGCCTGTAAGTAAGCATTTCACTATTGTTCTACACCTGTTGTTTACGAAGCGTGTGAAAAATACCATTTGATTTTGTGTTTATAGCAGTGTGATGTATGAACTGGTAACCTACCAGTATATCATTGGAATACTAGCACTCTGTATGAGACCGTGGCTACAGTACCTAGCTTTTGGAGTTGCAGTTTGTGTAGCTAGCTCGTGACATTGATAGCATTGCACGCACCTTCAACTATCCTCCCCCTTGATCACTACCATTTTCAACCACCTTTTGTCTTTGAGTTTTGAGCATGTAGTACATTGGGGAATGCTAGAGAGGGTTTGTTTGACATGAAAGAGGCCTTGGTACACAACACAAAGATAAACGTCCCCCAGGCCCCATCCCTCCTTAGCTTTCACCAAGCTCTTTTGAAGCGTCTCCCCTATGGAGTGACAGAGCGCTACTGTGGGGCTAGCACAAGGCCCAGGAAGTGACGAGGCCTGGGACTTGATGTGTGAAAGAGCCTGGTGACAACTGCCCTCAGCATGGGGGCCACATTGTGATCATTGCATCTTCCCAGGTCTTCCTCCTGTCCTGGATTCTGATCTCTCCACCTGGATGGTCTGTGTGTGAGTGAGAGAGAGAAACTTGATGCGATAACATAGCAGTTGTAGTGAATTCACTAGACTGCCTAAAGGAGAACCTTGGGAAACAAGTGCAGTATAGCTTATCTTTGTGGTCTGATACAGTTTGGAGCTGTTTAACACCTTTTGTGGTTGTGTGATAGACTACTGAGAACTTGTGAGAACTTGACTCCTATAAATGTATCAGTGGGACAGTTTGGTCTCCCGTTGTCTTTTAACGAGTGGCTGCCGAGCAGCCGTATGGAGAGCGATACGGGTTGAGCTAATTAGCGAAACTGAAAGAATTCCAGCTCCAATCCCAATTTCACTCCAGCTGGATGTGCCGTCTCCGCAGTGGAAACCAACTGACCCAGAGGAACAAAGCCTCAAACCAAACCCGACGACATAAAAGCCCCGTTGCGACAGCGTTTCGCTCCACGCCTCCAGCAACCGCGCCCTTGTAAAGCTGTCTTCCCATAGTTTACGGAGCAGCAATGGTACAGTAAAAGTCAGATTTATTCATCTTTATTTGTCCTCTTTTATACACCGTAAGAGAGAGAGAGTGAAGATGAAGACAGGCGGAATAAATGCGGCAAAGCACCGAAAGGCCTTAAGAGAATCCCCAGCTCGATCCGGAGGGGCTCGTAAAGTAGATTTGTGAGGGGGGGGAAACCAAGTCTCCTTTAATCTCTCTCCCATCTGCAACAGCCCTGCGGTTTGGACTAAAATGGCCTCATTGTCTCGGCTCAGTTACAGTAGCATTCTGTCTGAATGATTCACCAGAAGAGAGAGAGAGAGATAGTAAATTTCCTGCCGGCAAAAGAGAAACATTTCCCATGGAGAGTTAAAGGCTGAGGATGAGGCAGATGGAGGGAGCTGCATATTTCAATGGCTTTGAATAAATCTGTTTTTAATAACCGGCCTCGCGAGGAGTTCCCACATCTAAAAAAATAAATAAATAAAAAACAGTAGATTTCACAACCTTGCGCCGGGGTCGTAAATATTAAACAATTACGACCTGCCTGGCTGTGTGGACTCATGGAGAAGCTCTCCTTTCCACTAGCTTTAAATCACAGGCGCACATCTGCTCACAGGCCTATACCCTTTCATTTCAAAATGGTAATGAATTATCCGAATGGGAGATTAATTGCAGGACCCAAAAGCTTCTCTCAGATCAGGGTTATGGATCATCAGCAGTGACAGGAGACATCCGCACATGTACAGTAGCATACACCCAGTTAAATACACCTTGTAACATTACTCTGGCATCTAAAGAAATAAACCAGAGTAAATCCTTCAAAGCTCGAATTCTTGAAAGCTAATTGATTTGTTGTAAATGTCCCCCCAAGATGCAGAAGTGCTGTGCCTTATAAGGCTGGGTCAGTACAACAGTAAGTGTCGCGGCACGATTCTCCACTTTGTTTGATGACAGACGCTTGAGCACGTTGGCTCTTAGACTTGTGGAATAGTATTTTGAGTGTGCAACTTGAAAATGATTTCCTATTGATGTTTGCACGACCAAAGTCATGATCAATGTGTATCCACCTAGTAATGCAGCCACCAACAGTAGCCGTCCAAGCTGATGGTCTAGCTTCTTGCTAATCCCTTTTATAGCACAGCTGTTTCCCCAGATTCGCTGTGTGATTCACCATAGAGCAGTATACTGATGCATTGCTTCTGAACCCTCTCTAACCGATCGAGGAACCAGGCCAAAGAACACAGCCAGAGAGGAAAAGAATCTTGTGGCCATATATCATCATAGAAACGTTCATTTATTAGATAACCAATGAATTATGGGAGTCTTTATTCAGACCCAAGGCCATGCCCATAAAACAGAGATATGGCCCATGTTACACGTGTGAAGTATCACTGAAGACACCCAGGGTTTGCTTTGATGTCTTCATCACTGAAAAATAGGCGTTTTGATAAGACTGCGCAATAGGGCTTGTGTTAAAAAGGTGCTCCCCTCTAAGTGATGATGGGTTGCATTATTCATACTTAACAAGACCAGAAACATGCCCCCCCCCCCCCCCCCCCCGATTTTCTCTGAGGTATTTTGGCCTCAACATCACCGAGCCTCAACGTAGTCTCGACGCTGCCTAGCGCTCATTAGCGAGAGCATCAAGCATCTCCCTCTTCTTCACACAGCTAAAAGAGAAGAGGAGGAAAGAAAGACACTGGCAGGAGAAGAGGGGGAGGAAAGGAAGATACTGGGGGAGGAAAGGAAGACACTGGGAGGAGGAAAGGAAGACACTGGGAGGAGGAAAGGAAGACACTGGGAGGAGGAAAGGAAGACACTGGGAGGAGGAAAGGAAGACTCTGTGAGAAGGAAAGGAAGACTCTGGGAGGAGGAAAGGAAGACACTGGGAGGAGGAAAGGAAGACACTGGGAGGAGGAAAGGAAGACACTGGGAGAAGAGGAAAGGAAGACACTGGGAGGAGGAAAGGAAGACTCTGGGAGGAGGAAAGGAAGACTCTGGGAGGGGAGGAGGAAAGGAAGACACTGGGAGGAGGAAAGGAAGACTCTGTGGAGGAAAGGAAATCTGGGAGAAGAGGAGAAAGGAAGACTGGGAGGAGGAAAGGAAGACTGGGGAGGAAAGGAAAGGAAGACTCTGGGAGGAGGAAAGGAAGACTCTGGGAGGAGGAAAGGAAGACTCTGGGAGGAGGAAAGGAAGACTCTGGGAGGAGGAAAGGAAGACTCTGGGAGGAGGAAAGGAAGACTCTGGGAGGAGGAAAGGAAGACACTGGGAGGAGGAAAGGAAGACAGGAGAAAAGGAGGAAAGAAAGACACTGGGTGATGAAGAGTAGGAAAGGAAGACACTGGGAGAAGAGGGAATGAAGAGGAGGGATTGTGGGAAAGAGAGAAAAAAGAAAAGCAACCAGAAGCGCTAGCCAGGAACTCGTGCCAGTAAACTCCGAGACAATGAACCTCCGCCAGATGTTGCGCCATTCGGCCTTGCTCGCTCCGGCAAAGAGATGCGAGCTGACTAACCATTTTTCACTGTCAGCCAGAACAACAGGGCCTTGCAGAGGGAAATTAAGACATGTGCGACGTGCGACGGTGGTGGCGCCCTGCTCCGACGTTGGCAGCCGAAATTACTGGCTGTGGAGAGGAGAGGGAGAGAGGTGGTGACTGTGACAGTCGGGGCTGGCGTAGGAGAAAAAAGCCCGAACACACGCCACCTGGCCGCTGACAGCTCTGTCAGAACGCATCGGGTCTCCCGCGACACAGCGAAGGGGTTCTGATCCGGTGTGCCGTCTCTCAGGGGCAGGGATAATTGTCATCAGCGTCAACAGAGCCATCGTCATGGTAGCACGTCTGCCTGTATATCGCTGTGGCCTAACTGTATCTGTGCAGACTGCTTTCCTCTGTGGAGGGAACATCATTGATCTAAAATGGAACTGGGACAACAACTGCTGATGAATATACAAAAATAGCTTAAAACAGGATGAATATATTAAAATATTTAAAATGGGATTCAGTTTGTCGAAATGTAGGTCAACACAACTGAAATGGGCGACGTGAAATGTTCATCTGAAAACTCCTTTGTCGAGTGAGACTTTGTCTAATCCACTTTCTTTGGTAGCTGGGGAAAACCTGTCGCTTCTCTCCCGTACTCTTTAATGAATACTGACACCCTTGTCAGCACCAGAAAATCAACCGATTTCATTCGGGAGGAGGGGGGAGGGTGCAACCCCCTATACCCCTTCAAACACACCAGACCTTAGTTGCTGGACAGTCTTCTCCCAGCTGTTTCTTATTCATCTGGGGTGGAGGGGGTGTCCCTGTCTGTCCCTGTGGTAGGTGTTTGGGGGGCTGGGGACCCTCCTGTCCCAGTGGTCCATTGCCTTGCTGTCCCATCAATAACGGCCAGGGTGACAGGGCTGAAGGGGGCACAGTGCAGACCCCTGGCCTGAGGCCTGTCCTCCTGATCAGCCAACAATGCCCACAGTTTGGGCCCTGCCTGGCCTGGCAGCCCCCCAAACGTCACACACACACACACACACAGCTCATCCAAAATAGCTCCCTCTTCCTATTCTCTTGCTTGGTTTCTCAAACAAAGCCACAATTGCATTCTCTTGTCCTTCCTCTGTTTTAGAAATCTGGCACTTTAGAGCAGGGGATACATCCACTGCATGGGAAAAGGGAGGCATGGTGTCTCTTTCTCTCTCTCTCTCTCTTTCTCTCTTTCTCGTTCCCTCTGTGCAGCTACAGATCTCTATAGTATGTTACGTACCGGCCGGTATCATTCCCTCCGGATCTCCCCCCACCTAGAGGAGAGTTGCCAGGACTGGTTCATCTCTGCCTGCCAGACAGCCATGTCTTTCTCACCACTCCACATCTGGCCTAAAACCCCCGACTCCCTCCTTCTCTACCTCTCCCTCTCCCTCATACAGACCCTGCAGCCTTGCTTCTCATCAATTACGTCTCTGATGTGGTAAATATGCCTGCACACAGCAATATACAAACTCACTGCAACACACTCGCATACGTCCATACAAAGTCAGATACATACTTCACCCGAAACCATAGCTTTCATTTCGTACCTAAAAGAACACAAACCACCACACACAAATGCTCACCCCAGCACACAAACATGCTGTGGAATAGCAGGATTATGAGTACAACCAGAGGTGGTAGCATCCATTTGCACGCACCCCACCATACAAAACACAAATACAATGCCTTTAATCAAGTCAAAGAATTCCACCACCAGCTTCACTTTACCGAAGAAGTCAAACGAATTGGTAATACCATCAGTCTTCTAGCATGTATGTATTCTAAATAGTAGTAGAAAGGCTAACGCCAGAGCATCTGGTCCTTCCTTTGTGACTTAGCCAATAAACTCAGACCAGGAAGTCCCGGGTGATTGCGCCAATGCCCATTGGTGGACTGATTAGAGTCGGAGATCTGTGCAATTAAAGCAGCGTGACAACTGGTAATGAACCTTTTTGAACAGGAAACACACGATGGACTATTTAAAAGAGAAGTGGTTTCATCCCTCCATCCATCTCTGACAGAGGAAAGGAGCAGAGGAGGAGGAGTAGTGCAAGGAGAACAACGGGCGAGAGTGTCAGAAGACATCAAACAATGAATCAGTCTGAAATCTATGATCTCCAGCTGCTCCAGCTGTTGCTGGGACTCAGAGCAGAAGCGAGAGAGGAAACACCAACAATAGGAAAACAGCGGCATCAGATTATACAGGGATGGAAGTGCTTGGCGTTGCAAACACAGATTTTGTCGGATGGTGGTGTGTTGATGAGGGATCAGGTCTGGTGAAAGTGGCTGGGCTGCTGGTGTGGTGCAGATAGGGTTGAAACTGATATACAGGTGTGACTGAGTACAGGGGGAAAACAGGCATGGACCTGAGTAAGAGGGTTTCAAGGAATATTTACTGTTGATAGTGTTGAAGCTTTGAGCCATGGCTGGAAGCGTTGGACTAAGTTCTTTGAACTAGCCTACACTGTTTGTGGTTATTCAAGTATATGTACTGAACTGAATTTATTCATAAATTACCGGTTTTGGTCATCAACATTTCTTTTTTAGGTATCAAGTAAAGTACTGATCTAAAATGTGAACTAAAGTGAACCTACCTTAAAACAAAGTCAGCTGTGGCTTTTCAGTGAGCTCATCCCAGGGCCAGTAGGCTGCTGGGTCGTAGGCGTCAGAGAGGAGCGTAAGCCTCCCAGGCGTTCAGCAGGAATGTGTCGGCTGGATGATGAATGGCTGCTGAGAGGCCTGAGCCCAGAGGCAGAGCTTCACCGTGATGCTCACCTGGTCGAGTTGTGTGGGCAGGACACTGCTGGGTTTGGGCTGCTGAGGAGGTAGAGGCAGGGACTGACCCTGGGGGGTGTGGGGGTGTGTGTGCGTACACCGGAGATAGACTTCCAGGTATTCCAGCATCCACTCATAAGGGTGCGTGAGGGCAGGCGGTGTGAGAAGTGTGCAGGAGTAGAGAGCAGCCTAAGAAGGGGGATGGACAGGGGTAGGGGTAAGGGGAGTTCAGCCAGAGGTGTCTTGTCAAGTGGTGTGAGGGCTCGTCTTCTGCGCTGGATGTGTTATCGGAGACAGGGAGGCTTGGCGGCAGAGACTGTAGACACCTCTGTGGCCTGACTTTGGCAGGCCTCTCCACCACAGGACCTGATGTATGGTGATTAACTAGCAATGTGGCCACTATTTTCAATCATTACTCTCACTGCGGCTACTGCTAAATCTAGCTCCTCAGATCTTATTTAACTGGAGAAATGGTTTTGTTAGATGAGCAATAATGACTGCTTAAAATAAATCATTCAAATACTGAGCTATGTTGTATCCTAAATAAAACATTTGGAAACAATATTATTTTATACTTATACAATTTCTCAGAGAAAGAGATTTTGTTCAACAAGTCATTTAAAAAATCTCAAAAATGTCGGGGCAAAATTATTGACATCCGTAAATATTCTTATAAATAAAATAGTCAACAGTTTAGTAATTGGTCTCATATTCCTAGCTACATCAAGCTTGTTGCAGGCTTTGGTTTTTCCATTTATGTTTTGAGGTTGGACTTTAGCATGTATAGCTTGTTAGCACATAAGGCACACTAATTGGTGTCACCTGATTAGTCAGTATGTGTTACACCTGTGCTATTTGCCGTCTCGTTAGTCAGAGGGTGTTTCACCTGTGCTGACCCAGGGCTCCAGTTGTCTTGATAGATGTGGAGGGTTAACACCTTTAGTTGCCTCTCCTTTTATCTGATTTCGGTTAGCTTCCTGTCAATAAGTTTGGTGTTGGTATTTATTTTGTTTGCCTCTTAGTGGGTAAATTTAGTGGGCACTTATGGTGGGTGTCTTTTAGGTTCCAGTTGTTGTTGCTAGTCAACTTTCATTGGACACTCCCATGAGTGTCTTTCAGAACCCCTCCTAAAACCCCACCTGTTTCATTTTGTTTGTTGGTCAGTGACTCTTAGTTTCCACATCTGTTTGAGCAACATTGTTTTTTGTTTACTTGCTGGGGAACGTAAGACTTTACAGACTTGTTGGATGCATTTGCAGTTTGTTTTGATTGTTTCAGATTTGCACCCAATAGAAATTAATGGTAAATGTGTTGTCATTTTGTAGTCACTGTTGTTGTAATTATGAATAGAATGATTCTAAACACTCCTACGTTAATGTGGAAGCTACCATGGTTATGGATAATCCTGACTAGAATGAGTAAAAAAGTTAGAGGGTCAAAGATCATACCCCCAACCTCCCCTGTTATTGGTAATGGTGAGAGGTTAGCATGTCTGGGGGTATGACCCTCACAGGAAAAAACACATTAATTACTCATGTGAACAAGTGATCTCATCTGATCATGTGATTTTATGGGAAGTTAATCTGATAACATGTGAATTAACATGTGATAACATGAAACTACACGTGACAACATGGGGATGCTACAGTTACACGTGAAAATATGTGTTTTTGGAACACTTCACATGTGACATTGGCGGAGATTCTATTATCTGGCACAGGTTCCCCCGGTAGGAGGAGTTTGCACCGGGTGAAAAAAGATTGCATTTGTTTCAGAGCCCACAGTGAAGTCGGCTCAGAAACGCAAGTGACATAAATTAAGCACATGGACGAATGAGTAGGATTCTGTGTTTTCACATGCAAAAGTGATTGATTAAAACACCTTATCTGCCTTCCTAATGAAAACGAGTTTGAAAATTACAGCATACACTGAGTGTACAAAACAATAGACGGACCAGGTGAATCCAGGTGAAAGCTATGATCTCTTATTGTCACCTGTTAAATTCACTTCAATCAGTATAGATGAAGGGCAGGAGACAGGTTTATGAAGAATTGTCAAGCCTAGAGACATGGATTCTGTATGTGTGCCATTCAGAGGGTGAATGGGCAAGACAAAAGATTTAAGCGCCTTTGAACGGGGTATGGTAGTAGGTGCCAAGCACACCGGTTTGAGTGTGTCGAGAACTGCAACGCTGCTGGGCTTTTCATGCTCAACAGTTTTCTGTGTGTATCAAGAATGGTCCACCACCCAAAGGACATCCAGCCAACTTGACACAACTGTTGTAACCATTGGAGTCAACATGAGCCAGCATCCCTGTGGAACGCTTTCGACATCTTGTAGAGTCCATGCCCCGATGAGTTGAGGCTGTTCTGCAACTCTATTCAATGTTCCTAATGTTTTGTAGACTCAGCGTATATTTTATGGAATATTGATGTCTGTTTCTGGATGATGCTCCATGCTGCCTTGTTGACAACAAGACCGAGTGGTGCAGATTAGTGTTCGATTTGAGAAGGGTTTTGCCCGTTCACATCATTGGTCATAGCCGGGTACACCAAGGCTCAGGTTAATAGAACTCTTATGTTTTCATGTGCTCACATGTTGTCATATGCTTACTTTCATGTTGTCACATGTTATCCCATTAACTTCACATGCGAAACACGTGATCATGTGAAATTCATGTGATCTCAGGCGAGATCCATGTTAGGATTTTTAGAAGATCTTCTCAAGACACTTGTTTTACCAGTTGTCAGGACGTCACATGATGGCTTCAGATGGTCCCAAACCATTATAATAAAGTAATGGTATGGTGGTAAGCTATTCATCTAAAATATGACCCCACCTGGGATTGGAACCTCTGGATTTGAGGTGTGCTGATCTTCCTGCTGTGCGATGGTCTGTCGCAGTGTCCCACATATTCATTCCTTATATTACATCTCCACACCTAGCAAAAGAGTGGCATCTGCACTGCTATTTTAGTATTGAGTTCATCTGATTATTCTCTCATTGATTTAGTTTACTTATTTAAGCAATTTGAGGGTTTTCTGTATAGTTGTCTATTGTTGGAGGGGCATATGATTCTGTTTTAATGTTACTCCTGAAACACTGATAAATATAATATTTTTTCTTGAGTGTATTATACAAAGCTGAGATTTACTTCGAAGTCTAAAGTGTAGGAATACAGGTGAAACCAGCCGTTGACACAGACATGGTGGCATAGCAAAAATATCGGGATGCAATGAATCAAGAGGTTGTTGAAATCCCAGGTGAGGACACATTTAATAATAATTACAGTATACAGTGCCTTCAGAAAGTATTCATACCCTTTGACTTATTCCACATTTGGTTATGTTACAGCCTGAATTCAAAATGGATAAAAAATATTTTAAAATCTCACCCCTCTACACCAATACCACATAATGACAAAGTGAAAACAGGTTTTTAGAAATGTTTGCTAATTTATTGAAAATGAAAAGACATTTCTAATTTACATAAGTATTTAATCAATACATGTTAAAATCACCTTTGGCAGCTATTACAGTTGAGTCTTTCTGGGTAAGTCTCGAAGAGATTTGCACATGTGAATTGTACAATACTTGCCCATTTATTATTTTCAGAATTCTTCAAGCTCTGTCAAATTGGTTGTTAATCATTGCTAGACAACCAATTTCAAGTCTTGCCATAGATTTCCAAGCAGATTTAAGTCAAAACTGTAACTCGGCCACACATTCACTGTCTTTGTAAACAGCTCCAGTGTAGATTTGGCTGTGTGTTTTAGGTTATTGTCCTGCTGAAAGGTGAATTCATCTCCCAGTGTCTGGTGGAAAGCAGACAACCAGGTTTTCCTCTAGGATTTTGCCTGTGCTTAGCTCCATTACATTTTTTCTATTATCCTGAAAACCCCCCAAGTCCTTAACAATAACACCCATAACATGATGCAGCCATGACTTGCTTTAAAATATGGAAAGAGGCACTCAGTAATGTGTTTTATTGGATTTGCCCCAAACACAACAGTTTGTATTCAGGAAAAAGGTAATTGCTTTGCCACATTTTTTGCAGTTTTACTATAGTGCCTTGTTGCAAACAGGATGCATGTTTTGGAATATTTTTATTCTGTACACTCTTCCTTGACACTCTGCCAATTAGATTAGTATTGTGGAGTAACTACAATGTTGTTGATCCATCCTCAGCTTTCTCCTATAACAGCCATTAAACTCTAACTGTTTTAAAATCACTATTGGCCTCATGGTGAAATCCCTGAGCGGTTTCATTCTTCTCCGGCAACTGAGTTAGGAAGGACGCCTGTAGCAATGTAGTGACTGGGTGCATTGATACACCATCCAAAGTGTAAGAAATTACGTCACCATGCTCAAAGGGATATTCAATGTCTACTTTTTCCCATCTACCAATGGGTGCCCTTCTTTGTGAAGCATTGGAAAACCTCCCTGGTCTTTGTGGCTGAATCTGTATTTGAACATCACTGCTCGACTGAGAGACCTTACAATTATCTGTATGTGTGATTAGGTACAGAGATTAGGTTGTCATTCAAAAATCATGTTAAACAGTACACTGTGAGTCCATGCAACTTTTTATGACTTGTTAAACAAATGTTTACTCCTGAACTTATTTAGGCTTGCCATAACAAAGGGGTTCAATATTTATTGACTCAAGACATTTCAGCTTTTCATTTGTAACTTTCAAAAATGTCAAAAAACATAATTCCACTTTGACATTATGGGGTATTGTTTGTAGGCCAGTGACAAAACATCTACATTTAATACATTTTCAATTCTGGCTGTAGAAAAAAAAGTCAAGGGGTATTAATACTTTCTGAAAGCACTGTATATAAACATACACAATGTAGTCATGTGTGTCAAACATGTAAGATGAAAATACTGTATGTTAAAAGCACTGTCTGTGTCATCGTGACTCATTTTTATCACATGTGATGTGTTCCCAAAACACATTAATTCACATGTACTGTAAAATGTCTCATAAAATGTCAGGTTTTCATATGAGTTCACATGTGAAATAATGTGATTTTACATGTTAAATCATGTGTTATTTCCTTAAGGGGGTCTTTGACCCTCTAACTTTGTCACTAATCAGTATTCAAGATTCAATCAGGATTATCCATGATCTTGATAACATCCGCATTAATATAGAAGTGTTTAGAAACATATTATATTGTTATTTATAATCAAATTTACTCCAAAATGACACAATACATTATTTACCATTCATTTCTATTGGGCACATCCAATAAATCCAACAAGTTTGTAGATGCACAAGCTTGATGAACTTATTGTGTTCTAGGAATATGCGACCAAATAATACATTTTTGACTATTTTATTTTTAAGAATCTTTAAGTGTGTAATGTTGACTCCTACCTTTTTGAGAAAAAAATGTTTTGTTAAAAAATCTTTATCTGAGCAATTGTATTAGTAGAAAATAATATAATTTCAATTTTCTTTGGAGCGTACAGTATGGCTCAGTATTTGATTTATTTTATACAGTCATTATTGCTCCTCTTTATCAAGGGTGTCAATCATTTCAGACCCCACTGTACAAACACAAACACACACTCATCCTTGTGGAGCCATCACTCCCTCAGCCCTGTCACCCTATTCTCCCTCTCTCTCCTGACTCGGCTCGTAAACAACCCAGAAGGCCCGTGGGTCCGTCCGGAGAGCTCAGGAAGACCCGTATTCATCACAGTGATAGGCCCACTTAAGCTCTTCTCCTCACCTAATTATCCTTCTGATTTATAGGGACAGACCTCTGGCCGATGGATCTCCCACATGGAAGCCAATCAACCTCCAGCTCAGCCCCAGCCTGAATCCCAGCCCCAGCCACACTGAGACTCACACTGTCTCTCTCCTGGGTGGCTGTGATTTACTCTGGTCCAGACAGGGGCACACATAACTCCCACCTTCTCTTCACCTCAGTCTAGTAACGCTAAGCCCTAGATCAGCTCCGATTATAGCATGGTATGAATGGCTCTTTGGACAAGACGGGAAAGAGGGGAAAGAGAGGAGATATGGAGAAGGGAGTAGAGGGGACAGGGAGAAGGAGAGACAGATGTTTCTATAAAAATTAAATTTCAAACTATCCTGTTCAATTAGCTGGCATTGAAAGTGATTGTACTACATGATGCTCAGGTGGGTAGACCTGAGGTACTGTTTACTGCTCAATGAAGGGATTGTACTTCATTGGCTGTATACTACAAGCTTGGTGTGTAGGTGTTGTATAGGTTTTGTGGGTGTTGCTAAGGCCTGTGTGGAGAACTGTAAAAACGAGAAGGGAGGGGAGAGTGTCAAGAGTCTCTTGGACTGACCTGGCTGTAACCATTCAGGAGGTCAACTTACTGTGGCCTCAGGGACCTCTCTCTCTCTATCTCACCCTCTCCTACCTGTTAACCTCTGTAAAAAGAAAACTTTCGACATGTCAAGCTTCTGGTGTTTGTTCTGTCACCTGCGACCAAAGGGTCCAAACTGTCATATCCACCATCAAACCAAAACACATTTGTGCGCATGTAAACAGATGAAAAAGGTATGCCTCTCTTTTTCATTTACTTGCACCATTGCTCCAACCCATGTACAGTCATTGCATGTGTCCTCTTCCTATCAACTTAACAATGTGTTATCTCTTATTAAGAGTTTCAAAGAATGGTTCAAGCTGGAATATGCCAAGCGAGGGCTACAGGAGAGGAGAACTGAGGGACGGAGAAGAGGGGAGAGTGACAGGCACTGAAGGGTGTAAAAAGTCTGGAGAAGATAAGTTGACCTGAGTTTCGCTTTCCTCCTCGGCATCTGAGCTGCACCTGTCTCCCATCCCTCTATCTTTCCACTCCCTCCCTCTCTACCCTTCATACCCCTCCATCCGCTGGGCTCCTGACAGGCCCTGATGGCTTACAAGCTTCCAGAGGGAGGGGCGCTCCTACTCGGACTTGCTGGTTGGAATTTCCCAGGTCTCTGGTTCCCTGGCTGGACCTTTCAACACAGGCATAGACCTAGCCAGGCTGCAGCCTCAACACAAGCCAAGTGGATCAAAAGGGGGCATGTGCTGGCCAGGGATGAGGGGTGGTCTGGAGTTGGAGATGTTCCTTAGACAGTGGTGGAACTACATACTGTCTGTGTGTTTGTTGTCAGTGGGTAGGATATGGAAGATGGATATGGTGGATGGACGTTGCCGGTGGATGACCCTGCCCTGACCTTGCCCCTTAACTCCTCCTTGTCCCCCACCACCACTTTCACCTCTCCGTAAAATTTCAGATAGGATACGGTGTGGTTTCGCTCGGCATTTAGTGTACAATTACTCTCTTGTACATGAGGAGTGAAACATTTGATAGATGGAGACTCACACGGACAACATTCTCCAACACATGAAAACACATGAGTGCCACACATTCATGGCGAGTTCATGAGCTGGACTCCCCTCTCCTGTTCCGTTCCGCATGTTGAGAATTAGCGCGCGGACAGTCAGACAGGCAGGAGGGTCAGGAGACTGACAGGCCGAGCTCTCCTGTTATTCTTGGCGAAGGAGGAAGAGGACGGAAGGTTTGGTAGGAATGGTTCTCTGACCGGTCACGGGACCGCAACCAACGCACTGCTGACGCAAACACGAAAAAGGACGGGCAGAAAAAAAAACATTTGGAATGACAGCTGACCGGCCCTTACCCCCTGCCCCTGCAGCCTTTAACCCCTTCCTCCCTCAAGCCCTTCATCCTTCCTCTCCTCTCTCCCGCTGTGAACTGTGGGTGTTTCGGAGGGGACGGGGCGAATGCACGGAGTTTGACCTGTCTCCATGTCACCCTGTCTTCCCAACACTCCACCCTACCTCCTCCTTACACACATACACCTGCACACACACACACGCATGCACACACACTCACATTTAAACACACAGACACTTTTACTCTTTTATTCACACACTCGCACCATGCGCACACACTCAAACACACACACTCACTCTCCTCCTTGGCTAACAGTGGGAGAGGAGGTGTCGGGTAGCGGGAGCTGGCTATAATTGGAGAGAGCTCATTGTTTATTGATAGCGCTGGTGATGAGAAAAGTGACGGCTCCTGCAGATAGGTTTCAACACGCCATGCATCAGCGGCCCAACCGAATCCAGCCTGACCCAGCCTCTTGTTTTTTTACACGCATTGAGGGAGAGGGAATAGAGGAGAGAGAGAGAGAGGGGGCTGGGGATATACAAGGGGCAAGTTAGAGCTAGCAAGAGAGCTGGAGAATAAATAAATTGGAAGACAAATCAAAACCAGGTCAAATAGACAGAGAGGGGAAGAGAGAGTGAAATAAAGGGTTTGGGAGGGAGAACAAATTAGGACTGAGCAATAGGAGAGGATGAAAATAGGAAAAGGGGAGGGCAAGTAGTATAGAAATATCTGAATCCTGTTAATATATTTGCATATGTATGCAAAATGTTGTAATGGAGTGTGCATTTCCAGACGTAATAAATTATTTTAGCCCTGTTTATCACCCTAAGTCTCCTGCCTCCTATTCTTTTTCCCTACCTCATCCCTCTCTTAACTCCCTATTTCCCCCTTGTTTTCTCTCTATTCTCTCTCTCACTCTCGTCGACTTCCATCGCTTTCCCTCTGCTTGGAGTTCTAAGTGTGGGGCCCCTGAAGAGGCCCATGGGAGACCCTGTGTGATGGCTGAAGCTCAGACCGGAGTCAGAGGGGCATGCAGTGGGGAAAGTCTGCGGTCTGAAACCTTTCATTGAGCATCACACCTCCTCTGTCTGAATTTACTCCAAAGCTCTGGGGAATTCTGGGAGTTGGAGTCAAACCCATGCTTGTGATGGACTACAACAACCACAAGAAAAACAGGGGGGGAGAAGAGAAACATTGTTCATTTAGATTTAGCCCAAATAATCTGTTTGTGGTGAAACACTGACTAGTGCTCACACAACACATCTTAGAGGTGCATAACCTCTGTGTGCTTATTTCATAAGACATGACGCTAGCGATTATCTGAAGACCCTTGGAACACGTCAAGCCAGCTTCTATAGCTTGGTTGGCCTGTAGCATGTTTGACCAATACAAACATTACATTAGAGGGATTGTCAATGTAGGGGACTAGAGGGATCAACAAGGGTGCTTACATTTGATGGACACGCTCCTTTTGACCCTAAATGTCACTGACATGCATGCATCTCTCTGTTTGTCAACTCTGCGACTGAACCCAAGTGATTTACTGGATGGCTCAGTGACGTTAGGATGTCTTCATCAAGTTGGAGGTGACAGGGTGGGCAGCAGTCATAATCAAGAGACAAACTCATCTACTGGGGCAGGGGGATCAAGACCTGGCAATCTAACCTGGCAACCCAAGGACCCATAATGAGTGACCGTAAGGTTGTCAGGGCATTGAAGTTGAAACAAAGTCAACATGTTGTCATGGGTGTTGAAATGAGATCATACTGTATGTACAGGTAACGGGTAACTGCCAAAATAAAGGAACCACTTGAGTAAATAAGGGATGCAAAATGTATTGAAAGCAGGTGCTTCTACATAGGTGTGTTTCCTGAGTTAATTAAGCAATTAACATCCCCTCATGATTTGAACAATGTATAAAAATGCCAAGTTGCTTATTATTTTGGCTACCATGGCTAGGAGAAGAGATCTCTGTGACTTTGAAAGAGGTGTCTCAAAGGAGCATAGGGAGCATAGGGATACGTATGTATCTCCATCACCAGATCTTAACCCAATTAAACACTTATGGGAGACTCTGGAGCGGTGCCTGAGACAGCATTTTCTACCACCCTCAACAAAACACCAAATTATGGAATTTCTCGTGGAAGAAGGGTACCTCCAATAGAAATCTTTCCCTCCAGTAGATTTCCAGACACTATGCTAAGGAGCATTGAAACTGTTCTGGTGGTTTGTGGTGTCCCACTGTCCTATTAAGACACTTTATGTTGGTGTTTACTTTATTTTGGCAGATACCTGTATGTGGTTTGTTGTCTCATATACATTAATCAATTTAGTAGCTAGCTTCTCTTATAAAGAGAGAGTGTTAATGTAAGTCAGTAAAGTAAGAGGAATATAAAATGTAGACAAATTGTTTGGAAAGTAATTTGCCGATGCTTGTTCCTTATCAATGATGATGGACCATTGGGTTGTCACAGAAGTAGCAGAAATTGATCGATTGTAGTGATGGTGTGTTTGCTGTTTGACCACTGTGGTCCTAGTGTGGTTGCAGGTTGGTCATTGTTGTCTACATGATTGATCAGCCCTTGCCTGGGCCCTAATAAAGGAACAGAATGGCATTTTAGCTCAAGCTGCTAATTTCCTCTCTGTGCCAAGAGAAACAAGTGTCCACATGCAGTGTTAGTCCAAGATAAACATTGCTATTGTGCCAGCTTCATTCAGCACCCACCAGTAAGTAAAGGTGTGTGTGTGTGATTGGGTGGGGATGAGGACATGGGGTCAGGAAGGAGCAAACTAGTCCTCCCTCAATCACCTGACAACCAACCACCTGACAAGGCTCACTCCACTCCACAAACACACGTCCCCACTCTAACAGTTAGCTCGTTTTCTTCCTCTGTAACTGTGTTGTGGTCTGCCAACCTCCTGATCCCTCTCAGTCCTTCACAAAGACGATTGCAAGTCCAGAGGTCCATTTTATTATGGTTTTTATCTATTTTGTTAATTACGTCAGTGTAACCCAGTTGCTCCCGAGTACACATCCATCCTTTTATTTCTTAATTGAATAGGTGGCCACAGTCACATTTGGCCAAAGTTCAGGGATGACTCTCTTATCTGTACTAGATATCATATCGACTCATACCACCTGTATTAATTTAGCACATCATGACATAATATGGGTTAAACGGTTTTTGCCCTTCAAAGCATAAAGGCACCGGCACATTTCACTCACCTGAACATGACATCACCCTAGCAGTCACGTAGTTGAAAGAATGCTACAGTGGGATACGCTGTACAATAGGAATGTGTCATGAAGTTTTATTACTATGTCTTTGAAACCTTTGGAAATATGCGCTGTTGTAGGCTACCTGATTGATTATGTGCGATTGAGCTTGGAATTATATTGTTTAAAATAATAAGTAGGTCCATGTAATTTTGTCATAAAAATATCAATAAAGTTTACCAATGAAGTTAGATTAGCAGTTTAATACTTATAAAATAGACAGCTCCTCGGTTAAACTGTTTCTGTACAATTTTCAATTCAACTTTTGCGTTGTGGGAACATTCATTCTGTGTGTCTGATGTTTTCTCTGGCCTTTTCACTCCGGTGCGCTGGAGTTAGGAATGTTATGCGGATAACCTCTTGATCTGGATTCACCCAAAAATGTGATGCGAGGCAGGAAGAGGCTGTCCGTAACACTTGAAACTACAAAAAAAAGGAATAAAAAAACTACCCTCCAGAAATCTACCTTGATTGTGAGGATCGTTTTGCTCAAATGAATTTGAGTTTGAGAATATTTTAGACGCATTTAGTCGCTATTGAAATGTAATGTATTTTTATTTTAGAATTCGTATTATAGGATTCATTTCCATATGTACTGATATATTGTCATTCCTTTCTAAATATTGTGCAACATTGGACGTGATGTGGGACCATGATAAAACGACAGTGCTCGTAAAATGATGTATTGCAGGGAGGCTCACTCACAGGGCTCTCGTGCTTCATTCGATTGAGCAGCATTGGAAAGGCACCCTGTATATGCTATGACCCACCTTAATTGGGGAGAACGGGCTTTGGGAAATGGCTGGTGGTTTCCATGTGTTTGATGCCAGTCCATTAGCTCCGTTACAGCTATTATTATGACCCGTCAAAGTGTTGATTACTGCTCTGTAAGTCATAATGTCATGGGCCTACAGGCTTTATTTTTTATTTTTTTACCTTTATTTAACTAGGCAAGTCAGTTAAGAACAAATTTGTATTTAAAATGATGGCCTAGGAACAGTGCCCCTGTCTTGTTCACTGTCAGAACGACAGATTTTACCTTATCAGCTCGGGGATTCGATCTCACAACCTTCCGGTTACTGGCCCAACGCTCTAAGCACTACGTTACCCGACTCATATACCGTCTGTCCTACACTATTTTCTGCATTACGTTTAATGAAACAAAAAAGTTTCAACTTTTTTTGTTGTTGTTGCAGGCACGTAAGTTCAAAACTATATTGTCTCAACATGTTAATAGAAAACAGGTATAATGAAACGACGACTAATATTTTATGAACAAATAAAAAAATTCAAGCTTGATCAAGTGATTATTACGAAGCTGTTTGAGCTTTTTCTTATGAATTCATGCTAAATAGTTCTGCTGCGATCCTTAGGCTATAATAATAATAACTATAGGCCTATATAGACACATTTCGATTAAGATATCCTCGCGAATATTAGATTACATCGGTTTACTGTAACATCTATTTTCGTAATTACATTATTTACATTTAAAGAAAGAAAAAAACACCTTGAAGAATCAGCATTGGCGGAAGTTAGACATCCAAAATGGCTGTCAGAATGGAACAACATAACAAACACCAATTATGAACGATAATAATCATAATAAAAGCTTAATAAATAAATATGTGGAAACTATTGTTGAATATCAGAATAACGATTCAAACTATCCGTATTTCTCCTTTACGTTTTACAATAGAAAATAAGTGAACTTGTGATTCTAACATTGTAATAAAGTTGTCATGGGTCCTTTTACACAACTTTTAAACGCATTTGTACTAACTATTAGGGTTTGGTAATCAACATGTTAGTATTTAGCTGTACAAGGCCACTTCAGAAATGGTAGGTCTACATCGAATGATCTTTTTTTAAAGGAAACTAGACACATTCTGGTAAATTAGTTAGCTATAGTAAACGCTCAAGGAATAGCCTAGCATCTAATGTAAATACACGATATCTCTGAAAACTCAATGCAAAGTGTGACCTTTGAACCTATTTCATAATTACCCTAAATGGAAAACAATAGTTTGTGGGCTAATTTTGATGAAGAAAATAATAGGCCTATCAAGGAACCTATGTGATTCAGGATATAAAAATAATTAGTTCGGTGCTGTAAAATCTATGTTTGTAGAAATCTGCTAATAATGTAATTAGTCCTGAATACAATTATTTTAATATTAACATTTCCAAACAATGCTGTAAGCATTTAACTTGAATGTTTATATTGATTGAAATATAATTTTTGCCACGATAGCCGACCATTTTTTGTGACGTTTTACACAACCATTTCTGATGTCAGGTCTGTCTGTGCTATGCGTGGACGCGGGACATTATGCGTATAGTTTATGTATGCATGTATTCAGTGAAGGCCTGAACTTTGACCTTTTTACAGGCAACAAGAGGAACAACAAAACTCCCGTCATTCATGTAGAAACAGGTTCGCTGGCCATGAGATTGAAAAGCTGGGCCTTTTATCGCCTCCAAAATGTATATTTACAGTAGAGAACACCCTAGTTTGAATAAAAGTAAAGGAAAATAGAAAAGAAACGACAGAACGGCGAGATCCTATAGAATTTGGGCAGGACAAAGCGAGCCTCGAGTGCTGCTCCGGGACGCGCGCTTGGAGAGAGAGACCTGCAGATGACCCCGGAGAGATGGAAGCTCATCTGCGGCTCCTGACAGGCTGACCCACGCCTTTCGAGAATTAATTTGGGCCTGAACTCGGGGTGAACCTGGGCCTGGGGAGAGCGAAGCTGGCAAGCCGGGGCTGTTTGAGGCAGGGGCCTGGGCAAACCTATCCGCCTGTGTAAATATTGAACCAGTCCGTCAGAGAGTCGTGGATGAAATGGAACTGTCAAGTCTGAGTAAACTTTGGAGAAGAGGTGAGGCCACGAGAGAGAGCTTGGAAAAAAACGTTGTCAAACTCGTTTCCTCAACTGGTAACCCCCCACCCCCTAGAGTTCCCCCCACCCTACACTCCCATCCCCTCTCATGTTGTCAGCACCCTCCAGAACTCAATCCCTAACACCTGATGTAAAGCTTGCCCTCGGACTCACCTGTCCACTGCGAACGCGTCCTGTTAGCTCAGAGAGGCTAAATTGGGCATTCTAATTGCGTGGCAAATTTAGAACGGGCTATCTCGCGATTCTTGCTTTGGCTGGAGGGGAGGGGGGTGAGGGTTGAGATTCTTTCAGGGTGAACTCATCGGGTTACCCCCTGACATCTGTTTTTTCCTTCCATAACTCATCACAATTTCAGGAGGCTGAGGTTTCTGCAAATATTGTTTTCATCTTTGATTAATTATTTGATTTTGGGGAGAGTATGTGAGCCTGACATGAGTTGAAACTAGATTTGTTTTAAGGCAAATGATTAATAGTTCAATAGTTTAGGGCTCCACTTTACAGATAATCAAAAACGGTCACCTAGTGAAACACGGAAATGTCTTAAAATTCTTTGTTATCAAAATAATGTTGCCTATTGGCCTACATTAAATGTCTAGATTATATGAAGGTTTATCTGAAAGGTTTATACCAGTATCATTCATTGGAATTTTTGGTTTTAGGCATATACCAGTAGTCTCCAACCTTTCCTAGCTTTCAAATAAACACATCTTCTCTTCTCCTCTCCCCTGCAACTCTTCCCCAGGTCTTAAGTGTACAAGAAAAAGTTTACTGTTTTCTGTCAGTATACAGTTGAAGTCGAAAGTTTACATACACTTAGGTTGGAGTCATTAAAACTCGTTTTTCAACCACTCCACAAATGTCTTGTTAACAAACAGTAGTTTTGTCAAGTCTGTTAGGACATCTACTTTGTGCATGACACATTTAATGTTTCCAACAATTGTTTACAAACAGATTATTTCACTTATAATTCACTGTATCACAATTCAAGTGGGTCAGAAGTTTACATACACTAAGTTGACTGTGCCTTTAAACAGCTTGGAAAAGTGCAAATCAATCCCAGAACAACAGCGAAGGACCTTGTGAAGATGCTGGAGGAAACAGTTTCAAAAGTATCTGTATCCACAGTAAAACAAGCCCTATATCGACATAACCTGAAAGGACGCTCAGCAAGGAAGAAGCCACTGCTCCAAAACCGCACATGGGGGACAAAGATTGTACTTTTTGGAGAAATCTCCTCTGGGCTGATGAAAATGTTTTTATCTGTTTGGCCATAATGACCATCGTTATGTTTGGAGGATAAAGGGGAGGCTTGCAAGCCGAAGAACACCATCCCACCCGTAAAACGTAGTGGTGGCAGCATCATGTTGTGGGGGTGCTTTGCTGCAGGACGGACTGGTGCACTTCACAAAATAGATGGCATCATGAGGGAGGAAAATTATATGGATATATTGAAGCAACATCTCAAGACATCAGTTAAAGCTTGGTCGCAAATGGATCTTCCAAATGGACAATGACCCCAAGGATACTTCCAAAGTTGTGGCAAAGTTGTGGCAAAATGGCTTAAGGACAACAAAGTCAAGGTATTGGAGTGGCCATCACAAAGCTCTGACCTCAGTCCTAGAAAATTTGTGGGCAGAACTGATAAAGCGTGTGCGAGCAAGGAGGCCTACAAACCTGACTCAGTTACACCAGCTCTGTCAGGAGGAATGGGCCAAAATGCACCCAACTTATTGTGGGAGGGTGGTGGAAGGCTATCCGAAATGTTTGACCCAAGTTAAACAATTTAAAGGCAATGCAACCAAATACTAATTGAGTGTATGTAAACTTCTGACCCACTGGGAATGTGATGAAATAAATGAAAGCTGAAATAAATAATTCTCTATTCTATTATTGTGACATCTCACATACTTAAAATAAAGTGGTGATCCTAACTGACCTAAAACCGGGACTTTTTTGCTGGGATTAAATGTCAGGAATTGTGAAAAACTGAGTTTAAATGTATTTGGCTAAGGTGTATGTAAACGTCTGACTTCAGCTGTATGTGGTAAAATAATGGTTAATAAACAACTAAGGGGGGCCCTATAACATTATGTTTTCTCCGTTTTATTTATCTTTGGTCTGAGATTGATTTTTTTTTTCACTCAAAAACTGACAATTTTTCAGAGACAAACAACGGAACAGGATGTTCTGAGTCCATGCCAATGCTTAAATCACATCTGAGGGCCTTTTTTGGGTCTGGAACATTTTTTGAATTAGTTGTGTAATTCCCCCTTAATTGCGCATCTCGCTCTTTAATTGTGCATCTAGCTAGTGAGGAATGTGCTATCTAATGTGCCTGTCTAGCTATGGTTCTGTACTACTGCTGCTCCATTTCATGGGAAAGTTTGCAAATAACAAATAATAGATACAAATTATATACTTCTGCCAGGTAAGACTACTTTGAAGTTATAATTGAGAAGATTTTCGGGAGAGTATTTCTGTCAACCCACAAGACGGTTATCATATCGACTGGCTACACACGGAGTGATAGACTACCGCGCATCACACAGATCAGCCCACAGACAGACACATTATTGTTGGAAATTAATTAGAAGATATTGTGTTAGGTTTGGCTTTTTAAACCAATAGTGGCTAACCAGGAATTGGATAATGTCAATGTTGATTAGATAATAGCTGGGAGCTTGCGGTGTCTGATACTTGTGAGATTTGTTTGACCGTTTGTGGTGAAACACGTGAAAATTGCATGTACTTTCAGAATTGTTTGGTGAGCTACTCATAGGTTGGCAGCAAGCTACCTCAAATCAAATCAAAATCAAATCAAATTGTATTTGTTACATACACATGGTTAGCAGATGTTTAATGCGAGTGTAGCGAAATGCTTGTGAAATGCGAGACCCACGGCCTATACACTGGCCTGTTTGGACTACTATGCCATAGTAGGCCTATAGCGTCTTCGTCATTCTGTGACGATGTGCACGCCACTGCGGGGATCAGCCGCAGGATCAAAGCTCTGCAGAGGGAGTGCAGGGGGAGCACAGGCCAAACGCCCAAACAGCAGGTTTGAAACTAACACCAACTGCACCCCAGATGGTCACAAGGGCACGTCATTGCCACTGTGTGGATCCACAGTACTATCATGCATGATTTTATGTTGCATTATAATGTATATATTACAATGGAGTCTGTCCTTTATTGTAAGTTATTGTGATCTTACTCTTCACATTATAACAACGTTTATGGCCCCTCTAAAAGTGTACATTAAAAGCAATAGTTGGTGCGTTGTCTATAAAAATTCATACGTCACCTATTTTGCGGAATGACTAGTATACTAATGCCATTGATGAAGATATAATATAAATACACTTTGTCCAGAAAGAACCATGCTGTTGAGTATTATAGTTGCAACGATGAAAGAAGCTCAGCAACTGTCAAATAAGACCATCAGCAGATATAGTTGTAAGTATTTTATCAGTTGATAAGTCATTGTTTAATAGATGAAGTGGAAGCAGCGGTTCGTCGTGTGTGTGTGTGTGTGTGTGTGTGTGTGTGTGTGTGTGTGTGTGTGTGTGTGTGTGTGTGTGTGTGTGTGTGTGTGTGTGTGTGTGTGTGTGTGTGTGTGTGTGTGTGTGTGTGTGTGTGTGTGTGTGTGTGTGTGTGCCTTTCACCAGCTGATGATCGAGCTTGACACGCACAGTCAAAAAAGAACCCCCACATTCCTATTCAAATGTACCTGCTAATCAAAGTTCAGTGTTTGAAATAGCCAAACATTGTAACTAATACAATTATAGTGGTCTGTATTAACACAATATTGTGATATACCTGCATGGTACTAATAATTGAAATACCATCTATTGTGTTCTATTTCGGCCTAATTATCATACACCTGGCTTATTATCAGAAGATTGTTTAGTGAACAGTCTTGCGGTGGGCTAATGGCATTGTACGTACATCCAGGTTGGCCGTCTACGCCTGTTGTACTCTGTTTCGTCTTCACCTGCTATAGGGTCACGCATGGGGACAGCATTGTCATAGCTGTTGATGAGACCTTGATAGGCCTGAACATGGACAAACAACACCGCTCGCTAAAGAATGCGTTTTTTTCTCATGAGTTTACCTCTCCAAACCTTCAAGGGTGTGTTTCAGAGAATGTTTGTTTTGAGCCTTTACGGAGAGTGTGAGGTGGAGAGCGACTTGAGGAGGGGAGAGTATGTTTGCATGTTTAGATATTCCAGAGGCGTCCATAGGTAAAAAGGTCAGCGCGAGCCACCTGGAATGCACCGCAACATTCCTCACCCCATGCAGCGTGCAGGGCAACACTATTGGGCGTGTTGGGCTAGTTTCGTAAATTCCACGGGGGTCAAACCAAGGGTAGACTTACTGTACGCAGTAATACCATTGAAATACTTTACCTGTATGTCACTTGTGTGATTTACTAGCTATCACATATTTTGGGACAAAACTCATTCAAAAGGAATCGACCATGGCAACAAATAGCCTATAGGCTACTCTATGCCCTGGTTCATGCTGCGTATTTGCATAGGCCTCATGGAATAAACTTTTTTTTATGTTTACAATCAATATATTCATTAAGAAATATTATAAATGCACGTTAACTACCATAAATTATAATAAAACTAACAACACAATCTGCAATATCTTATTTTTATTTGAGGTAGACAGAGATGAACCAGCATTGATTGAGATCCTTTCCAAAACATGTAAAACAGACATTAACTAATACAACTCAGTCGATCTGCACATACAAATAATACAATTCACTCCTATTGCCTTGAAATAGAAATGTAGGCCTAACCTTAGAAAATAAAACTAACTTCAGAATACCCGGTTTTTCGGAAGACACTAGCCTATTATCAAAACGTTTGACTCCATCTTGGAAAAGTTACAGCCTATTAATCCAAAAAGGCCCAATTCAAAAGTAAATTGTCGAGTTGGTTTCACTCAGGCAGGTGTTAAAAGTTGCAATAAACTTTCCTTTTAGTTGTATGACATGATAAACGTTTTCTATCCTCTGGCCATTTAATAATATAAATACTCCCTCTAATCATCATTCGTCATGTTGGATAACGTCATCTTGCGTGAACCATTCCCTGTATAGGTTTAGTTCACGTCTGCTATTTAGACAATAACAATTGGATATACAGACATGTGTTGACATTACTAGAGTGAATAGCATTGGGTAATCCACCCGCTCGTGTTTAAATTAGTAATTTCACTGTATATTTCAATTAAAGAACATCGCCAAATCACACACACAACTTCCCGTGTAAAGTAATAATTCTATAGTGCAAAGAGTCAGTAACACATGAACCCTTTCTACCTAACTTACTGACGGTAAAGTCGTTTCATGTCAAAACCTCTATACAAATAAGAAGAAATACATTTTTTTAAACACTACAAAATAGAAATAAATTCAACAATACTATGTTTTGCCAAGAGGCTCCCTGTATAAACATTATTATAAGGCTCGCTTTGAGATTTGTAAACATGCAAAAGTGCATCACTCCAATAGTCGTGGGTATGAAGATTCACGACCCTGTACATCCAAACAGATTTTGTGGGGTGGAAAGAAACGTCTAGTCTAGAAATATGTTGCGCACATCATCCACAGTTGTGCCTTTGTCACCTCGTTTTTTCTCCCTCGAAGTGTGCGTTTCGAAGTTATTATTTGAGTTTAAATCATATACAAAACAAACTCCTCTTACAGACGTGTTGCATAACGGGTGGAATAGTCTATTCAAGCATGGATAGGAATGTTTTGACTTATTATCAATCAGTTCACTTGTTCTTCCCATTCGAGTTCATCACTTTGAAGTTCAGTGTCTGCAAGTTGCAGTTTATTTGGTCCATTAGGTCTCGGAACTGGGAGACGCGCCAGGAGATATGGAGCTGGAATGGTCCGAGTTGTCTTCCATGTCCTTGGAGGAACCCGTGCTCGAGGCTGAGGCCAGGCCCTCTTTCTCGCGCTTCTTCTGTTTCATCCTGCGGTTCTGGAACCAGATTTTCACCTGCGTTTCGTTGAGCTCGAGGGTGGCGGCGATTTCCACGCGCCTGGCCCGCGTCAAGTACTTGCTGAAGTGGAATTCCTTTTCGAGCTCGGTCAGCTGCTTGGTTGTAAAGTTGGTGCGGATGGTGTTATGGGGTCCCATTCCATAGTCAGCCACTTTAGCTGTGAAAAAAGAGAGAGAAAGAAGGGGGGGGGAAACGCATTATAATCTGGACTAGATTGTATGCCTAAAATATGAAAATTGTCCCATATTCGAAGTCATATTAATTTAAATTCACCAATCCGTCGTTAAATGTTTAAGCCCATAAAGAGAAAAAAAGGTGTGATTTGACACCAATACCGCATAACTCATTATTAATGATTAAATGATTTACTTGGAATGAAGATTGGATAATGTCATACTAAAGGGTTCATCAATTACGCACCCAACCATTTCAAGTCCCAAACTGTTGACTACTGTATATAGGTAAGTTCACAGACTCAACCTCCTACTTCTTTTCCCATTACTCACTGAAGAATGAAATAAAGCTGCCCCACGTTGGGGGAGACATAAACGCATTTGATAGGTGTAATTCCATATTCCGACCGTCATATTTTACGATCTTTGCCCACGGTAGCAGGCCTTCTACGTGAGGTTAAAACGTGGGTCGGTGCGCTCAATTCAGACGGGCCAAGCATGGCGAGGAAGGAAAGGCTGGGGAATACAATGGAGGACAACTGAAACGAGAACTGGGACAAGTTAAAGATAACAGAGTTGGGTCACTTCCTAGGGCGTAAGAAAGCATGTCTGCTCGATGCATTAGTGCAAAGGCTGAGACCGGGAGAAAATAACACATCAAGCAAATCTACCAGAGGCATGTCTGGTCAGAGATACCGCTATGACTCGGAATGGTGCTGAGAAATCCCCATATGTTGTGGATCAGAGATAGTGGAGTGAGGCAACACTATCCTCAGTCCTCAGTCATGTCCCTTATGGGGCTGGAGAGTGCATGTGCATTTGCATACCACATCCATTAGCCTACCTGAGCGGTGGGTCGACATGTTTGGGTCACCTGGTGGACCTAATGAACTTTGAATTACCTTATCTGACAAGAACGTTTCTATTTCGTGCATGGGTCAGATTTTTCTTTCGACTCTTCCATCTCACCTGTTTTAGGGGGGTTCCTCTTGACTTTCATCCAGTCGAAAGTCTTTCCTTGTGGTGTTTGCTCTGCGTCCTTCTCCCTCTCTTGAGAGGCCGAAATGTCAACATAGGTGCTCTGCAAATAACCCCGCTGGTGGTCCTGGCCCTCGCAGCCGTGGTGCTGGTACTGTGCCGCTGGGACAGCCCCCTGCGCCCCGCAGTATGCCCCGGCCAGGGAGCCGTAGTTGGGGCCTACATTGGAGGCGGAAAGGCCCGTTGATTGATAGTACATCCCGTCCTGCTCGTTGATAAAGTATTGTGGGTGTCCATAGTCCGGGTTTGCGCACGCTTCCGTCCCGTATCCCGCAGTCCCTGTACTGCTATATGGATGGACCAGGTTGGCATGATGCGACTGGGGCTGATGATGATGCGCGTAGCTACTGCTCTGGTGCTGATGTTGGGCCACCACTGCCTGGGCGCTGCCCGCCACGTAAAGCCGTCCATCGCCGTTATCACTTGTTGTGCCGGAGCCCGAGTGAAAAGGGGCCGGGAAGCCTTGGTCCAAGTGGTGGTATCCGGACTTGGGTGAGTAGGCGTTCGGTCCACGGCTACAAATTGAGTACTCTAAGAAAGAGTTCATTCTGGAATTCTCCATGCGCAAATTGATGACGGAGGATCAACCTGCGTTTCGGGGGATTCCTCCTACCCTGCAACCTCTCGGTATGTCATGTGGAAGAGAAAAAAAGAAGCTCTCACCTCACGGAGAAGTCACCCTGGGATTCCCTATAACACTTTTTTTTATTTTTTTTTAACCTCAGCTGCTGGTCACGTGAGCCGTCACGGCGCCAATGGTGATGGGGACCTCCAGAAGTTTGTCAGCGCACCGCGATCATCGATCACGCGGCTGACATTTGCATGACAAAGCCACTTCAATCAAACCGGCCCATCAATCTGATAACAGCACGTATATGTCAAACCCCTCTGAAGAAACCTCTCCCGAACCGGCAGAGAATGAAATAAAGAAAGAGTTGGAAATTCGCTATCCCCCCATTTCGTTTCTCCCCTATTATTGGATTCCCTATACTTACTTTAAAAGTGTAGAAGTCCATTTGGTTAGGGCTATCAGAGGGTTGAGCTATGGTGAGAGGTGGATGCACTTTTCTCATTGCTACAACTAAACACATAACATCCACTGTATTCCATGGCCTGGCCCGCATTACACAACGAGGACTGCATAATGTCATTAGATACTTCTGGCCCAAGCAAAAAGGGCTCACCACAGAACCCTATATCTGTTTTTGGGTTGAAATCTGTTTAACACTCGGATTGGAAGTGACGCCATCGTTTTCAGATCGGTCCCGAGCCTGCATTGGCCTATCTAATTTAATCAATGAGCTGATCTATTACAGAAACGAGGTTAGACCGACAGCAAAGCCTTCTGGCAGCAGAAAGACCAGCAGAAAGAAGTCAGGATATCTTTCACTGTTACGGAGTCCTTTGTATGTACAGTTCCATAAGTGTTGAATAGAACCTTGTGTTTATGAAGGCAAAAAAAGTATTACTGAGCATATTAAGAGGCACTATACTTATGTTGAAATGTGATACATTTTGTCATCCACATTCCACAACAACCAGGACGCCGTCAATAGTGTAATGGGTGAGTTGTCTAGACCAGTGGTTAACAAGCGTAGGTGAAAAAGGAAATGGCAAAGGCTAATGATTAATTGTGGTGACAATAGGTAAGAAAGTCTGCCTGTTCATGAAGCAGCCCACGCTCAAAGGAGGGAGACTGAAGAATCTCTAATATATTTGCTCGTTGATACATGGTGGACGAGAGGGACTAACAATACTACGCCCACAGTAATTTGTTACTTGTCAGGATGTTTACGGCTCGCATCCATGAGAACAGGATGGTTGCATTGCGCGGCCAAAAGTTCAAACCAAGTAGCTTGTTGTTTACCTTGGCGATATCTTTTCTCTCTTAAGAGTACTCCCAACCTTTTAGTTTACCACCCCTCAAATGTGCTTATCGGTTTAGTAGAGCCAACCCATAGAGTCATTCGATATGCTGCCTCACTGCAAAGTAGTCCTAGTTTTCTAAATAGTATTAATGGGTTATATAGTCGGTCTTTATAGGTTTAGTAGTTTACTCGGTTTACAATCATTTTGTCATTGACTATATCGGAAAAATTCAGTATTTTGGTTAACCTCAAGCATGTTTCTTCAGAAAACATTGATTGCAAGCAAGTCAACCAGGCCTGGCATTTCTCAGGAGAAAACCCCATCTCAACCTGCTTACCCCCACCATCCCCTCACACACACACACAACACACTGCCCTTGACGAGTGACCCATATCATTAGTTGAGGAGCGTTTTAACGCCTTAATAACAACAATAAAATAATGTGCTATCCTGATTTTGCTTTCTTGTTTCAATTGGAGTTTTAAACTAGAGCTTAATACTTGTATTGACACTCAAAACGGCTGTTCTTATTCTAAACAGCTATGTTTTTGTAACTCACAATCAATCTTTGTTTATTCAATGCAAAACATAGGCCAGATTACATTATATTCTTTATCGACTGTGTTAGACGTGAACTCTAATCTGGGATGTTGTCTTTTTCATTAACAATAATTTTATGAAGAAAAAAAAGTAAACGAGCCATGCATTAAAGTAAAACAATGCATACATGTCTATCCTTCACTTTAACAGAAAACATTACTTATTTTTTTAAATAATAATTTATTTCTGAAAGTTATTCAAGCTGGCAATGAAAAGGTAAAAAAACGTCCAAAAACGCTATTCAATCTACCAATGAGCAAGCAGCCTGCAAATCGTTTTAAATGCTAGGTGTAAACGAATTGCCCACATTAGGCTGTGTTTGTTTGTGGTTATAGCAAGCCTATTTGTTACATGGTACCTTTCAATAAACACTACAAATTGTTAACAATAAAAAAAAGGTAGAAAATGAAATAAAAAGCAATAGCCTACAATCTTTTACAAATACCATTACACGTTGTGCAATAGGCTACGCTCAAGATAAAACTAAATATCTATGTTAAACGTTTATTAAAATATTAATTAACTATGGAAATTGTTATTGGTATTTTCACATTGAATGGGCAATTTTCCTATTGGAGGGATTTAATGCACGGACGCATCTGACTATGCATAGTCTACGAATTCCTTCGATCATTTGTGTTCGTTTATTTATGAAAAAACTTTTTGGGATTATCGAAAAAAAAAATGTAACAGCTAATATGCTCTCCAATATAGCAACGTTCGTGAGTTTATAATAAACATATAATTTACCTTAACACAATCAGTCATTTACATTTGCAGACTTTTATAGGCCATTGAGGAAACATCAGGCTACATTTCTGCTGTAAACAAACTATTGTGGCAAAATCAACAGTTAGCTGCAAGGTTATCGAAAGGTCACCGAGAAAGAAATTTTAATCCATCTAAAGATGAATTCAAATGCAAATGTAAACAGGGATTAGAATCTAACGCTCTGATCATTGCCCCCTTCTTAACACTTCGCAGCATGTAATCCCTTCACAGAAACTGCTAACAAACAGAACAGATACGGCCATACAAGCAAATGGTAATGACACTAGTAGGACCCACCTAGCGGTACGACGAGGTAACAACAACTCAGGGACTTCGAAGTCTTCTTCTTGGCGACGTTTTCAATGCGTCCCATTCCAGCTTGTTTTATCTGTTCAGGAGCATAAAAATCTTTGTAGTACCACTCGAAATGATAACAAAAACATTTTATGAGAACATTATACAAGAATCCATTTGATTTCACAGCCTGTAATCATAAAAAACTATAATGAAAATAGTAGGCTATATTAGTGGTTTATAAGGGAGGATAATAGCGAATGAAGGAGAAACAATAAATACGGCTACATTATGAATATAATTGTATTGATAGCCCAGTGGATTTAAAAAAAGCCCCAATGCTTGAAAGTGGAGAAAGTTATGTTAACATCTTTATGTTGTGTTTAATATGATTATCTTGCATAAATTCAAATCATCCCCCCCCCCCCCCACCCCCTTTAGTTGGTCTATTGCTCCGTGCAATATTCCAGGGCTGATTCTAGATAAGGAACACTTAGGCCCTAAGTGTAAAGAGGAATCTTTAAGAATGAGTCAGGAATTCCTTTAAGACATTATATTACAGCTGAAGCATAGCCCTAAAACCTCTTAATTTTCCCAGACCATTATGTCTGGTTCACCACTCTCACATGATAAGTAACTTTGCTTGAGACCTGTGAAGACTTATGTTGGCTCCGTGATCTTCAGCTTAGCAGGTTAACACTGTTTGGTTGCACACAGGAGACCTGGGTTTGTTGTATTGGTGTCGTGGCTAGTGTGAGTCCAAAGGGGGGCAAATGTATCTGAGAAGGTTTGGAACACTCTCTTGGGTTATTTGCAGTGTACACTCTGGATCTGAATGTGGCCTTCTATGCTGCCCTTGGGTACATGTCTGATCCCCAAAGCAGGCTGTGCCCTGTTGTTTTGTTAGCTGACATGAATCATGCAGCAGATGCAGATGGGCGGCTAAAATCATAATCATTACATCACAATCTACAAGCCTTGTTTTGTTAGCAATGTCACTGCAGCCAGACTCTGTTGACTCTACATAGTGGCAGTGGCATCATCCTCTCCTCCAACCTCAAGTGATCCGATGCTGCGATCTGGCATTGACCAAGGCTCTGTCCCAAATGGCACCCTGTTCCCTATTTAGTGCACTGCTTTTTAACCAGGGCCCTATTCCCTATTTAGTCCACTACTTTTGACCAGGTTCCATTGGATCCCATAATGCACAATATAGGGAATTAAGTGTCATTTGTGACACAGGCCAAAGAACTCTGCCCAAGTGTTTTTGCAAATGATGATGCAAATGGCGCTATGCGATTTGCGTCAGTATACGCTGCTGTTTTCATTTCAGCTGGCTGAGCGTGGAGATGCCACCATCACCGGACCCTTATTTTCAGACATGTCCTACTGCCTCCAGATACGGACAACAATATTTACCTACATGCAAAGCTACTGTCCTCCAGCTCTATCCAAGCAAGGAAAGTGTATTTGATGTGTTCTCTCAGGGATGTTAACTCACTCTGTGTACTGTATACACATAGCTTTGACTTTTTTGCATTTTGTCTCACGAGCTTTGAGAAGGTGAACGTAGTGACGCTCAGAGACACTCATATGGTGCTATGTGTTTTGATATTCAGAATGATAGAAATGAGTGGGGTGTTTGTTGTGTGTCATGGATAGCTTAGTCTCGTAGTATTCTAGTAATATGGACCAGTTGCTCTAAACTCAATATACCAATGCACTATTATATCACTTCTCTAATTTGCCAAATTAATGTACAGTGCCTTCAAAAAGTATTCATACCAACTTGACTTATTCCACATTTTGTTGTGTTACAGCCTGCATTCAAAATAAATATTAATAATGTTCTCACCGATCTACACACAATACCTCATAATGACAAAGTGAAAATGAAACACAGAAAGATCTCATTTACATAAGTATTCACATCCCTTTGCTATGAAACTCCAAACAGAGCTCAAGTGCATCCAATTTCCTTTGATAGTCCTTGAGATATCGCTACAACTTGATTGGAGTCCAGCTGTGGCCAATTAAATTGTTTGGACATGATTTAGAGCAAAACACACCTGTCTATATAAGGTCCCACAGTTGACAGTGCATGTCGGAGCAGAAACTATCGCATGAGGTCCAAGGAACTGTGCGTAGATCTATGAGAATTGTGATGAGGCATATATCTGGGGAAGGGTATTCAACAATTTCTAGAGTGTTGAAAGTTTCCAAGAGCACAGTGGTCTCCATCATTTGGAAGTGGAAAAAATATAGAAATAACCAGACTCTGCCTAGACCTGGCCATCCGAGCAAACTGAGCAACAGGACAAGAACGACCTTGGTCAGGGAGGTGACTTGGAACCCAATGACCACTCTGACAGAACTACAGAGTTCCTTGGTTGAGATGGGAGAACCTGCCAGAAGGACAACAATCTCTACAGCACTTCACAAATCTGAGCTTTGTGGGAGAGTAGCCAGACAGAAGCCAATCCTGAGAAAAAGGCACATGACAGCATGCCTGGAGTTTGCAAAAAAAATGCATGTGAAAGACTCTGAGATCATAAGGTAAAATTTTCTGAGGGCCGATGAGACAAAAATGTAAAACCAGGCACAGCTCATCACCCGTCTAACACCATCCCCACTGGTAAGCATGGTGGTGGCAGCATCATGTTATGGGGGATACTTTTCAGCTGCAGGGACTGGGAGACTGTAAGGATAAAGGGAACAATGAATGGAGCTAAATACAGGCCAATCTTTGATGAGAACTTGCTTTAGAGTGCAAAGACCTTTGACTGGGGGGATTTTTATGTTCCAACAGGACAATGACCCCAAGCATACAGCCAAAGAAATGTTGGAACGGCTTCAGAACAAGAATGTGAAAGTCCTTGAGTGGCCCAGCCAAAGACTAGACTTGAATCCTATTGAAAATCGGTGGAAAGACATGCTGTTCACTGCTGCTCCCTGTCTAATTTAACAGAGCTTGAGAAAATCTGCAAGGAAGAATGGGAGAAAATCCACAAATACAGATGTGCAAAGCTGATGCAGACATACCCAAGACAACTCAAAGCTGTAATTGCCACCAAACGGGCTTCTACAAAGTATTGACTCAGGGGTATGAATACCTATGTAAATGAGATATTTCATTTTCAATAAGTTTGCATCAATTTCAAAAAAGTTTTTACTTTATCATTATGGGGTAATGTGTGTGTAGATGGCTGAGAAAACTAAATGTAATCCCATTTGAATTCAGGCTGTATCACAACAAAATGAAGGCACTATTATACTGTGATTGATTGATGAAAATGTTGGAGGAATGTGGCCAGGCATCCTGTCATGATGGAATCCATATAGTTGTCTCCACTGCTGGCTAGATATGGTACTGCAAAGGGTAATGTTTTGGTAACCAGTAGTTGCTTGATGTTTTTGATTCTACGACCGTGGTGGCCCGCTCATTAGGGTGTTAGGGACAACGCCCAGTTTGTGATTGGTCCCAAAAAATGAATAAACACATGTATATAAAAATATATAAAGTACCAGTCAAAGATTCGGATGCAAAAACTCATTCAAGGTTTTTTCTTTATTTTTAATATTTTCTACATTGTAGAATAATAGTGAATACATCAAAACCTATGAAATAACACATATGGAATCATGCTGTAACCCCAAAATGTTTTAAATAAAGCAAAATATATTTTATATTTGAAATTCTTCAAAGCAGCCACCCTTTGCCTTGTTGAAAGCTTTGCACACTCTTGGCATTCTCTCAACCAGCTTTATGAGATAGTCACCTGGAATGCATTTCAATTAAAAGGTGTGCCTCATTAAAAGTTAATTTGTGGAATTTCTTTCATTCTTAATGCAAATTAGCCAATCAGTTGTATTGTGACAAGGTAGGGGTGGTGTATAGACGATTGCCCTATTTGGTAAAAGACCAAGTCCATATTATGGCAAGAACATCTCAAATAAGCAAAGAGAAACGACAGTCCATCATTACTTTAAGACATGAAAGTCAGTCAATTCAGAACATTTCTAAAACGTTTAAAGTTTCTTCAACTGCAGTCGCAAAAACCATCAAGCGCTATGATGAAACTGGCTCTCATGAAGACCGCCACAGGACAGGAAGACCAGGAAGGTTACCTCTACAGCAGAAGATACAGTGGGGCAAAAAAAGTATTTAGTCAGCATTTCAAGGTCCTGGAGTGGCCTAGCCAGACTCCAGATCTCAACCCCATAGAAAATCTTTGGAGGGAGTTGAAAGTCCATGTTGCACAGCAACAGCCCCAAAACATCACTGCTCTAGAGGAGATCTGCATGGAGGAATGGGCCAAAATACCGGCAACAGTGTGTGAAAACCTTGTGAAGACTTACAGAAAACGTTTGACCTCTGTCATTGCCAACAATGGGTATATAACAAAGTATTGAGATAAACGTTTGTGATTGACCAAATACTTATTTTCCACCATAATTTGCAAATAAATTAATTAAAAATCCTACAATGTGATTTTCTGGATTTTTTTTCTCATTTTGTCTGTCATAGTTGAAGTGTACCTATGATGGAAATTACAGGCCTCTCTCATCTTTTTAAGTGGGAGAACTTGCACAATTGGTGGCTGACTAAATACTTTTTTGCCCCACTGTAGCTGTTGTTAAAATGCGCAGATTGCTTTATAAATCTTCTCAAAGAAACAAACTGTAGTTTGAAAAAAAATATTTTATTTCTGTCATGTTGCTTTGTTGACAATTCCAACCACCCCACGCCCCGGGTTTTCAGCCAATCAGTGGCAGAAACTGTTCTATGACATCACTTTACCAGTATTCCCTTATGTCTTAAATTTTTTTTTATTGTGGGAAGGGCTTTCTTGTATTTCCCTCCACACTTTCCAAACTTACCCTTCAGATAGATATCTTATTTTCTTCTCTGTTCTTCATTACGTCTTTAAAAAAAGATAGACATAACAACAAACATAGTTATTTCAGCCTTTGTATCTATTGACTGTGGCTTATTTTGACTTGATTTACTGTAGTTAAACCAGATGGTACGACATTGAAACCATTTTTTTTTTCACAATGCGAGGATAGTCAGTTTTGACAGCTAGTTTTTCATTTCATAATGGTACCTGTCACGCTGTGTGTCAATACTTGAGAGTAAGGTATTTCTCAGGGATGATTAGTCAACTGCTGTCACCACAGTTATTGTCTATCTAGCCACTCAATGTAATAATTTGTACAGTGCTCGGTGACAACACCATTGTGATGGGTGTTGCAGTATCCCAGGGGAGAAAATTAAGTCCATCAACTGGTAATAAAACACATTAGAATATTGTGTTGTCATAATACAGTATACCCAGCGCCACATAGAATACATCGCTATTCACTGAGTGTACAAAACATTATTAACACCTTCCTAATATTGAGTTGCACCCTCTTTTGCCTCCAGGCTTAAAAATCCTTCTTTAACCTGTCTCCTCCCCTTCATCTACACTGATTTGTTGTGGATTTAACAAGTGACATCAATAAGGAATCATAGCTGTCACCTGGTCAGTCAATGTCATGGAAAGAGAAGGTGTTCCTTATGTTTGTACATTCAGTGTATATGCCTCTGATAAAACCATGCTATATTTAGCAAACAGATATGTGTCAAATGATCTCATTTCATTTGCGCAATATCAGGTTAAAAATAATTATATCAAATCTCCTGCTTTATTGTAAGTCAGTGACTTCAGTGCAATAACTGGCTACTTCATCTCTCCATCGTAGATATTAACAGTTTGATTCGATAATGACCTCGTGACCTTTGACCTGGTTTGAGCTCCATCCACTTTGTGTGAGATGCACTCCTCAAGGAGGAGTGAGTGTCCTTCTGTGAGTGTGTGTTCTTCTACTTTCTAGCAGTACATGGGTCATATCATGACACCTAGACATACTGATTTGGATAAAACAACGCATTATCGCCTATTCTCTAAGCGCTGCGTCATCGGATCCTTCCGTTATACAGAGGGCGGTCTGAGAACCACTGAGCGCACTCTGGGCTTTTAGACAGTCACATGACCCTCCGGGCCCATTACAGCATTCCTGGAAGCAGGCCCCGTCTTTCCCAAAAAGTTTGGAATGTGATAGTTGACGGGTTGAGGAGATTTTCCTCTCGGCTGCTGAATAGGCAGCCTATTAAATTAACACCGCCGCAATGTAGAATGTAGAACCACTCTCCACACCAGAACCACGAAACAAACAAGACTAGAGGAGAAAGAAAGTGCCGGTATATAGTGATATTCTCATGTGTCACAGATTATTGGTTTATTAAACTCACCATTGCCTTTGTGTGCGTCATAATCACGTCAAGTATCAGTGAGAAGTTGCTAATGAAGCAATGGGGTTGACACAACAAAACCCTTGATTGGTTAGTTTTCCCCCTCAGATGTGGATGGCCATATGGAATCCTTAGTTTGGATGAGGTCATCTCGTATGGCTGCTGAGGTTCTGAATGAGGTGCTGACGGAGGGGACTATCCTGGCTCACAAGCAGCACGGTTCTCCGCCCATGTTCTAGACCACAGGATATGACCCCAAAATCCTCTTCCCACAACCCCCCTTTTTATAGGCCCCTCCAGGCTGCTCATGCTATAGTCAGACATATTTCAGTTGGTCACAATACACTCAGCTGTAGGTTGTTCTTAACTTGATATGTGGAGAAAAGCTAAATGTGAGGAATCTACAGTATAATTCCAACACAGTCAATGTGTGTGTGTGAGGTGGGGGAGGGGTGACACTTGCAGGATATAGATATATGCATGCTTTATAATTCCAACATGTTTTTATCATGTAACTACATGGAAACGATGCTGGTAGTAACAGAATCTGGTCGGTTGCCAAATCAAGTATCACGTTGCCAAGTCATGTCCTGTTGCCTATTATTTATCTTCAGTTACTGTGTGTGTAATGCTGAGAAGTTACAGTTCAGAGGTTACCGTAGTGGTTATAGAATAATTGAGGGCAATGTAACCTACGGTATCAAGTGTTACCAATGTTTATCACTGTCTTTACTGTATTTTGAGGAATTCCTATTTAAATGGTGGCAGAAACTTCAGTTGTGATATCCCCTGAACTCTGACCTGATACACGTGAGTGAATGTGTCTGTGTGTATGGGAGTCTGGCACATCTGTGAGGCTATGGAATGATGAGATATGAAGAACGTTACGGAACAATGGAGAACTACTGAATCTGTATCGTCTCTAGCCTATCAAAACATGTGACATATTTCATAGCCATATTTACATGGCTCTCAAACACAGTTTGTTTGCTTCCTTGCTTTTTCACCTCTTTCCATGTGGATTGCCCCAGTTGTGTTTGAAGGACATCGCAGTTGTGGGCTGAGACAATGTGTCGGCAGCCATATTGGTTCACTGCCACATTGGATTTGTCTTATCTGTGTGCAACCATCGCTGATAAGGTTAAAAAGTTATCTGGCTGTCAACCAATGTTATCACCTCAGATTGCCACCTGGAGAAACACAGGGAAATTCCAGGAGGAGCGATGGTGACATCATGTTCATATACAGTGTACTTTATAAGGTTCGACTTTACGTTCCATACCATTTATAATTTAGGTCCCTTTTTATTCTAAAGTTGACCAAATATCACGTATAATTTCTATTTATTTGGTCATAATTGTGTAAATACCGATTGTATTACAATATTACAATACACGGATTAGTAATATGGAGGTTTAGTGTAATTTTATTTATTTTACCTTTATTTTACTAGGCAGGTCAGTTAAGAACAAATTCTTATTTTCAATGACGGCCTAGGAACAGTGGGTTAACTGCCTGTTCAGGGGCAGAACGACAGATTTGTACCTTGTCAGCTCGGGGATTCGAACTTGCAACCTTTCGGTTACTAGTCCAACGCTCTAACCACTAGGCCTAATGATTATGTTTTATTACATGTTAGGATTACTTTATCAGCCGATATAAAGTAATTCTGGGTGATTTTGTATTCTGGCTATCAAAGATGTAATCGAGTAACCAGAAAATAAAAGGAGAACTACATGTAAAGTGTTACCTATCCTATTGAATCAAGGAGAGTTTCATTGTAATTTCACCAGTGTACACCATACAGATATGACAAGACGTGACTCTGTGGCATTGCGGACATCACTTGAGGCTACTGCCTACCATTCTCTCTGGTGTGTCAGGAGCAGCTCACAGGACCTGCCTTTTTCCATCCTGGAAATCTTTGATGTGGCGGCTTCTGTGATCTAACCGTAACAGCAGCAACCAAAGTCTTGGTGTCGCTCATTTTCGTCAGCAAAACCCTTTGTTAAATTCAGACAATATGAGAAGAAATGTGATGAGTTCTCCACTTTTCAGTTACGGTTTATTGAATTATTGTGTGAGATTATGTCAAACCCTGTGTCATACTTTAATGTCAAATATTAAATCTATGTTGTTATGATCATAATATGACATTTCAACTGTTTATCTACTATAACAACAATGTTGTGGTCATGAAGATCCACGTGAATCAATGAACCAAGTGATGAATAGTGTCAGAGTTTGATACCTTACACTGTTACGCTACATCTTTAGCTACAGTGCCTTCAGAAAGTATTCACAACCCCTTGACTTTTTCCACATTTTGATCTGTTACAGCCTGAATTTAAAATTGATTAAATGTAGATTGTGTGTCACTGGCCTTACACATAATACCCCACAATATCAAAGTGGAATTATGTTTTTAGGAATTTTTACTAATTAATTCAAATGAAAAGCTGAAATGTCTTGAGTCTTTGTTACAGCAAGCCTAAATACATACAGTAGTAAATATTTGCTTCACAAGTCACATAATAAGTTGCATGACTCTGTGTGAAATAATAGTGTTTAACATGATTTTCGAATGAGTACCCTTATGTCTGTACCCCACACATACAGTTATCTGTAAGGTCCCCTCAGTCAAGCAGTGAATTTCAAACACAAAGACCAGGGAGGTTTTTCCAATGCCTTGATAATAAGGGCAACTATTGGGAGATGGGTAAAAATAAAAAAGCAGACATTGAATGCCCCTTTAAGCATGGTGAAGTTATTAATTACACTTTGGATGGTGAATCAATACACTCAGTCACTACAAAGATACAGATGTCCTTCCTAACTCAGTTGCTGGCGAGGAAGGAAACCACTCAGGGATTTCACCATGAGGCCAATGGTGACTTTAACAGTTACATAGTTTAATGGCTGTGATAAGATAAAACTGAGGATGGATCAACAACATTGTTTAGGATAAAAATAAACGGAATAGAGCTAAGCACAAGCAAAATCCAAAACCTGGTTCAGTTTGCTTTTCAACAGACAATGGGAGAGAGATTCACCTTTCAGCAGGACAATAACCTAAAACACCAAGGCCAAATATATAATGGAGTTGCTTACCAAGATTACATTTAATATTTTTTAAGTGGCCTAGTTACAGTTTTGACTTAAATTGGCTTGAAAATCTATGGCAAAACTTGAAAATGGCTGTCTAGCAATGATTAACAATCCACTTGACAGAGCTTGACGAATTTAAAAAATATCGTACAATCCAGGTGTGCCAATCTCTTCGATCTCTTAGATTTACCCAGAATAACTCACAGCTGTAATCTCTGCCAAAGGATATTCTAACATGTATTAACTCAGGGGTGTAAAAACGTATGTAAATGAAACATTTCTGTATTTTATTTTTTTTAATTCAATTTTTCTTTAAATTGAAAAACATGTTTCACTTTGTCATTATGGGGTATTGTGTGTAGATGGGTGAGAGAAAAAAATCTTTCATCAATTCTGAATTCAGACTGTAACACAACAAAATGTGGAATAAGTCAAGGGGTACGAATACTTTCTGAAGGCACC